>NC_142160.1:18083750-18400625 GCF_024610735.1 Ursus americanus | reverse complement strand
AAACTAAGAGCTGCTCAGAAGTCAGCAAAGGACATGGAGGGGAGGCCAGAGTAGAGTTCAGAAGGAAATGTGACCATGTGGCCCAGGGAGTTACTCCCCAGAATCAGAGGAGCGAGGAGATAACTGTCGTGATTCAGGGGAAGGCTTCACGTGTAACCAAGAGTTACCTGGGAGGCCTGGAGAAACGGAGGACATTCTGTTTGGATCAGAATGCAAACATCAGTTAAGATGATGATCACACTTCGAGGCAGAACTCTTGGCAATTCTATGCCTGTCTCATTGCAGAGCAGTGCTAAATAAATAAATAAACCAACAAGCGAATGAATGAATGCCTCTGGCTGAGAGGAGAAGATGATAAAGAAGAAGAGGGGAGAGAGGACATTCCAGCTGGGTGAGCCAGAGATTCTTTTCTACCCATGACCCTCACTCTACTTCGTAACCGGAAAACTCTTCTAATCTTTCTCTTCTCTCTCTCTCTCTCTCTCTCTCTCTCTTTTGAGAGGGAGCGTGAAGGGCAGAGGAAGAAGGAGAGAGAGAGAATCCCAGGCAGGCTCCATGCCCAGTGCAGAGCCCGATTTGGGGCTCCATCTCATGACCCTGAGATCATGACCTGAGCTGAAATCAAGAGTTGGACGCTTACCTGACTGAGCCACCAGGCACCCCTTTCTCTTCTTTAATAAAGGAATAATCATAACTACACTGTAAGATGGTTGAAAGAAGTAGCGCTAAAATACCTTTCACGGGGTTTAGCACAAATTAGGCACTCAGTGAATGCTACCTATTGTATTAAACATTACCATTTCTAAAATAATAATAGCAACATGGCGTCTTGAGCACAAAGAAGATTGAGGGAGTAAGAAAAAAGTTTTCTTTGCTTCTTTCTGGGGCCTCTTTATGCCCTTCTGGACAATTAACTAAAATAAGAAAAAAAATAAGGAAACTGCTTTTGAGTATCAGGTGAGGGTGAGTTTTGATTTCAGTTTCTGTGAGTCACTGTTAAATGCACCTGTCCTGAGTTAAGGCCATTAGCCTCATCTTCTCTAGGCCAGATCATCTTGGTTCATATGCATTATCCTTTTGCATTTCTGCTCTACTTCTCTCCTTGTTGAGGTTGTGATGCTGGCCAACCTTTCCAATTTAGCTTGAACAGCCATTAAAACTCATCCATTAAAATTCACTTCCCCACAGAGCTAAAGGGTAATTTTCTGCATAAACCTCTTAGGGTTGTTACAACAATCAAATTAAAGGAAGTGTGAAGAAGCTTTTTGCAGGCTGCTTTGCTGGAAGGGGAGAGAAATAGATTGGAACATGACATTTAGGATCAAAATTCTTCTTTAAACAGAGCCATCTGACTGCTTCCTTTGCTCTCTGTGCCTTGGTTTTCTTGTTTATGAGATAGTAATGTAACTACCATTTATTAGATGGCTTCCATCCCATTGATTAAATTTTGACCATGGTACATGATCTATAGATATTATTAGGCTCCCACAATCATTCGAAGAAGCATAATTCTGTTTTCTTCAAGTTTACAAGTGAAGAAATTGAGGGTTAGGTTAAGTAACTCACCTGAAATTACACAGCTATTAAGTGGTATATTCAATATTCCAAACTAATTCAGTTGGACTCCAAAAGCCATGCTAAATGAATATGTTGTGAAGACTAAGTGAAATAATCTATGTGAAAAGCCATTCCAAACTGTAAAGTTGGACGGTATTGTAAGCAGTTACTATTCTCGTTTAAAACGTGGCTTATCCCCAAGTGAAACAGGGATTTCAGAATTAGCTCTCTATAGGCAGAAGAAAGCCAATCCAAAATAAAGGGACCTATGTTTTAAGTTAGTTTAGGTAAAGGAGCATAAGGAAGGGAGGACTCCCAATTTGCTCCAAACTGATCAATTTTGTTGAAGACAGAAAATCGCTATTATCCCATTTAGTGAAATACTATATTAGACACTGTAGGAAATGATACTCATCAGGAGAGAGTACAAGCAAATATGAAGAAATACATAGGGACATGCCAAGTAGAGCAAGGTTTTCTGGAACAATGCTATGGCACACATGGTGAAGCTGATTTGAGGCTTGTGGACTTATCATCAAAGATGTCCTATGGAGAATTCTGGAAGGTTTTGAATAAAGAAGGTTTAGTGTGAAAAATGGTGAGCAAAGCATCAGACACACTAAATGGTTTGTGTCGCAACACCATGAAGATGGAAGAAGGGAAGAAGAGAACTAGCATTTAAAGCAACTATGATGTGCTATGTATTAAAATGTTTACTTTTCAGTTATCTTATGTATTCTTTATAACAACCCATGAGGTGACTACGTGTTCACTAGTTCATGCAGTTCTCCTAACAATTATTGGTTAAATGTCTATTCTGTGCCAGGTGTTGTGTGAGGCATCAGAATACATGATGGATAAGAAAACAGTCAAATGCAAGAAATAGCAAATCTAGACATGTAGTTTTTTTTTTTTAATGTCTCCATTTTGACAATTAGGAAACTGAAGCTCAGAGAAGTTACATAATTTGTCCATGTTTACCCAATAAGTTATTGACTGAACTAGTATTAGAGCTAAGGTTCACATCTTAACTTTTTCTCTAGTCATGACTTGATGTGAGAAAGAATTTATACCCTGGTGAAAAGGTGTGATGAATTCCCCATGTTTAATGTGGCCAAGTGGGAAGATTTGGTATCACTTGGTGGTAGTGAAACCACAGTCCCTCATGTCATCCTCAGTAACTATGCTCTCAAAGGTTTTATGATGAAGAAGATATATTTTTTTTAAGATTTTATTTATTTATTTGACAGAGAGAGAGACAGCCAGCGAGAGAGGGAACACAAGCAGGGGGAGTGGGAGAGGAAGAAGCAGGCTCCTAGCAGAGGAGCCTGATGTGGGGCTCGATCCCAGAACGCTGGGATCACACCCTGAGCCGAAGGCAGACGCTTAACGACTGCACCACCCAGGCGCCCCAAGAAGATATTTTTAAAATTCTGCTTATTTATTTGCTATATATTTTTACTAATCTCGAGTATTGCCTGGAAAACATTGCCTTAATATCATGGGTCAAGTGAGTTAATAGCACCAGAAAGCCGGTGTTTAAAACTTTTCTTTTCCTGCTTCTGAGAGAGGATGTAGAACTATATGGCTTTAAATTGGCTCAACTTGGAGAAGTATCCTGAGAGGAAAAAACTTGCGGTCATGGGTTCTGGTAAGTAAGGCTCCTTTGAATGTGAGTGACAAACTCAATTCAGTGTACACTGAGGAATAAATGGTTAAGTGATTTGCACACATAACTGGTAGATCAGAGGTAAATCAAGAGACTCAAGTAGATGTTCTGAGAGCTATTTTCTCCACTGCACGCTCTTCTTTTCTCTCCGTGGCTTTGATCTCTCTAATTTTACATTTTGGAATTTCCCTCCAGTGGGGAGAAAGGGCTGCCAACATTCCCAGGCGTACATCCTCACAGCCTTACACCCTCACATAGCAAATCTTATGAAACAACTCTGATTGGCCCTGCTAGTATCACGTGCTTACCCCTGGACCAATCACTGTCGTCTAGATAATGCGGGGCCATGACTGATCAGGCCTGGATGCCATGCCCACTACTGTAATGGCTGGTGATTGACAGCATCACTAACATAGCTTGGAGTGAGGAAAGAGCCTTTGTCCCAGAGAGAGGGATGCTGGGAAGGAAAAGGAACCAAACTGAAGGAAAACATCTAAGACAGGATCTCTCTTTCCAAAATGCTACCGCCTTTGAAAGTCTAATTTGACTAAAAGCGAAAGATGTCAATAACTTCAGATTTATTGATATACATTTTCCATTGTATGTTTTTATGAATTGTAGCAGGGACACAATGCTGTACAATTCAGAGGGCATCATGTCCATTACTGACAATAAGTTGTAATTGAATAAAATGTGAATAGTGCCCCTGAAGTTGTGCATTGTGGTAATCCTGAACTAGAATAAAGTCATTAGAAGTTGGTCCAATTGAGGAAATAATAAACAGTAAGTAAGTAAGTAAATAAATGTTATTTAGCTGATTGCTTTATATATATATATATATATATATATATATATATATATATATATATATATATTGATCAAACGTGCTAAATATTTGAGGCTTCAGTTACATTATTGGTTGTTGATAACAGTGTCTACCTCATGAGAGCTTTGGAAGGACAGATTCTCACATAAGTTGTTGTCATGCTTCAGTCCTCATATCAGTAGAGTTTTCTTTTGACTATTAAAAACAAAAACAAAAAACAAAAAACCACTAGCAACATCCAGCCTTCTTCTGCTTGATGAAATGTATTTCCAGGTAGAAAACAAGCAGAAGAGAATCCCTTTTCCTCTACCTAGAGTGCATCATTGTCTTCCAGAATATAAATACTGTACCCACATCTATGTGCCCCAAAGGACTGACTCCTGAAATGGCTGCTTGATGGTGTTAAGAGAGCAATCAGGGCTGCCTTTTGTTTTGAATTTCCAGCACCGATCTTGTAAATAACATCAAGCTCAGAGCCAATGTAGAGGCTGTTCATTTTCTTGAATTTTTGTCTCAATCAATGATGTTAAAAATGGTTAAAAGATGGGGCGCCTGGGTGGCACAGCGGTTAAGCGCCTGCCTTTGGCTCAGGGTGTGATCCCGGCATTATGGGATGGAGCTCCACATCAGGCTCCTCTGCTATGAGCCTGCTTCTTCCTCTCCCACTTCCCCTGCTTGTGTTCCCTCTCTCGCTGGCTGTCTCTATCTCTGTCAAATAAATAAATAAAAAATCTTAAAAAAAAATGGTTAAAAGAAAAATAAACTGCATTGTACATCAATATGCCATCACATTAAATCAAATGATTATACGCAGGGCATGAAGGATGTGGGACCCTTATGCTTTTAATAATTTGCCAACATGGGCGCCTGGGTGGCTCAGTCAGTTATGCGTCAGACTCTTGATTTCAGCTGAGGTCATGATCTCAGGATCCTGAGATCTTGCCCGGCCTTCAGCTCTGTGCTAGGGGTGGAGGCTTCTTAAGATTCTCTCTCTCCCTCTGCCTGCCCCAACTGCCCCCCACTCCCCTCCCCCGCTTGCACTCTCTCTAAAAAAAATAATAAATAAAATAATAGCAATTTGCTAACATGAGAATATGACTTACTTATGTGGAAAAGAAATCATAGCCCATGAATCATTGACTTTTCATATATATGTTACTACTGAGTATGTGTTTTGAGAGTATCTCACAGAAGAAAAATATTATGACTTTTACAGTAAACATTACAATATGAACGACAATTTGTCCATGACAACTATTAGTGGGATTGAAAAGGGCTTTGGGGCAATTGAATTTCTCTCTGAATTTGTTGACTGAACAGCCATCATTATTTCTTAGCTTCCTCAATAGGGTGGCTCTCAGAGCCAGTCTGTGTATTACCGTTGATGGCATTTCTGCAACATTAGTGGGCGTCGGGCTCCATTACTTGTAAACCTTTAAAAGTGTTCTTCTTTTTGGCTTGAAAACTTTTTGCCTTAGCTCCTAATCTTTCTTGTTGAGTTACCATTGTAGAGAAATTCCAGACCCCTCTTTCTCTGCATCAGATTTTATCTGTTAATAACATGTCCGAGCATATGCACTTACTTAGAATGTCATCTTTCCCTTGCGAGTTTTCTATAAATATTTTAGTGTCAGGTTGGTCCGCAGTAACTTCTGTCCAAACCTGAATGATTAGCTGGATAGTATACACTCTGAAAACCTAGCCCTGCATGCTGAGTCTTTTTAAAAAGGTATTTGTCTAGTTGATTCCCAGTCCACTCACCCACACTCAAAAATTGGCGCATTAACGGCATACAGTTCTTTTTCTAAAGGCTTGGAGAGAGTATCAGGTTGAAGTCTGCTCCCTGGGGCTGCCTTACTTTGTGAAGTAGATGCCCGTAAAGGTGACAATCAAGAATGTTAGAGCCTGAAGTGACCTGTGGAGAATGGAAGGCCTAGAACTGTCACTGATGTGTCAAGGTCACACTCCAGTTCCAGGCAAAACTAAAATTCAATGTGGTGCCACCTATGGACTAGGTTAGTGCTCATCTTTTTCTGCCCCCTTTTGTTTCCTATATGAATTTGACCTTGAAAACCAGGTCTGTGTAAAGGTTGATTTAAATTAGCCCGCCTGGGGCACCTGGGTGGGTCAGTCCATTAAGTGGCTGCCTTCGGCTCAGGTCGTGATCCCAGGGTCGTGGGATCGAGTCCCGAAAGGGGCTCCTTCTCCCGTTGCCTGCCACTCCCCCTGCTGTGCTCACTCTCTCTCTCTCTCTGACGAATAAATAAATAAAAGCTTTTTAAAAGTCAATCAATCAATCAATCAATCAACTCTCCTCTGTAAAGTAAACAGGGGTGAGTCAAAGGTTAGTATGGCTCAGCTCCTAAATTTTATCATTTAATGCTCCATATATCAGCAAATAATTATCCCTTGATTTATCTTCCTTTTTAAAAACAAATTTTTATTTTAGAATAGTTTTGGATTTACAAAATTATTGCAACAATAGCACAGAGTTCTCATATACCCCACACCAAATTTCTCTTCTTGGTAGTATCATACAGGAGTGTATTTGTCACAATTAATAAACATATATTTATACATTATTAATTTTCTCCTTAGCGTTATAGTTTGGATTTACATTGAGAGGTGCTCCCATAATATTTTTAGGGAATACATAAATTTCTCTGGGGTGTTAAATGAAAATTATAAGCAAATCATTATTGTTTAAAGTTATTCATATATTTTTTAAAGATTTTATTTATTCATTTGAGAGAGGAAGACAGAGAAGGAGAAGCAGAGTCTGTGCTGAGCACAGAGCCCCACTCGGGGCTTGATCCCAGGACCCCGAGATCATGACCTGAGCCAAAACCAAGAGTCAGATGCTTAACTGACTGAGCCACCCAGGTGCCCCTTATTCATCATTTTTTTTAATCTCATATCCTCTTTTCCAGTGGACAACACTCTCATCTATTTATTTAATAAATACTTTAATTGTGTTTATTGTGTGCCAGACATTGTTCTGGATTCTTTATAATTAATCCTCATGAGCCTTATAACATCCCTGCATACTAATATTGTCCCTCAGAGAGGTTAAGTAACTCGCTCAAGGTCACATGGCACAGTGTAGCTCCAGAGTCCTGTTCTTAATCATGCACTCCTATGCGTCAGTCCTAGAAGGCAGAGTCCTTGCCTTGTTCATTCCTGTGACCCCTCCCGTCATCTGAAAGTGACAGGGTCGGTGTATTATTTGGCTCCAGCTACCTAACAGAGTATCACAGATTAGGCGGCTTGAACAGCTGAAATGTGTTTTCTCATGGTTCTGGAGGCTGGACATCCCAGATGGAGTGGCCAGCAGGGTTGGCCTCTGAGTCCTTTCTTCCTGGCTTGCAGATGGCCTTCCCTCTGTGCAAATACCTTCCTGGTGTCTCTTTCTCTTCTTAGAAGGACACCAGTCCTGTTGGATTACGGCCCTGCCCTTATGACCTCATTGAAGCTTAATTACCCCATCAAAGGCCCATCTCCAAATACCGGCACACTGGAGGTTAGGGCTTCAACATGGGGATTTAGAGGGGGCCCAATTCAGTTCATAACACTGGATAATCCTCACAAATGCCTCCTAGGTTAAATTTACATTTAAAAATTATGCAGTCAGTATCCTCTCAAACACATAGGGGTGTTTTTGCTCTTGTTCTGTTTGGTTTCTATCACCCTGGATGCATGTTTACAATAATGTTACAGCTTTGTCCCAGGTCTTTCTAGTCTGTAGCACCATCTTGGTAGTTTATCTTCTTTTCTTTCCAAGTTATTTCCAGGCAACAAGATATTTGCCATTGAAGACATTGTTACAACTGAACACATGTGTTATTTTTTTCTCAAAAGCTTTTATAAACACATCATGGTGAGATCAAAGCAGTTAATTTATCATTGCAAAAAAAAAATCATTATGCTATCATTTTAAGCAACTTGCTTTTGTATTTTAGATCCCAGCTGGTGATTTATTTACTTACTCTCTTTTCTTTGTGTGGCATATTTAAAATTCAAAAGTAATTAATTGCAGGCAATTCAAACAGTACAAAAATATGTGATGTATGTCATCTTTCTTCATCACCCCTGTTCTGTCCCTAGCAAGTTCACTCTCCTGAATTAACCACTATTTACAATTAGGTGTGTATTCTTCCAGATTTGTTCTATGCATGGGTATAGATAAATGATAGATAGAAAGATGGATAGATAGGGGTGCCTGGATGGCTCAGTGGGTTAAGCGTCAGGTCGTGACCTCAGAGTCCCAGGATCTAGCCCTGCATGGAGCCCTGCATGGAGCACCGCATTGGACTGCCCGCTCAGTGGGGAGTCTGCTTGTCCCTCTGCCCCTCCCCCTACTCGCGTTTTCTCTCTCTCAAATAAAATCTTTAAAAAAAAAAAAAAGAAAGATGGATAGACAGATCCTTCCAACCCTTCATACACACAGCTTTCTTTCTCATCTTTATTTTTTATGGTCTTTTGTACTAATTGTTCTACAACTTCCTTTTATTCATCAACAGTACATCAAAGGGATGATCACTTATGATCACAGAAGGATCTCAGTTTATCTGAAATAACCCTTAGCAAATACCTGTGGACTCTACCCACCTATACATTTCTTTTTCAAACTCTGAGAACAGGTCACCAGTACCTGCAAGGGAGGGAAAACTCTTAGAAGTTAAGGTTCCTGTAAACTTAAAATCAAATAGTTGCTTTATCCTGTTCCCCAACACCTTTTCCAAATTTTCTACGCATTTGATTATTTGTGGTTTACGTATATGTGTATTTATTTATTTATTTATTTATTTATTTATTATTTTAATGTTTTTTTATTATATTATGTTAGTCACCATACCGTACATCCCCGGTTTCCGATGTAAAGTTCGATGATTCATTAGTTGCGTATAACACCCAGTGCACCATGCAATACGTGCCCTCCTTACTACCCATTACCGGTCTATCCCATTCCCCCACCCCCCTCCCCTCTGAGGTCCTCAGTTTGTTTCTCATAGTCCATAATCTCTCATGCTTCATTTCCCCTTCTGATTACCCCCCCTTCTTTATCCCTTTCTTCCCCTACCGATCTTCCTAGTTCTTATGTTCCATAGATGAGAGAAATCATATGATAATTGTCTTTCTCTGCTTGACTTATTTCACTTAGCATTATCTCCTCCAGTGCCGTCCATGTTGCAGCAAATGTTGAGAATTCGTTCTTTCTGATAGCTGAGTAATATTCCATTCTATATATGGACCACAGCTTCTTAATCCAGTCATCTGTTGAAGGGCATCTTGGTTCCTTCCACGCTTTGGCTATTGTGGACAGTGCTGCTATGAACATTGGGGTGCATATGGCCCTTCTCTTCACTTACGTATATGTGTATTTAGGCTTTGCTTATTCACAAGTGATTTCTGATTTATACAAATATTATGCAGCTTGTTCTCGTCTATCACTGAGAGCAGGATAATTCCAGATTCCAGAGCACCTCCACCTTCTGCCTTATATATTGCCATGGGAGGAGCTGCAATACCGAGCAATAAGAACCAAAAAGTTTTTGATTATCATAGTGATGTTTCCTTAATTTGATTGCTACAGAGCTGTCAAAGGAACTACGGAGAAAACAGAAAACAAACTTAGCATAGACAGAAAACGGAAAGCCATCAATAGATTCTAACATCTTTTCTCTGCTTAACAGCAAGACGATGACTTATTAGTGGGAATATCCAGCCAGTTCTCTCTGTCTTTCCTCTACCTGCCCACTCACCAAAAAGTCCCTCTGTCTTTATTTTATTTTTAAAATTTTATTTATTTATTTTAGAGAGAGAGAGAGCAAGCAGGGGTAGGGGTAAAGGGAGAGGGAGAGAGAGAATCTCAAGTAGACTCCCTGCTGAACGGGGAGCCCGATCTAGGGCTCGACCTCCCGACCCTGAGATCATGACCTGAGCCAAAGCCAAGGTCCAATGCTTACCCGACTGAGCCACTCAGGTGCCCCAAGAGCCCCCCCCCCCCCCGTCTTGTGGAAATGCAGGTGTACATCAAGGTCACAGAAGGGAAACTGATGAATAGAAATGAGAGTGGCAGGTGCTGAAAACAGAGGACTACAGTCAACACTGGAGTAGTTGTTTATGGATCACCAGTTTACAAATTACTAAATTATGCACATCTCCTCCAAGGTGATGATATCAAGTGACCAACACATTTTTGAATGATTCCTCTCTCTCTGCAAGAGAGCCCCTGATCATTGCCCTCTTCCATGTTGTGTCTTCTTTACTTCTACTGCTGCTCCTTCTTTTCGTGTATGTAATGTTCACAGAATTCAACGTTCCGCAGAAGCCCACCCTATCTCATGGAGGCATCCTCCTTTTCTAATCTCATAGTCCGAGTTATCTATACCAAGCACTTACCAACTATTTAGGCATTTCTTGGATATATCTTGTCGTCTTGTAATGCGATTTAATTTTCACCAAGTGTTACTTTTACAAGTTTTTTAACTCCCTAACTATGACATAAACATTCTTAAGGCTTTGTACTGTGTGTGTTTTAGAAACTTTGGACAGTTTCCAACAGGCTTCTTTCAGGACCAGCTCAAAAAAGGACCTTTTCTGTGAAGATTTGCCCAAGCAATACAGTGAGACTTACTGTTTACCATTTCTTCAGTGTGGACTTGGAGAGCCCCTCTGAAGTGGGAAATGAGAAAGCATAGTGTTTTCCTTCAATGCTTAAAGAAGAAGTGTAAGTTCAAGATTGGCCAAGTAGGATGATTCTTGTACACAACTTAAGGCTAACACCTAGCCAAAGCAAGTTGCAAATGACAAATTCTGATTTAATGGGTCTCCAATGGAGGACACACGTAGACTGGCAGAGGTTGGAACTGGAGGATAAAGATAGAATTAATGTATTCCACTGGCACACACACAGGGGGTGTCCACTAAAAGGAAAACCTGCTGTTTATCTCAGGGCATGTTTCCATGAACAGCATTACATTTACAGCTAGAACCATAATTTGATTCAGGCATGTCTCAGCTAATGCAGTATAATTTTCTCTAATTTTGATCCCTCTTCCTACTTCTTTCGGGTACATAAAATATAAAATCTTAGAAATACCCATATGCTTATACATATGCACATGCACACACATAGCTGTTGTGTGATTTAATCAAAACGAGATGGAGTTGCCGTGATATTAACACCTTTCTCTCCTTAAAACATGTTTATTCAACTATTAGCTTCCTATTTCAGTAAGTAATTTTCCTCCATTGTTTGACAATTTACCTTATTTGAGTATATAATTTCAATATTTTTCTTTCATCATGGCAAACAAGAACAATTTTACAGCTTGAAAATTTTTTAATCACAACTTTTAATTGAAATATATTTGACATAAAACATTGTGTAGGTTTAAGGGGGACAACATGTTGGTACATTTATATTGGAATGTGATTGTCACTGTAGTAATAGCACCTGTGTCACGTCACATAATTATCATTTCTTTTTTTGCGTATTGGGAATAATTAAGATCTAGTCTCTCAGCAAGTCTGATGATTATAATACAGTATTTTGGTCTATATTTTATAGCTCTTTAGGATGTAGCTTGTATGTAGAGTAATCCTGTATGTATGTAAGTGCTCTAAAACACACGTCCTACATAATCTCTCTTTCAAATCAAGTTTCTTAAACCTCGTTTAAAAAAAAATCTTAAAAAAGCAATTATCTTTTCTATGCTACTATACACTGTTTATTTCTTTGTTGAATTATAGTTTATAGGATTCAGTAAATCCTCATATCAAGAATTTTAACTTTTATAGCTCTGGAGATTTGCAAATCACCCAGAAAGTCTGTGACCTGTAAATATTTGTCATTTTTATCATACACGCACACAATTTTGATTTTTGAGAGCTATGAAGCTGGCATCAGGGTCAAGTCATTTTGCTAGTAAATGAGATTGGCCAGTGCTCAGCACTTAGGTTTCACCATGACTTCATGGTTCTGCACTTACAAACATTGCTCTGTGTGATAAGTCCTGGGGTAGTAATACTTCCAAAATTTAGGGCATCTTAGATTCCAAGGCTCTCCTCTGCTTTCTCTTGTTACTGGAGGGTAGGTTCCTTTAGTGAGAACATATCAGGTCTTAGTATTATTGTAAGTTCTTTTTTTTTAAAAGATTTATTTACTTATCTAAGAGAGAGAGAGAAAGAGAGAGAGCAGGGGGAGAGGCAGAGGGAGAGGGACACAAGCAGACTCCCTGCTGAGCAGGGAGCCCAATGTGGGGCTCGATCCCAGGACCCTGAGATCATGACCTGAGCCGAAATCCAGAGTCAGATGCTCAATGGACTGAGGCACCGAGGTGCCCCCGTATTATTGTTAAGTTCTGATGCTTAGCACACTGTCTGCATATCCTGTTGGGAAGCTAAATTCTGCCCCCCTAAATACACACAAAGAGTGGTCCTCATGTGCACATTCATGCACTTACACACACTCCTGCATCATCTTTCTATAATAGGATTATGATTTTTAAAATAATCTGTTCTTTTGGATTCTCTATGCCTCTACTTCATTCCATCAGGATGGATCATTGAGAATTGATTTGATCAGGTGTGATTCTTTTTTGTTTGTTTGTTTGTTTTTGCATTGATCAGCGTGTGGTATGGAGTAGTGAGTCTCTGATGTGGCTACATCTTAGACCCACATGGGAAGTTTTGTAAAGCTCCTGCTGCTTAGGCTGCACCCCAGACCAAATAGTCAGCATCTTTGGGAACAGGACCCAGATATCAGTATTTTAAGTGCTTCCCTCGTGATTCCAGTGTGCTGCCCAAGTTGACCAGCACTGCAGGAAAGATTCTCTCACTGTAAGTGAAAAAGAAACACAAAGACCCTAGATAAAAAGGCAACATCTGGAGTGGTGGAAAGAATGCTGAAGTAAGACCTGGAAAACTTGGATCTAAGTTTTAACTCTAGTCCTTAGAAACTACGTGACATTGGACAGTGTCACTTCCAGTGTTCTCTGTGGTTGGAAGAAATCACAAGCTTGCCCAGATGCAAGTAGAGGGAGGGGACCTAGAACTCCCCTCTGGATGGCTGGAGTGTCCAAAAATTGAGGGCCATATTTTACTATTTCCGTAGACAGGTTGCATTTGGTCTCAGTTTACCCCTGGTGTTAATTATCTATTGCTGGGTAACGAATTGCCACAAAGCAGCTTAAAGCAATGTGCATATATTATTTCATAGTTCCTGTGGGTTAGGAATCTAGGCATGGCTTAGCTGGCGTCTGTACTTCAGGGTTTCCTATAAGCTGCAATCAGGGAACTGGCTGGGCTATTGTCATTTCAGGGCTTTAACTGGGGAAGGATCCATTTTCAAGCTCTCATGATTATCGGCAGCCTACTGTTCCTTGTCGTGCGAGCCTCTCCAGTGTGGTAGTTTGCTTTATCCAAGCATGTAAGCCAAGAAACAGTAGAGAATCTGCTCGTGAGACAGAAATTACAGGCTTTTCTAACCTGGTCACAAAAGGACATCCCCTCACCTTTGCTGTATTCTATTTTTTGGGGGTTTTGTTTTGTTTTATTTTATTTCTTTATTTGACAGAGAGAGACAGCAGCGAGAGAGGGAACACAAGCAGGGGGAGTGGGAGAGGAAGAAGCAGGCTCCTAGCGGAGGAGCCTGATGTGGGGCTCAATCCCGGAACACCAGGATCACGCCCTGAGCCGAAGGCAGACGCTTAACGACTGAGCCACCCAGGCGCCCCTGTATTCTGTTGATATAAGAGCAGATCACTAGGCCCAGCCCACAGTCAAGGGGCAAGTGTGATACAAGGGCATGAATACCGGGTAGGGGCCTTGAGGGCCACTGTAGAAGCTGGCTTAACGAAACTCCTCTATGAAGTAGAATAGTAGCTCTGGACTGCCCAACTCACAGGCTTTTAATGAGAATTCGGATAGTTGTTGGGGCCTCTGACTGGCTCAGTCAGGAGAGCATTCAACTCTTGGTCTTGGGGTTGTGAGTTTGAGCCCCACACTGGGTGTAGAGATTACTTAAAAATAAATCTTACAAAAAAGAGAGAGAGAATTAGGAAGTTGCTATCTTTGGCAGTGTGTATATCTCTGTACAAAGCGAGTAATTTTCAACGGAGAATGCATTGTGACTCAGGACGGGCCTTTCCTTGGAGAAGGAGAGGTCTCTGAATGTAAACTGGTAATTTTCTAGGGGGAAGAGAATTTAAGTTCTTTTCAATCAGTAATTTCTCTGTGATTTTCTTTTCACTTATAGCTACCTTTGTTCAAATAAAGAATATCACCTCTTGTTCCCAGGATAAATGGAATTTATTTTTTATTAAAAGCGTTTACTAATGCTTAGATCCACCACATCTTGCGCTTTCCCAAAGCAAACTAAGCAAAAGGTCAATGTAAATGTTCTTATGAATCAAATCTTAAAATGTTCATATCCTATAAAGGCCAATCTTTAGATAAAACTACTGAGAAATTCTTGTTTTTTAGAAAATGCTACTTTCTAGTTCTTAAGCTAGAGAGCATTTTTGATGACCAGAAAATACCAACTGGTGGGATTACATGTGAGTATACCCATCTTAAAAAAGGCAAATGAGTGTTTCACTTTTTTTATAAAAGTTTTATTTGTAGATATCAACTAGCATTTGTAAAACCTTCTAGAGTGTATAAACTGAAATCTTTAAAAATCAATACCTAAGTGAAACATTTTACACCTAATAGGCATTTAAACAAAGTTACACGTTAAATGTATAATATGCTGTTAACTTTGTAAAAAAAAAAAAAGGTATATAATTTTTATATATACTTAGTCAAGATAGACACCAAACTGTTCAAAGTGATTATCTCTAAGTGATATTAGAATATTTTTATTTTATTCTCTGCCTTTTTTGAGTTTCCGATAGTAAACATTCTTTGCTTTTATAGACATAGAAAAGCTGTAAAAATTGAAAAGAACCTGTATGTTTCCACTTTTAAAATTATCGTGTACAGTCATCATCAGCACATTGACAGAATGGGCATAACGTGATAACGGGAAAGCAGAGCTTGATTGGGAGCCAGGGCATCCTCACCCTTTCAGAAAGTGCCCAGGGCCCCTAGGAGTCCCCTGGCTTGCATGCTTCAAAGCTCAGCCTAGAGCACTGCTTTATGCAAACCAGAGCTAGTACAGAGTGAAAATACCACAATGCCTCCTCTTGTTTTCTCTGATTTAAGAAGTAGAAGTCTGAGAGAACTACTTCTTTTTTTTTAATAATTTTTTATTATATGATGTTAGTCACCATACAGTACATCCCTAGTTTTTGATGTAAAGTTCCATGATTCATTACTTGCGTATAACACCCAGTGCACCATGCAATACTTGCCCTCCCTAATACCCATCACCGGCCTATCGCATTCCCCACCCCCCTCCCCTCTGAAGCCCTCAGTTTGTTTCCCAGAGTCCATAGTCTCCCGTGGTTTATTCCCCCTTCTGTTTACCCCCCCTTTTTTCTTCCCTTTCTTCTCCTACCGATCTTCCTATTTCTTATGTTCCATAAATGAGTGAAACCATATGGTAATTGTCTTTCTCTGCTTGACTTATTTCACTTAGCATTATCTCCTCCAGTCCCGTCCATGTTGCTGCAAATGTTGAGAAATCTTTCTTTTTGGTGGCTGAGTAATATTCCATTGTATATATGGACCACATCTTCTTAATCCAGTCATCTAGCCACTTCTGGCTGATACTTTAATTTTGAATTGCATTCACTTAAGAAATAATTGAAGTTAAAGAAGGTAATATAAGTTTACTGCAGGAGGACAGCAGGAGTAAAGCAGGAGTAAACTTCCTTCCCTCCTCTGGTGTGTATCAGGATGAGTTGATGGTTTCCCCTCAGCTCCCAAACCAGGTTACAATAAAGTGCAGGCTCCTCTCAGGGTCCATACTCCTGGCTACTGCGTGGAAACCACCTCAAACAGACTTACCTGAGCTCGTAGCTCTTGTCAAGGCTTTTTCTGGGGGACAAAACCTAAAACAGAAATCTGAGAATAAAGCACCCCAGCCAGACGGGTGAGGCAAAATGTTTCTAAGGAAACTGCACAAGAGAAGGGCTTCTTGGGGGCCTGGGTGGCTCAGTTGGTTAGGCGTCTGCCTTCAGCTCAGGTCATGATCCCAGGGTCCTGGTATGAGTCCCGCATTGCAAGGGGCTCCCTGCTTAGCAGGGAGTCTGCTTCTCCCTCTGCCCCTCCCCCTGCTCGTGCTTGCTCACTCGCTAGCTCTCACACACAAAAATAAATTAATTAATTAAAAATCTTAAAAAAATAGAGAGAAGGGCTTCTTAGCAAAATTTTGGGCTGAGAAGTAAATTCAGCACTACGTATATGCTTCTGAAACTGCCGTGACTGCCGATGGCTTGGTGGTTGCTGTACAGTTATTCTTTTTTTAATAGAAAATTCTTGCAAAAGGATTAGATAGAGACCTGCAAAGGAAATAAGATAAGAACAGTGGTGTGGGTTTTTGAGAGGAAGAGTGCAAAAGACAAGTCTTTGAAAGGAAGATTCAAAGAATGATTGGTATCTCTCGTCTAAGTAGATTATGTAGCCCCTGGCAAGCACCTTGCATTTAGCACCACTCAGCAAACATTTGCTGAGTGAGTGAATAATTGCAGGGGTGGGGGTGGGGGAGGGGTAAGTGAAATAAATAAGCAAATATTCATTTGCTCTGCCAAAGAAACCCTCTTGTCCACTCCTGTAGATGAAGAGGAAGAGGAAAGTGCATGGTGACCCTCATAATCAAATGAATGTCGAACGCTTTATGATGTAACTCAGGGCAGGGCAGAGTTGCAGGCTCACCACGGTAAGGCCAGGATGGGAGTTCAGAAGAGTGGAGATCATAAGGGAAAGATGAACTTGTCAGGTGAGCCTAACTGTGCATGGGAACAAGTTGGAAGTAAACTCTGAGAAGTGAGGTGTCAGTGATTTTATGTGATTTTAGATGTTCTAGAAGAGATTTGTGGACTCCTAGATAGTAAGGAGCTAAAGCTGGAGAAACAATTTTTTTTTTTTTTTGGTCTAATACAGTGCTTCTCAACCCTTAGTGTGCATATAAACCACCTAGGGTGGGGCCTGAACTTGCGTTTCTACCAAGGCCCCCGGGGGCTGCTGGGCTACTCAGCGACTCACACTCTGAATCGAAAAGATTAAATGATATAAAATCCATATTCAACTTTCTTCAGTTGTCCCAGAATGTCTTTGTTTTTTAATGGAGGTAGAGCGGACACACAAGTTTACATTAGTTGCAGGTGTACAGCGTTCGGATTCGACCGGTCTACGTGTTATACCGTGCTCGCCACAAGGGAGCTACCGTCTCCCGCCACACCACGCTATTCCAGTACCATTGACTATATTCCTCATGCTGTGCCTTTCATCCCTGTGGCTTATGTATTCCATACCTGGAGGCCTGTGTGAAGAACTAGTATTTTTGACATTCTGATCCTAACCATTTTAGAGAAACCTGTCTCACATATTACATTTATAATAGTTTTTACCCTCCATCCTAAACTATCTCCCCCCTCCTTCCCTCCCTCCCTCTTTTTCCTTTCTTTCTGTTAATAATTAATTACATTGCAGTTAAGAAAAGTGATAGGTGACTTAAGTGAAATGTCAAAAGAAGATGAACTGTACTTTAGGGAGGGATAATAAATCAGGAAAGAATAATTTGCAGAGAAGCTCTAGAAAGCAGGGCTGAGGAAGGGAACTGCAGACAGGAAGTGCTGAGTGTACGAAAGAATGAGGTATTGTGTAGGGCACAAGTCACTCAGTGTGAGAAGAGGTAGTGTACATTGGTGTGGCAGAGAATGCAGCTGGAACGTTGACAGGGGCCACATCTTGAAAAGGCTTGGACCTGACACTTGAGCAGCTCCTGAATGTGAACATCTCTCACTTCCATAAGGGTACAGAGACTTGAATAGCACACCCTTGTTTCCCACGGATGGAAATTCGTATATGTCTTCTGATGTCTGAGTGGCTTTGGATCATGCCATCTACAGTGATTAAGGCTGCAACTATTAGGTTACACTGCCCATGTGGCTTAACCAGACCAATTACATGGAGAACCAAATCAAGTTTAACAAGAAAGCCCAAATTATGACCTGTATGTATTCCCATGGGTCACATGCTTTTATGTGGGGGGGAAGATGGTCCATAGAAGGTCTTTCCAGTGGGAATAAGAGTTGCTTCTCAGCATACCTATTATTCCCTGTAATTATTGGCAATGAAATCAAAGATCAGCAACTCAGTCTGTGGAAGGATTTTATGAAAGAGTATGGCGTGTTCAGATTTGGATTCTAGAAAGAAAATATAGGGTAGTTGAGAGACAAACTTTAGCTTAATTTACACTCAAACTTTGGTTTTTGTTTTTTAAAGATTTTATTTCATTTATTTGACAGAGAGACAGCAGGAGAGCACAAGCAGGGGGCGCAGCAGAGGGAGAGGGAGAAGCAGGCTCCCCACTGAGCAGGGAGCCTGATGTAAGGCTCGATCCCAGGACCCTGGGATCATGACCTGAGCCGAAGGCAGACGCTTAACCAACTGAGCCACCCAGGCACCCCTACACTCAAACTTTGAAACTTAATCCCCCTGTGGAATGTGACTCCTTACATTGTTACACCAACAGGAAAGGAAAGTCTCTCAGCATGCATTAAAGTTAAAGTTACAGAGGCTGAATGTTAACAAAACCTAGCAAACACTCTGGGATTCCCCACCCATTTACCATCAACACAAGGGAATTGATAGTCATCCTAAAAAAGCCTGGTCTGACTGCCCAGAAAAATGAACTTATTTTCCTTCCCTTTTTTATGTTAGCTCAGTGGTTCTCAAACTTTGATGCGCATGAATTGAGTTAGGCTGTATACACAAAACCATATATGCTATGCTTTGTGGTAAATGTTGGAGTCATTGTGACTCTATGAGACCTTGGCTTTAGGCACTGTCCCTGTCCTCTAGCATAAGTTTGATTCTCATCTCTAGTCTTGTACAATTGTCCTGAAGAGAGAGAGGGAGAAAGATGAGGAGAGCGGGACCTGAGGAAAGGCAATGTCTCCTGTTCACTAGTCTCATCATTCCCACTCTTTGCTTTCTCCAGGCCTTCAAGCTGCCCATCATGTGGTAACTGTTGGGTTTGGCAATGAGCCCCTGGGATACTCTGGTATCCGGGATGCGCACACATTCTTCTTTCTCTCCCTCCCTCTCTATGCAAGCAAGTTCATGGAAGCAAGCATGGTAAGTTCTAGACCTGACCTCCACACATATTAAACTAAACTAGATTCTGGGTGTGAATCTCCCACAATGAATATAATTTTCACAGAGTTCTTTCTCAGTTCTCCATCCATGAGTTGGGGGCATAATAATGGTATTGACCTCCTCGTCGTCAGGAGATTAAGTTGGATGGTGAAGGTAAAGTTTTTGGTAGAATGACCAGCTGGATGGGGTAGGTTCTCAGTGCACGTTAGCTGTTGCTTCTGTCTTCATGTCTAGGAGTTTTTACAGAGTGATCCATTTATTTTTTACTTGATGCCGAAGATAACAATCAGAGCTACATCTATGTTGCCTTTTGCCTTGATATTCTGCCAGAATCTACTCTTTGGCTCTTCTGGTTTCAGTCTTTGCTATTGCAGGGCTGAAGAGCGGTTGCTCTTTTTACTCTCATTTCTCATATTCCTGAACGTGACCATGACCAGTGACTATGTGTTCAGGTAGGTCACCATCACACATAATCAGCGTAACAACTTTAGTTATGCCAGTAAGACCTGTCACTCAAATTTTCTGTGACTATCTAAATACTTGCTTTCATTCTACTGGTAACTTAAAGTGAAACACACCCTTACGTGTGCTTTGTGTATTGAAATTCTAGTAGTCAGTTGAAGTACATGCATATTTATTAACGTAAGTTGATGTGTAATGATAATTTTTTTCTTTTTTTTTTTTTTTTCAAGTAATCTCTACACCCAACATGGTGCTTGAACTCATAACCCCGAGATCGAGAGTCTCATGCTCTTCCGACTGAGGCAGCCAGGCGCCCTGACGTGTAATGATAATTAATGGTGACTTTTAAAGTTACTAAAATTATTTACAACAGCACATAGGAATTTCATTTTTTAAAATATTTTATTCATTTATTTGAGAGAGAGGGAGTGCACAAGTTGGGGGGGGCAGAGGTAGAGGGAGAAGCAGGATCCCCGCTGAGGAGGGAGCCCGATGCAGGGCTCGATTCCAGGACCCTGGGAGCAAATCCTGAGCTGAAGTCAGATGCTTAATTGACTGAGCCACCCAGGCGCCCTGCACATAGGAATTTTAAAATAATTAGATGAGTGGGGAAAATAGATCGATACTTAATTAGAATATTAGGAGAGTATACTATGAATATGTAAGATTTTATGTAGTTACTTTATTTTGACAGAGAGAGACAGAGGGAGAGAGAGAGAGAGAGCTCTGTGAAAGGCAAAGGAAGAGGGAGAAAGAGAATCCCAAGCCAACTCTGTGCTGAGTGCAGAGCCCGAGGTGGGGCCTGATCTCAGGAACCTGAGATCATGACCTGAGCCAAAAGCAAGAGTCAGACGCTTAGACTGAGCCACCCAGGTGCCCCAAGGCCTATGAGTATATAAAGGAAAATTCTTTTTTTTTTTTTTTTAAAGATTGTATTTCTTTATTTGACAGAGAGAGAAACAGCCAGCGAGAGAGGGAACACAAGCAGGGGGAGTTGGAGAGGAAGAAGCAGGCTCCCAGCAGAGGACCCTGATGCGGGGCTCGATCCCGGGACTCTGGGATCACACCCTGAGCCAAAGGCAGACGCTTAATGACTGAGCCACCCAGGCGCCCCTATAAAGGAATATTCTTGTGTATGAATTCTTCTCATCATACAGGAAAGCAGAATACTGACCTTACATTTCATTGTTTCACAAAAAAAAGAATAAAGTGCATACAGTAACATCCATGATTAATCAACTTTGATGTAGAAATAATAAATATAAAGAAGAGGAGAACGTAATAGAAAAGCTCCTATTTACAGACCCACATGGTGAATGGCAGTACCTCATATTGTGCAGTGTACACCCTGAGGTACTGTGCATGGTGGACCTATCTAGTCAGTGTCAGCAGTGTGCCAAATAGCCATCTTAGTAACAATGTAGGAGCTGGCAATGCTGAGAAATGATCACTCCCATGCTGTGATGTCAAAAATTTTAGTTTGTTGGGGCACCTGGTGGCTCAGTTGGTGAAGCAGCTGCCTTCGGCTCAGGTCATGATCCCAGGGTCTTGGGATCAAGCCCCGCGTAGGGCTCCCTGATCAGCAGGAAGCCTGCTTCTCCCTCTCCCTCTGCCTGCTGCTTCCCTTGCTTGTGCTCACTCTCGTTCTGTGAAATGAATAAATAAAATCTTTAAAAAAATGTTTAGTTTGTTTACTAAGATTTTTTAAAATAACATTTTCATAAGAATTACTTTTAAGTAAATATTTTCAGATTGATTCTTGTAGGCTAGAAGTTCATCCTGAAACATGATTGTTGTTTTCAGCAGAATATTCTTTTTAACACGTGGCAATCAACCAAAATGTATATTTCAGCACACCTGTAAATACATGAGGATTTTCCTTTCTGTATTCTTTTTCCTGTTACTATGAAGATAGTCATACTTCATATTTTGGCACTACTCAAGTTTGCAAAAGTGTTTCTTTGCTTTTCTCTAATTAAACCGAGCTGAATTCATATGAACCTCCATTACTTCTAATAGCAAAAAAATATAATCTAGCTAATTCAAAGTAAACTCAGCGCCTTCTGGATTAAGACCTCAACTTCTTCTAGGTGAGTAATCAGCCCTGTTCCAGGCCTCACTGCTCTCTGCCCTCCTTTCCTTCCTGGTGATGATCTGAGATCCACAGCACCATCCCTACATCCTGCCCTAGGGCAGCCACTGCTCGGCTCTAGCCAGTGGTCAGTGTCGCCACTCGGGGCTGCCAGAACATCTCATATGACAAGAGAAGCTGAAAATCCAGAATTTTATATAACAGTCTTTTTAATTTGTAAATATTGGCAAGTGTTTCCCATCCAGATCCACTCACTACCCTTCGTGACTCCGTTCCCTGTGGGGAGGCTGGAATTTAGGGACAGCATCAATGGGCTTCTTTGCTGTCTGGGTTCCTGTTGTGCTCAGCAGGTGGGAGTCACCAGCCTGTGATCACTGAGGGAGGGAGGACATTGAGGTAAGAGTGTTCCCTCTCCGTCTCCCTCTCTGCAAGGTATTGGGTTAGGTTGGGTTGGGCTGTCCATGGCTATTATCCTCTACCAAAGGCCCCTGTCCAGAAGCCCTTCCAGATAGGGGATGTGATGGTTCCTATAGTTACAAACCCCAGAATGTCTTGCCATCTTTGTTGTTTCCCTTTGTTGTTCATACCCTTAGGAAGAGTTTGTATGAGGGTCCCATCTGTGTCCTGGCAAAACCCAGACTGATTCAGAAACAGATGCAACTTTTTCTTTTTTCATTATATGGGCCAGGTAAAGCATAAAAAACTGTATGGGCCCAGTAAAACCATGTCTATAGGTCAGATGCAGCCCTGTAAATATTTTATTTACAGCATCTCCCATGATACATTCTTGCCTAAAAAATGAATCTAAATTCAATCAGCTATCTGTATCCATATTTCAGTTCAGGAGCAGTAAGAGAGATGGAAGAACCAATTAAAGGACATGATCCAAAATATGGGACACTGCTCTTTCAGGGCAAATGACCCAGTTTCTCCAGTAAATCAAAGACATAGAAAACAGGCAGCTGGCAAGGAATAGAATAAAAGAAACTCAAGGCAAAGCGATCGGAATCAATGTGGGAGTCATGTTTGGGTCCTGATCCAAACCAAATACCTTTGAGACAATGAAGGAATTTTAATGTAAACCTGGTATAAATAACATTAAAGACGTGTTAATTTCTCCATATACTTTTCGATCTACTTCGAGATGCCTTCGATCGAGATACTTTCAATCTACGTTTGAGATGCCTAATGAAGAGTATGAAAGGCCTGATGTCTGGAACGTGCTTTAAAATATGCTGGCAAGAATAATGAATGAGTAAGTGTGGGGAGGGACAAATGAAAGAAGACTGACAAAATTGTGGCAGTTGTCAACGTGGGGTCATGGTACACGGGGATTTATCATTCTCTTCTCTCTGCTGTCATCGAGTGTCTAAAATTTTCCAAACTAAAATGCTTTTAGTTAAAGGGAAACAAAGATTTCCTTATTTGTACGGAAGCAAAATTCCACTGTAGAACAATGCCACGACCCACATTCTGTACTAACTTTTCCTCTTCCTAAGAAAAGCCCCGAAGGACTCTGCCCCCCAGGGAAGCCTCTTCCTTCATGACAGTTCAGCCTTGCAGCGTCCATCTGGAATGTGTTCGGTCAACTCTGGTGTCCCAGCTCCTACCCTTTTGTCTCCTACTTGCTTTTATTTCTTTGCTCAGTTCACCGGATTCACCTTTCTCTCCATCTGTCCTCGTTCAAGGCTTAGCCCTGGGCATTGGATCTCCCTGCACCTTGGCCTCTATGAGTTGGAAAGTACCAAGTCCAACCTGACACAACCAGGTTAGCCAGTGGCCATCAGTCTTTCCTTTCTGGGATGATAGAATTCCCACATTAAGACTACCACAGAGGGGAACCTGGGTGGCTCAGTCGGTTAAGCGTCCCACTCTTGATTTCGGCTCAGGTCATGATCTCGGGGTTGTCAGATTGAGTCTCTGTGCTAGGTGTATAGCCTGCCTGAGATTCTCTCTCTCCCTCTAACCTCTAACCCCTCCCTCCCCTCTTACAAAAAAAAAAGAAAAACTGCAGAGATTTTAAAAATTTTTTAATTTTATATTCTTTAAATATAAAATGTTTATTTTTAATTTATATTTTAATATTTTAAATTTAAATGTAAGATATTTTAATATTTTAGTATCTTAAATTTAAAATATTACATATATTTTTTAAGATTTTATTTATTTGAGAGCAAGAGCACAGGTGGGGGAGGGGCCAAGGGAGAGGGAGAATTAGGCTATCTGATGGGCTGGGGGCCCAAAGCTGTTGTTGGGCTCAATCGCAGGACCCTGGGATCATGACCCGAGCCAAAGGCAGATGCTTAACCAACTGAGCCACCCAGGTGCCCCGACCACAGAGATTTTTATGGCAAATTCACTTTCTTAAGTAAACATGTAAAAATCAGTATAATCAGTATATCTTCATTTCATAAAAAGGAAAATGGAGAAATGTCACCAAAAAATAATAAAAACCTTGAATGAAGACAACAAATAACTCTTTGGAGTTGCTGATACTATAAGTCAAATTGCTCTAACCGGAGGTTATCATTTATAATCCTACAAAAAAATCACTAAAAACCCTGATCTCCTCCTTAAGAGCAGTTGCTGATCAGTAAAATTTAAAGCTGCACAGTTGCATACACGTATGCACAAACACACTCACGTATGTGGTCCAGTTAGCCTTTTCAAGAA
Organism: Ursus americanus; assembly: GCF_024610735.1. Lineage (NCBI taxonomy): Eukaryota > Metazoa > Chordata > Mammalia > Carnivora > Ursidae > Ursus > Ursus americanus. The sequence continues at coordinate 18,376,073 of NC_142160.1, read as the reverse complement.
TATGTTGTAAGTCTTTGAAATATGCCACTATGTTTTTGTATTATCTCTACATATGTCATGTGTTATTCATGATTATTATTTCTCCAAAGGTAAGCTTAATAATAATTTAAATGCTAAATGATTTAAAGTTCGGTTTACAGATGGCAGGACTAGGTGATATATTAGTTGAAAGAAATAGAGCTGGATACTGCCCTTGAAAATTCCAGAATACTTCACTCATATGTGCCATTCTATAAATTATTTTAGCTTTAGTTAGTTAAAATCGTGAACTTTTAATGCAAAATACATAAATCCATAGAAAGCATTGTTAGAGCACTAAGAAAAAAAATGTTTTCAGATTCTAGTTTGATCATCTCTCCATGTGGTCAACTTCATTCTTGTTTTCTTTGGGTTTTGCCACTTTGCTCTATTTAATGATACTGTACAAAAGTCATCTGACCTGGATCAGAAGAATTCAAGCCCCGGGTTTGCTGACAAGCAGATATAGAATAGCATGTGCCTGTGATATGGCCTGGGGCGCATTCTTCAACATTTTGGTCTCAGTTTCTTTATTTATAAAATGCAAATGTAATATAATCCCCCCAACATTGGGGTAAAACACCAAAGATGTTTGATGTGTTGGAAGTACTCTCCTATGTAACTCTTAGCCATAATTGTTGCAGATCCGTGAGTAAGTCCCTGAACTTCTTTGAATCTGTTTTCTCATCAGAGCGATGAAGGCAACACCTCCTTTCCATGTTAAGGATTACATGAACTAATACACGTGAATGTGCCCCATAAACTATTATTTTTGCTGAAGATTCTGGTTATCATTCTGATTGCATGCCAAGATTCATGCCCTGACGCATCTTTGACAGTACTTTCTACTCTGAGGAGAGTGAGATTAATTGAAATGAAGGATTTTCAAACAAGCACCTAAAATACCTTTTGTTAACCAAGCCTGAAAAATGAGCAGTCATAGTATCTCTTAGATCAGATTTGTGTGTGTCTTTTAAAGATTTATTTATTTATTTGAGAGAGAGCGGGGGTGGGGAGAGGATCTCAAGCAGACTCCATGCTGAGTGCAGAGCCCCACGTGGGGCTGGATCCCACAACCCTCAGATCATGACCCAACCTGAAACAGAGTTGGACACTCAACCGACTGTGCCACTCAGACGCCCCAGATTATGTGCATTTTTAAACCAAGACCCTGCTGGAAGACACACACACACACACACACCAATGGGGGGCTGGTTTCGAATGGGGAAGCTGAGAGTAGGGTAACGGGGAGCAGACTCCAAGGGTTCACGGAAGAAATAAGTACATGGACATGTGCTGTCAGTGAGTACACTAAACGGGTCTTTCAATCGAGGGTGGCAAAACCCAGCTCAGACTGGCTTCAGCAAAAGGAATTTTCATGGGTTCATACAGGTGAAAACTCTAGGGGTAGATCGTTGCTAAGCATGATCAAATCCAGGGAGGATAGTTTTCTCAAGGAAAAACAGGGATTTGGGTACCAAAAGATTGATGAATGGATTCTGGGGAGCCAACATGTCCATAACAGTAAATATTCCAGAAACAGTTTAGAATGAGAAAGGTAAAACTCATACTCTTCCAATATACTTGATAGACACTGCTATTTAAGTCTTAAAGTTGTATCAAGGTTGTAATGAAGGCCCCAACTCAAGAGGCCAGTTCAATTCTAAGATAGAAATCTTAGTCCCAATTCTAAATCCTCAGGAAGGAATCCTGATCGGTCCACTATGTCCAGGAGTGATCCATCCAATCAGCAATGGTCAGGGAGACGGGCCACCTACTCTGAAAATGACAAGGGGCCAATGAATGGGGGAAAGGAGATATACTCAGAGAAGTAGAAATCGTGAGAGGGGGATACACCCAAAAATCTAGATGAAAGACTCCTCCAAGTAGGTCCGGCCCCTTTAATTTTTCAGAAGCACCAATGGGACACAAAACAGTGACTGGCAAGGATACCATCAACATTTTTCCTCCATTTAGCTAAGATCTTTAGGCTGTGAATTGGCCTAGGAGAGGTAGCAATCTGTCATACTCAGGAAGGCAGCCAAGTCACTGGCCAAAGGCAGCTCAATGCTAAAGACCCAGAGAAGCATGCATGGGTAGAGAAAATCAGGAACTTTCTACCTAGGGGACTTATAAATCCTCCATCTGGCTGTATACAGGTACCCTTTTACTGTGGAGACCAATCTTAGAAATTGGGAGTGCATGACAAGTTACTTTTTTTACCTAGTAGAAAATATAAATAATATAAAAACAAAGCTGATCACTAATTTTCCAAGTCCTCGTTCTTTTTAAATAAACTTTTGGTTTTAGAATAGTTTCAGGTTTATAGAAAAGTTGCAAAACAGTAGAGACTCCCCATGTCTTCTGCCCTCAGTTTCCCTTCTTGTTAGCATCTTATGTTAGGATAAGTTCATCACAACTAGTGAAGCAGTATTGATACATTATAAGTATTTACTGAAGTCCATACATATTTTATTTAGATGACCTTAGTGTTTATTTGTTCTTAAAAGAACTTACCATGTGAAAAAGGACTCCTATGTTCCTTGTGTGTCCCGGGATCCCACCAAAGATACATTACATTTAGCTGTCACATTTCCTTGGGGTCCTAAGACTCTGACAGTTCTACAGACTTTCCCTGTTTTTGATGACCTTGACAATCTTAAGGAGTATTGGTCAATTGTTATGTAGACTGTCCCTCTGCTTGGTTTGTGGGATGTTCTTCTCATGGTTAGAAGAAGGTTAGCGTTTTGGGGGAGGGAGACCATAGAGGTAATGTACCATCCTTGTTATATCAAGGTTATATACTATTAATATGACTTACCACTGATGACATAAAACGTATTTATATGGCTGAAGTGTTTAAGTTTTTCCACTGTAACGTTACTCTTTTTCCTCCTTCCATATTAAACTTTTTGAAGGAAATCATGATACACAGCCTACACTAAAGGAGTAGGGAATTACATTCTCCTTTCTTTAGGGGTTAGCACCTACATAAGTCACTTGGAAATCTGTGCAGGAAATTTGGTTATCCCCTATTTATTTATTCAAGCATCATTTATATAAGTATAGACTCATGGATTTAGCTTTACTTGTTTTGTAGCTCAAATTGTTCCATCCTCCATTATCCATGTACTTCCTGCTCAATCCCAGGTTTGCATTTTAAGATATAGGAGAAATAAATACACCACCAGCTCAGATGGGGATGATAGGTATTAGCTTAAAAGGACCTCGTGAAAGTCTGTCCCAAAGAAGAAAATTTATTCATTCTCATTCTTTTTTAAATACCGTTTTTAAAAAAAGTTTATTTATTTATTTTAGTTATCTCTACACCCAACGTGGGGCTCGAACCTACAACCCTGAGATCAAGAGTTGTGTGCTCCTCTGACTCAGGTGTTCAGGCACCCCAATTCATTCTCGTCCTTACTGTTTAACCAGAAATGTCCATAATTTGTAACCTCTCAAAACATTTTGTGGGAGCAAATACTTAAGAGGAACGACTGGTCTTCTAATGACACTCTTGCAGTTTTCAATTGGGACTAATTGGGCCTTCCAGAGGCAGCCCTGGAGCCAGAAAATGTGGGTTCTAGAGGTGGCCTTGTCACTAGACCTCTGACTGTAGTGGCCACTTTCTTTCTCTAGGCCTCATTTCTTCATCTGTAATTAATTCACTCAGCAGACATGTATTATGTCGCTACTCTTTGTCGGCCCCCATGGGAGAAGCTCTGCAGAGAAATGCAGTGGAGGGTCCAGGGAGGTGGTGCTCAAAAGTTTTAAGCTAGGACGCTGCCATTTTAATCTTGTTAACAAAAAATTGAAGAAGTGATGCCCCACAAACCCAGCAATTTCACTTCAAGATATCTGCCCGAGGTCAATTCTCCAAGGATGTTCCCTGCAGAATTAGTTGTGAAAGAAAAATGTTAAAACAATCTCATGACTTACCATTATAGGGCAAGACAAACGGAGGTTAAACATGTGGTGGAATATTATACAGGCCGTAAAAATATGACCATGACTATATATTGAATATAGAAAGTTGAAAGAAAAAAACAATTTGCAGAACAACACATACAGCGTAATACTGTGTCAATGTCGAAACACAGAACTGAAATCCTATATTTGTAGTAAAAGTATAAAAATGTGGACAGGGCAAAGAGACATCAAGTTTGGTTTAGTGGTTGCCATGGATGAGGGAGGGAGATGGGTTCAGGAAAGAGTAGCATTAAGCTTCCACTCCATCTGTAAAAATATATTTCCCCCAAAATTAAAAGATCAGAAGCAAATCTGGCGAGAAGCTGATAGTTGTTAATTCTGGGTTGTGACCAGACACTATATTTAATATGAGTCTTTATACTTGTTCATTTTGGGTATGTTGACACAGATTTTTCAACGAGTGGCTCACAGTTTGCTTCATGCAGTGGGGACCTCAAGTCACCACGGAGGTGATTTTGTGAACATCAGAAGTCAGGGAGCAGGCAATCTCATTGTCCCTTCGCCTCCAGGAATGCCCACGTTCTGCCACCTGCTTGCCTCTGCTCTTTGGACTCCCCCGTCTGCTCTCTCTACCTCAGGAGTAAAACCAAACTTCTCTCCTTTCTTCCTGCTCTGCAGTTTAGCCATCCCCTCTGTGCCTTGGCCCCCGCCCTCAGACTCTCCTCATTTACCCCAATCACATTGTCATAGGATTGTTCTGTTTTGTTTCTAAGGGGAATTCAGTCCAAGTTGCAGAATGAGACAAATTTCACCAGCTTTCTATGTGTACAGGGAAAGTCACCGGAATGAGCTTATGTAGTTGTACATGCCCCTTCACTACCCTGAAGGAAGGAATAATCCAGAAATGTTCTGCCATACCAGGGGCCCCCAGGTGATAGCTCAGAGAGTAGAGGGAGGCGGGGTGGAGGTGATGAGAATGCTGTCAAGGAAAGACTTGCCCTGCTGCTGAGAGCGCCCCATCAGACAGCGTTCTGTCAGCTCCTTCAAAAACAAAACTCACACGGCGAAAGGCCTGGTCATTTGGCCCAATGCAGAGCATCATTTATGGTCCATTTTACCTCCATTTTACCATCAGCCGAGGCTGTTGTCAGGCTGGCATTTCAGTTCGACTTTTTCCTGTGCCCAGTCCTGCTTCCTTTGCTCCCAAGCAAGTCTCAATCCCTGGGAGACTCTATTAAGCATTCTGCACACTGAACTCCTGCAGGTTACCTTGTTCTCTTTCTCCCATACTCACTGGCATGTGAAGTGTGTTAGTCAGCTATCCCTGCATTGATGCTGAATAACAAACAACCCTCCAACTCTCAGTGACCTGTAATAGCAAACATGTATTTCTTGCCCAACTGTCTGCAGGTCAGTTAGCATCTGCTGGGACTGTTGGTTCTAACTGGGTTCAGCTGGCTTTGGCTCCAGGCCACAGCTTTGTTTCAGGTCTAATCCACTGGCGTTTATGCTAGAACCAAGCCTAAAGGAGCAACAGCTAGGTGGGACACATTCTTTCTACAGGCGGATGGCAGAGGAACAATAGGGCTGTGTGCCTTGTGAGACCACAGCTCAGCTGAAACTGTTGCTGCTACTCCTGTTCCAAGGGCCAAAACAAGCCACATGGTCAAATTCAACATCCTTGGGGAAGGGAGGCTGCTCCACCCTGTATAGCAAAGGCAGGAACAGAGGACTGTGTGCGGGTAATGCTTGTACCACAAGTGGCCTGAAAGGTAGGTAGATTCTCTTTTAGAGATTTATTTATTTGAACAAGATGAAATCAGAGAGGGAGACAAACCACAAGAGACTCTTAATCATAGGAAACAAACTGAGGGTTGCTGGAAGGGAGGGGGGTGGCGGGAGGGGATAACCGGGTGATGGACATGAAGGGGGACACAGGATGTGATGAGCACTGGGTGTTATATAAGACCGATGAATCACTGACCTCTACCTCTGAAACTAATAATACACTACATGTTAATTAATTGAATTTAAATTTAAAAAAAGATTTATTTATTTGAGGGGGGGCAGAGAGAGAGGGAGAAAGAAACTCAAGCAGACTCCACGTTGAGTGCAGAGCCTGATGCAGGGCTTGATCTCACCACCTCGAGATCAGACCAGAGCGGAAACCAAGAGTTAGATGTCTAACCAACTGTGCCACCCATGTGCCCCAGTAGGCAGGTTTTCTTAAAACCAGAACCCTCCAGGGAAAAGGGGGAATGGCAGTCAGACTTCTTCTCTTGGAGGTTTGGAATTACTAACACACTATTGGATGAACTGGGATGGTCCTAACCAAGGCGAGGTGCAAGGAGGGACAAAAAGCCCCCTGATTTAAAAAGAAAAGAAATCATCATAAGGCTAGAAATAGAGGGGATTGGTGGAAGCTGTTTTTAGGCACACATCAGGCTACTACTAGAACACTTAGCAAACATCTTGGGTGGGGGGCAGTGGAGATGATTATTTCTATGTATACAAAGTGTTCCTAAAGGGGCATAAACATTAGAAGCTCCAGCCCATCCCCTGAAACCCAGCCTCTATGGAAGACCAGTGGAGGCCAGTCTGATAAACAGAACCTTGCAGTGAACCCACTGCACCCCCAGCTTCATATTGACCTTACAGGACAATGAAGGACCCATCGGGGAAATGGCTACTTTTCCTGCTCTACTTTTCAGGGCAACAGTAAGCAAGATTGACCCCTTAGACAGTCAGCATCACACTGCTTGGGGCCTTGGCCTCAGCATGAGGAACTCAGGGAGGAAACACATGCTTGCAATGAAGAGGAATATTTCCTTCTTGGAGGGGTTGTCATATAAATAATCCAAATTATTTTGCATGCCAAGTATAAAGCAGCAAGTCCTGTTGATTGGGAGTAAATAAGACATCATCCCTCCTTTCTAGGATTTTACAGTGTTTGGGGGAATACATGTGAAATGAGGGTGCACGCTTAGATGTTTTTCATGTCTTTTGGCCCAACTATTGTATAATTTTAAGATGTGACGCATCTTCCCCGTGCATAGTACTTGCATAGCAGGGCCAAGTGTGCAATATAAGGCGCCAGATTTAACAAGCTGTTTCATGCCAATGTCAGCACTCCCTGTAGGGTAGAGATTTGAGTATCTACTGATCTATAACATCAACGACCCAATTGCAACATCAAACAGCAAGCCGATGACTTGCCAACTTACATGAGAAAGTACCTGACATTTCAAAATGCTTAGCTCCCGGCAAGGCTGAATCCTGAGGTCTAATGGGAGTCATTGTTCTCATGACAGTATGCAAGCCTGACTACTATGTTTTACTCTGTGTACTGGATTGGTATTTTAAGGACAAAGAGAGATGCATGAAAATAGAGTTAACATCAGTGTCACTTCCTGGCTCCTTGGAGTTGTCAAGGCTCAGTCAAGCCCCATGCAGTTTCTAAGTCATTATGGACCACAGAGGTGCACTCACTACAAGCCCATTCATACCAGTAGTGAGACCTTTCACTAGTGTGTTTGCTCTACAGAGAGAACTGGCTTGTCTGGGGCTCAGGGGTGGCTCAGTTGATTAAGCGTCCAACTCTTTCAGCTCAGGTCATGATCTCAGGGTCATGGGATTGAGCGCCACACAGGGCTCTGCTTGAGATTCTCTACCTCTGCCCCTCCCCCTGTGCACGCTCGCTCGCTCTCGCTCTCAAATAAATAAATCTTAAAAAAAAAAAAAAAAGGAAAGAACTGGCTTTCTCTTTTGGTTACCTGATTCCACTGCAGGTTTTCAGAGGGGCTCAGGTCTTAGGCTCAATTTCACACCATGTGGCTGGGATGGTCCAAAGTGCCCAGATCTGTCCAGCTTACTCACCTCAAAAGGTAGCTAGCTACAAATCTCCTATTTCCAGCTGATGGATAATGTTCTGTTAAAACTCAGAAGCCTCATGAGCCCATGTATCTTTGAATAATGGTGGTGCCGTGAGGCCCCTTTGGTTGTCTTCTACCCGCCTGAGAAGATCCCTTGGCGTAAGCAAGACTGAATTAGCCACACTGGTATTCATACTATTTGTCTCTATTATTCGTTTGGAGGGTCTTACCCGATCCCCGTCCCAGCACTGAAGTCCCAATATGGTTCCAAGCTGACGCATCCATGCCATAAAAAAAAAATCTTTGTGTGTCTTCACAGAGAATAATAAATATATTTATGTTAAATGAATACTATTGGCATCTTATTTTTTCTAATGCTGTAGTATCATCAGAAATGACAGAACTCTTAAGGTTTATGCATGTGAGAGTTTCACCCCTACCTTCAATTGCAACATTTATTGGACTCCTGAGAAATTGGATTGCCAAACTTCCCATGGGTTATTTATTCAAGATAGTGAAATTAGTTAATCGAAATGTAAAAACAAGGAGGCTTGGGACTCTCTGAATCAGTGATCGAATCACTGTTACATAATATGAAAATTATCTGCTTGAAAATTTCTAGAGGTTGCTATCAGACACCATAAATTACCACACAACATTAAATAACCAGGGGTAATTATGGAAATGAATATTTTAAAAGCAGAATCATGACTGGGAACAGTGACCTTTACTTTGGTAAAGAAGTGTGTTTTTTCAAGGTAAATAATACTTTAATGTAATATTTTTGCTTATGTTTATGAGACTATATTGGTACATGATTAGTAGGTGAAGTCCGTAGTTTTCATAAGCATTCATTCTTTGTGTTACATGTTCTGTGAGTTTTGACAAATGTACTGTGACGTTTTCCCACCATTATGGTATAAAACAGAATAATTTCACTGCCTTAAAAATCCCCTGTGCTCCAGTATTCATCCCTCTCTCCCTCTCCTGAAAACCTGGCAACCACTGATCTTTTTACTGTCTCCAGAGTTTTGTCTTTTCCAGAATGTCACAGAGTTGGGATCAAAACGTACGTAGCCTTTTCAGACTGCCTTCTTTCACTTAACAATATGCATTTCAATTTCCCTCATGTCTTTTTGTGATTTGATAGCTCATTTCTTTCCATTGTCTGGATGTCGCACAGTTTATTCACCCGCTCACCCGCTGAAAGACTTCGCGGTTGAGTCCAAGTTTTGGCAATTTTGAAGAAAGCTGCTATAAACATCTGGGTGCAGGTTTTTGAATATATAAGTTTTCAACTCCCTTTGGGCAAATACCAAGGAGTGCAATTGTTGGATCGTATGTTAAGATTATGTTTAGTTTCATAAGAAACTGCCAAACTGTCTTCCAAGGTGGCTCTGCCATTTTGCATTCCCACCAGCAAATGAATGATCATTTCTGTCGCTGCACATCCTTGCTAGCGTTTGATACTGTCCGTGTTTTGGATTTTAGCCATTCTAATAGACAGGTGGTTGTATCCCATTGCTGTTTTAAATCTGTAATTCTCTAATGACATATGATGTTGAGGATCTTTTTATACGCTTACTTGCCATCTATCTTCTTTGGTGAGGTGTCTGTTCAGGTCTCTTGCCCATTTGTATGTTGGGCTGTCTGTTTTCTTTTTGTTAAGAGTTCTTTCTGTATTTTGGATACCAGACTTTCATCAGATATGCATTTCGTAAATATTTTCTCCCCATATGTGGCTTGTCTTTTCATTCTTCTAACAGAGGCTTTCACATTTTTTTTAATTTAAGTCCAACTTTTTCTTTCGTGGATCATACTTCTGGTGTTGTATCTAAAAAGTCATCACTGGGGCGCCTGGGTGGCACAGCAGTTAAGCGTCTGCCTTCGGCTCAGGGCGTGATCCCGGCGTTCTGGGATCGAGCCCCACATCAGGCTCCTCTGCTATGAGCCTGCTTCTTCCTCTCCCACTCCCCCTGCTTGTGTTCCCTCTCTCACTGGCTGTCTCTATCTCTGTCAAATAAATAAATAAAATCTTTTAAAAATAAATAAATAAATAAATAAAAAATAAAAAGTCATCACTAACCGCAAGGACACCTAGATTTTCTAATGTATCCTTTTATTGTAGTAAAATATACTTAACATAAAACTTGCAATTTTAACCATTTGTAAGTGTAAAGTCCATTCACATTGTTGTGCATCTCATAAACTTTTTTTTTTTTAATTTGAGAGGGAGAGTGAGAGAGCGCATGCACACAAGTGAGCAGGAGGGGGAGGGGCAGAGGGAGAGAATCCCAAGCAAACTCCCCGCTCAGCGTGGAGCCCCAGGGCGCGGCTCAATCTCATAACCCAGAGATCATGACCTGAGCAGAAATCAAGAGCCAGTCGGTCAACCAACTGAGCCACCCAGGTGCTCCTAAACGTATTCTTAAATACATTTTTTTTAAATTTCAAGAGTAAAATACGTTCACTTTGAAACTTTAAAAATACAGAAGAACACAAAGTATAAAGTAAATATCACCCACAGTTCCCCTTCTGGGAGATACAGCTATTGATATTTTGGTACACAGCCTTCCAAACACACACACACACACACACACACACACACACATACACAATTCCCATTATGTATATATAACATGCTGAAAAATGCAATTGGGATCATTCTGTTCACATTGTTTGATAACTTGCTTTTTTAAATTTAACAATGTACTTTGACATTTCATTTTCTATCACTAGGTATTTTTTATATAGCATGATTATTCATTGTTACTTCATATTCTATCATATGGATATAATGTATTTAGCCAGTTCCGTAACATTTGACTCATGCATTGATTTCTAGAAACGTCATTATGAGGTTAAAAGATACGCATATTTTTCATGTATGTATGTATGTACATATGTATTTACTGTCGCCAAATTGCTCTCCAGAAAAGTGATGCCAGTTTATAAAATAGGAACATGCCCATTTTGTCACACTATCACCAATGCTTGACAATTAATTAAGAAAGAAAAAGAAATCTCCACCAAACAAAATGTATCAATGCAGTTTGCAAGATGAGAAAATGGAAGGAGGGGCCATATTCAGCAACTTGAAGATCAAAATTAAAATAGTCACCTCCTAAAAGCACCCAAACTGGAAGAAATTTAAGAGCTCAGCTGAAAATTTGAGAAACAAGGAACATCTCCATTAAATAATATAACATATTTTCAAGGAAAGCCTTGTTGCATTAGTCTTAAAAGTGCGCAAATGTGAATTTCATGGCTAGAAAACCTGTATTTCAAAATTTTCATTGTTTTAAGCTGTGTCTTTTTTTTTCCTCCAAAGCACGGAGCCATTTAAGTACCAAGGCATGTGAAATGTCAGTTTCTGCCACTATTACATTCTCAATGATTTGAGCATAAGGGCATGTCCGTACATAGGACGAGACTTTTACGGTCTTCGGTTTTGCAACAGTCATTATGAGATGGCTACATCATTTTCAACCCCTGCATGAGTCTTCTTAAATGACAAGAGGGGTTATTTTTTCTAGTATGAATGATATTTATCGCCTGAAGATTGGATAAATCACCAAAGTCAATTATAAGACTTTCTACTTTTGGTGAAATTAATTGAATTGACCACCAACAATAGAACAGTGCCTCTGAGGGCTTTTTTTTCTTCCCTTCTATTTCAAAGACTTCCAAAGATTTGCAAAATATCACATAAGTTTTCCTGGCAAGACATTTTTTTAAGGTTTTAAATTTTCTATAAATGTCAACCTATTTATCATATATGTACCTTTAAAAAAGGCTATAATTTATAATGTAGTTGAACTTTTAATTTTTGCAAAGGGAATGAAACATTGCAAGGAATCTAGGTGCTGTTCTATAGATCTTTTTTTAAAAAAATAATTTTTTATTATGTTATATTAGTCACCATACAGTATAATCCTTAGTTTTTGATGTAATGTTCCATGATTCATTATTTGTGTATTACACCCAGTGCACCATGCAATATGTGCCCTCCTTAATACCCATCACCGGCCTATCCCAATCTCCCACCCCTCTCCCCTCTGAAGCCCTAAGTTTGTTTCCCAGAGTCCACAGTCTCTCATGGTTCATTCCCCCTTCTGTTTACCCCCCCCCTTCATTCTTCCCTTCCTTCTCCTACCGATCTCCTTGCTATTGCTTATGTTGCATAAATGAGTGAAACCATATGATAATTGTCTTTCTCTGCTTGGCTTATTTCACTTAGCATAATCTCCTCCAGTCCCGTCCATGTTGCTGCAAATGTGTAATCGTTCTGTTCTGTGGATCTTTATTGTCACACACGGTGAAAATGTGCAAGCACTTATTACCGGGCGCACAGTTTTTAAATGATCCCATGCAGTCAGAACTTGAACCACATGATTATTCAGCTCATGCACTCCACCAGAATCCATACAAGAATCAAGTGTGGTGTTGACTATGAAGCCGGTTTTGATAACCTTGACCTTCTGCAAATCAATTAGGAAGTGTCACCTGAAGACTGTGTACTGTTAACTAGCAAAAGTATATCCCATGCTGGAGAATGTTTATATCTCACACTTTCTGTTTTCATTGACATGAAATTTGCATGGTGCAATCCATTTGTAAATAAATGATTTCCACAGAATGTACTTGATTATTCCTGTCCCTCCTCCTTTAGATTGGGTGAACTACATCTAAGTTAGAAATCTCTTCCTTTAGACAAGCTTCTTGTGAAGAAAAAACCCACAAGCTTCTTTCTTGCTAACTTGAATGTGAAATTAGCATTTTTCATAAGCTCCTCCAACATTTGAACTATATGTTTGAAATGAATAGCCAACGAGCACGAACTTTCTCCCGTCGTCTTGCCGGTGTAATTGCTGAAGGTCAGGAGCTGCACCCTGCACAACCCCAACAGCACAGCAGGTGTTCTCGAACGACTGAAGGTTTGGAAAGAGTCTAGGAAGCCCCTCCATCATTTTGTGATCTTCAGCAGAATGAGATGTTGGGCTGGAGTTTCACTTACCTTAAATCAATGACCACAGATGTATCTGAGATAAACATGGCTCACAATGGCATTCAGCTGTTTGACATTTACTACCACCTATCCGAATGAGCAGAGACGCCTTTGTTTTCCCCCCAGGAGAGGCCAAATCATATGACCCTGCTGGGGAAGGGGGAGGGTATCAGTTTGCTACCAACTATTTAAAAGTACCAATTTGATGAACAGGAAGGGTGGCAACCCTGATCACCTGGATATACTGGGATCCGTCCTCTTCCATGAGCTCAAGGTGCAGCTGTTGTGGGGATTCTCTTAACCACCATCCCCCAGAATCTCTGCCTGCCACGTAGCTGCTGCTCCTTCTCGAAGTCAGCTGGAATAGGACTCCTGGGCGGCTGAAACCTAAGTCCCAGTGTAGGTTCCAGATAAAGGAGAAGTTAGGACTCCAGGTAAGTGGTAGTTAAATGTCTTGAATCTTTCCTCCGTTCATAGTGTCTCCTCCTTAGAACTTATCTGTGGTTTAGCCTGACAGCCACTGCCAGTGCTCACCAGGATTCCCAGTGCACCCCTGCCTCCAGGCGTGTGCCCATGTGACTTGCTGTGGCCCAGGAAATGAGGGTGGAAGCATTTGATGACCGACACTGGACTCTCTGTCCTCTTTCCCCAGTGCCACAGCTATGGACGATGCAGACCATTAACCTGCGTCCTAGAGCGAGAACGATGTAGATTGGTGTGCAACGGACATGTAGCATAAGGATGAAATATGATTTTGTTTTAAACCCTTTAGATTTAGGGCATGTTTGTTACAGCATATCCTACCCCAATTTAACAGACACACTTTCCCCTAAATGGGATTTGTGCTCCAGATTATTTATTCATTTATTCGAGCCCCAGGTTGGAACTTTTTCTCACTCTGCAAGTATGGTTCCAGCCCTGGACCTGCTTCCTCAGGGCTGGGATCTGTTTCCCTGCTTCCTTGTCTAACTCCTGCTACTTCCTGATCTTGCAGACCAGATCCTTGCCTCTGAACTAGGGCGTCTGCTAACCTATGGACAGATCTTATGCGTAACTCTTGCCTACTTAATCCCTCTGTTGCACTTAGTCTGGATTCCACACAGCTGGCTCCTTCCCTTTGCTAGAACTTTCTTTTGTAGCCCAGAATTGCCACAGATCTTGCTGGGTCCCCTGGATGAGGTATATGATCGATAGCTGTGCCTTCCCCGTGAGCCCTAAGCTGAAACAGCCTCTGCAGTGCACACCCAGTGCCCTCCCGTGGTTCCAGACCTGGCTCTTGGCTCCCTCCGCTCTGTTTGCCCTGAGCTGTCAGGTCGCATTCCTTCCAGAATAAACACCATGTGATCAGTAGCGGCCAGGTGGGAGGAATGAGACATGAAGACCAACAAAGCAGGGTCTGGCAGGTGGTAAGAATTAGGGAGTTTGTTTAAGATAAAGAAATAGGATTATCTCTTCCCTATGTTTTGATAGTTTCCTAGTTTTGAAATATGTCCCTAAAAATCATCTATAATAGGACTTGAATCCTCTGTCCCAGACATTAAATTCTGACTGGGATGACAATATGGGGATGTTCATAAGGCGTTAAGGCCAGGATGTCTGTGAGAGTGCTGTTTATAACAGTGGAGAGAAAACGTCAATACTTAAATGTGTACCAATAGTAGAAAGGTGCATATAAATTATGAAATGCTCATATGATGAAATAACATCATATTATAAAATGTTAGGATGGAAAAAAGTAATAGATTACTAAGTAAAAAGAGCAGTAATTCAAAATGGGATGGGCTATCTAATTCTAACTATATTAAAAATTCATATTTATGTTTGCAAAAAAATCAGACAAATGATAGAGCAAAATATTTGCCATGCTGGGCTTCAGAGTGATTTTACTTTCCTCCTTTATACTTTTTGTGTTTCCCGAATTTCAATAATAAGCACGAGCTCTTTCCTAATAAAAAAAATAATGTTATGAAATACGATAAAAGCATGGCTTCGGCTTGGGACATGGTCTAAACTGTCCTACTGACGGCCCAAGATGACTATTCCCTGTCTTTTCTTTGCAGTCGAGTTCCCTCAGATGTCATAACAGGTTCCTTTCTTGCTTTGGTCTTGCTCTGTTTATCACAAAAAAAATTTAACAAAATTTCCAAGTACTAACATTACCATATAGAACACAATATGGAGGGTTCCAGAAATGCTTATCTGGGGATGTATATTATATACTCCTGGAAGAAATATGAATAATTTTGAAATTTCATGGTTATTTTCTAAAACAACTTGCCTGGGTGGGCGTAAAGCTTTGGAATAATACATCCATTTGGATGATTATTTTTTTTAAGCCCAGAAAAGCCTTTATTTGAGGACTAGACAAGAAAAAATCATGAATGATAAACTTCACAGAAATCTAAAGTTGTTGGAAAGTGGTTTTAACTAAATCCAGAACTGGAAATCGTTAGGCAGAGCCTGCTCAGAAGGAGAAGAAAAGAATTCTCTAGCACAGTATGCTTTTGCCCATTCCTCCAAATAGCACTGGACCATTTGGTGTCCAGCTCAGGAACAGCCCATGTCCGGCTCCTAGGACTAATCCAGGACTTGCTGTCAAGCCTAACTTTCTGGAGATCAGCATCAGGTCACTCTGTGACAAATCTCCCTTTGAGGCCATGTGCTGATTGGAGGCCGATTTCGTCCCTGACCCTGAGTTCTGTTCTGCTAACCTCCCTTGAACCCAATTCCCTAGGGCACGTGGCCCAGCCCAGGAACTAGAGCCGGGTCCCAATCTTCTTGCCTTGGGGCCAGCTTTCCTCATCCTGACTCCAGTTCTTCCCATCACAGATTCCTTTTTCTTTCTGTGTCCTGCCTTGCTGCAAACTGGGAATCAAATGAATATGACAAAATGAGTGAATGGAGTTATTTGAACTGCGAGCTTATGTAACTCTACTCCTTATGATGCTGTATAATCATGAACTGCCTGGGACAGAACCTACGGCAGGGTCTCTTCTTGTCAGGCCTTAGTGGGCAACCTAGCATGACCCTCCCCTCCTTCTGCCCAACCGTCGTCCTATTACCCTGATACTGGGCCTGCCAACCCAGTCCTCCGACATGCTAAGCATAGTCCCCGTAGTTAGGTCAAAGAGTTTGAGGTGAAGTCATTTAATGACATAAAAGCAGTCTTTGTAAGACAAGTCTACTTTACTAAGTTGACAAATGTGGCCTGAGAACAAAAAAAATTAAAAGCCTTTGAATCTGATGCATTGAGGAGATGCAAATTCTTTTCCTGCCATTTTACCAATAATTTACCTTCCATATAAATCAGGGCACCAATTCCCCCCATGGACCAACCTGGCATCGATGTATTATTCCCTATGGAGAGAAGAGAATGATTCTAGAATCCTCAGATAACCTTTCTTTTTCTGTTCCTGCCTTGAAGAAGTTTAGAATCTGTAGTCCTGGAATTGTAGTTAGTGAAATTGGCAGCCTTGCGCCCATCCCCATGGAAAGACGGTCACTGAAATCAATACCTGTGGCACAATGACAGGGCTCAGGTGGCGTTTCAGAGCCCACGCCAGGCTTGTGAGCAATCTGCCATCTCAGTGACATTCCACCACTTGCTTCGAAGTTCTCCAGGCAGGCCCAAGGCATGTGCTTTAGGTAAATCCTGAGTATAAGTTAGGTGCATTTGAGTGATTCCAGACCTTCAGATATTAATCACTTGGCAGGACCTAGAGTCCAAGAGACGTGGTGTGTGATGACTTTAAAAAGATTTAAGCATGAATGGTCTGAAAGTATTCCCGTGAAATTGCTTTACCCTTACTTAATCTGGCTCTTGGTTTTTGAAATCAATTGAAATGTACTATATTTGGAGATTTTCCCTGTAAGTACTGTAGCAAAAGAGCAGCCTGTAGCCTATGGCTTGACGAGGTAGGTATTAAATAGGACTTCCTGTCTTCCCGGGGAGCAAGTTTTTTCCCCCTGAGTAACTAGTAACATCCTTTCCCTGATCCTGCAAAATGGCACTGATGGGACCCCAGTCCTCACGAAGCTGGATTCTTCCCTTGCATTCATGTGAACGAAAGGAAGCCTTAGCCTGTAGGATTCTCATTTACTTAGGGCAAGCTTTCCCCCTAGATGCAGAGAGTTACAGCGGTGTTTAGCCTCTTCAGTATGAAGTTCTGGAAATACATCTAAAACAAACACAAGATGTATCCAAACTCATGGTCTGTGGATTTGTGTTAAAAGAAAGTCTGGAATCTCTGGGATGTACTACTGAGTACACTATTCACTGAATAATGGCTGTTATTAGAACTCCCTAAAATAAAATGACTTTGAACTTTTAAAAACGTAGCTGTATCTAAATGGCTTATTATTCAGTAAAAAGAGTGTTCGTGCTGATTTGGAGATAGGTGCTCAGGCTTATAAAAACCTCTGAAGTAATTAGAGCCTCAGAGTAGTTCGTAATGATGAAGAAAGATCACAGTTTGAAAAAAAAAACAAAACCCTCAATATTTTGACCCCAAACCAATCCCTAATTTTTAAATCAGTATTTGTGGTTTTACAAAGATAGAGAAATGAGACTTTTCATGAAATGCTGGTGGGAGTAAAAATTGCTATTAGCTTTTTGGAGAACAGTTTAGCGGTATCTACATTTAAAAGTGCATGTCCCTTGGACCGATAATTTTTCTCTGTCCAATCTATTCTATGGATACAGAGATACACACAAAGATTTATATACAAGGATTGTTCACTGCAGCCTTATTCATAAATGAGAAAGAATTGGGAAAAACATAAATATCTAACAATTCAGTATTATTTGAACAGATTATTATAAATTCATACAATGTAACACCAAGATGCTACTCACATAATTTTTGAAGCATATTTACTAAATGGAAAAAAAATCATCGGAAGAGCAAAGAACTAAATACATAAATATTTATTATAAAAGTAGCAGGGGCGCTTGGGTGGCACAGCGGTTAAGCGTCTGCCTTCGGCTCAGGGCATGATCCCGTCGTTATGGGATCAAGCCCCACATCAGGCTCCTCCGCTATGAGCCTGCTTCTTCCTCTCCCGCTCCCCCTGCTTGTGTTCCCTCTCTCGCTGGCTGTCTCTATCTCTGTCAAATAAATAAATAAAAAATCTTAAAAAAAAAAAAGTAGCAAACACTGGAAGCAAATACCCGTCAATAATGGACTGGGTAAGAAATTGTGGGGAATCTGCAATAGAAAACTGTAGTGTTAAAAAGTGATGATATGGACCCATCTCTGAAATACATTGAGTAGGAAAAGCAAGTCATAGAATAGGTTGAACAGTAGGCAACTGGTTTTGTAACTAAAAGATGTATATCTATCTATCTCTACATACACACACACACACACACACACACACAGATATTTCTGGAAGTCTGCCAAAAAGCTAGTGACACTGGTTGCCTCTGGGGAGGTGAAAGTGGGTCGGGAGTGACAGAGAGACTGACTCGTGCAAAATTTTGTTCTATTTGAGCATTTTCCCCTATGCCTGTGCCACTGAAAAAATAAAGAAATACCAGTATGTAAACTGCTATCTTACTTTGTAAAAAATTTCATGTCTATCCACCTGGATAGAAAAGACTCAAATCCAAACAAAAACATGTAAACAAGAGTTATCTTTGGGTGGTAGGATTATGGGTCATGTTCTTTTTCTTCTGTGTGTTTTCTTGTATTTTCTGAGCGCCCCCTCCCCCAGGATGATTAACATCGATACGAATTTAAGAAATTAGGGGAGAAAAGGCAAAAAAAAGTGTCTACGGGTCTAATTGGCAGTGAGAGGGGAAGGGGCCAGCGTGGCTCTCGTGAGCATTGAGCCTGATACCGACTGGCTCTGTGTGGGGCAGGACTGGCCTTCCCTGCTGGAGTAGGTCATTACAGCTGCATTATCCACCTACCAGCTGAGGCCTGTGCAAATGTAATGAGCTTTATTGCTCTAACTCAGTTGTTTGCAATCTTGCCTGCATATTGGAATACCTGGGGGGCATAAAAAAAATACTAAAAATATATCAAGCCCCATCCCAGACCAATCAAATCCAAATATCTGGGGTGAGAAACGGGCATCCAAGATTTAAAGTGTCCTCAGATGATTCTCATGTGCAGCCCAGGCTGCAACCATGCTTTAACTTAGGGCTCCGATCTGGTTCAAAATGCAAAGATTCCTACAAGGGTGCTGTGATTTATTATCTGGAGGCTATGGGGCTTCCTGAGAATAGGTAAAATATAAAGCAAACCACTGATCTTTTCCAAAACGTTGAGGACCAATTCTGAGACCAGGAAAGCTGGACCCCAAATATAACTCCCCCCAGGACTTGTTCAGTTTAAAGGAAGAGGGTCTAGGGAAAAGACATTGAGAATGCGAAATCCCAAATTCTAGTTCTGCTTTCGTCTCTTCCTACCTGTAGAACCTGGATCAACGCACAGACCCTCTACGCATGGCCCTGCTGTAAAAAGTGGCAACTGCATTAGCTCAGAGGCTTTGAAAATAGCCGGAGGGAAGAGGAAAGCGGAAGTGTGGGCGTTCTGTGTCACCCCTCCCCCAATCAGGATACCCGTACCTTTGCCCTTTTGTAGATTAGCCTTCTCCCACGCTTGAGTTTGAAGGTATGATTCCTGCATTTAGAAGAAATTCCCAGGATCACATGGCTTTCTAGATGTCTTTATTCAGTGGTCTTTGCTACTTAATGTAAACCAGAGAGTAAACCTAAAATATGTAATCTTTTCTGCATTTTTCTCATTATTTTTGGAGATTTGATTATCCTGATACATGTGTATTTGAAGAGGCTATGAAAATTTATACTGCTTTCATTTGGACAATCAATGGCTTTCAACCCAGTTCTTTGGTTCCAGTTCCACAGGCAGAAGTCATGTATATTTTTAAGATACAAAGAATAGATAATCCGGGGCGCCTGGGTGGCCAACTCTTGATTTGGGCTCAGGATATGATCTCGGGGTCCTGGGATAGAGCCCAGAGTGGGCTCTGGCTCCATGCTCAATGGGGAGTCAGCTTGGCCATTCGCTTTCCCTCTGCCCCTCCTCCTGCTCGTTCGCTCTCTCTCTAAAATTAATAAATAAATCTTAAAGAAAAAAAAAGGAATAGATAATCCTCTGCAGCTCGTTTTTTCCCTAGAGTGACAAATGCTCCATTTGTTTGCCAGTGCTGGTACAACTTCCACATCAGAGCCAGGAAGGGGTGAAAACAAGTCCCACATTTGCCTTGGGTGCAAGATTTAAGAGAGCCCCCAAAATATCCGTAATCAAGATAAATGATATTTTAAGACAGTATTTTCAAAAATTAATGCAAAATCCACGATGAACAAATTATCAGAATTTTAAATAAAGGGAGAATAATTAACAGTTCTGTGCTAAGCCATATTAAAGCCTAAGGCCAAAAAAAAAAAAATATATATATATATATATAGTGCTCCCTCACCTTACCTTATTCCAGGCCTCATTCCATATTGTCCAAAGTACTCACCCCAGGGGCGCCTGGGTGGCTCAGTCCCTTAAGCATCTGCCTTCAGCTCAGGTCATGAGTGGGGTCCTGGGATGGAGCCCCATGCCCAGCTCCCTTCTGAGAAGGGAGTCTGCTTCTCCCCCTGCCTCCCCGCCCCCAGCTTGTGCTCTCTCTCTAGCTCACTCTCTCTCAAATAAATAAACAAAATCTTCAAACAAACAAACAAAACCCTAAAAAACTCACAAGGTACTCACCCCAAATCCAGGGCTTAAGAATCGGTATAAGGATGGACAGATGGAAGTACACTGACAAATTTGGAGGGGGCCTTCGGAAGTTTTTGTGGCCCAAATCTTGGGTTTAAGAGTTAGGAGAGGAAAGAAAAAAATAAAATGAGAGAGATACCTTTATTTCTAATGTTGTGTTTAGGAAGAAATATTTTTATGTTCCTCTTCAAAATTGAAAAGCTATTAGCTTTCTTATATCTTGATAAAATTCAGAAAGGCAGCTAAAAATTGACAAATATAGCAACTAATATTAAATAATAAGTAATAGTAATTAATATTAAGTCCATTTCAGCCATTGAGAAGTCAGCACAACAGACACTCTAATTACTTATGTATTTTTCATCAACATGTGCTGTATTTCATTAATTAATCACACATTGAGCAATTAACAACTTTGTCTACCGTGTCATGGTCTCCAGTATATAACATGCACAGTACTTGAAATGAATTTGTGTCAGGAATATCAGCTTTCCTGCAAGGCTGACTTGGGTGGAATTAATACATGTTTCCATCTGGGTTTTGAACAAACATGTTGCATCTTCAGTTTTCTTGATATCCTAGTGATGGCTAATTTTTCTTGGTGAACTCGCTTGAGGCAAGATTTTGATGCACGGGGCCAAGGAACGTTTTACAGAGGGAGCCAAGCTTTGGGGGGGTACCATCTGGCTAAGAAAAACATAAAGACATGAAAAGAGGCAGGCTGCCATGTGGGCAATATGCAGCCCTTTTGATTGGGGGATTTCTTTTTCATTCACAGAAGGACTTTTTATTGAGCATCTAATATCCTCGGCACTACGCTAGGTGCTAGATCTGGAATGAACAAGACAGACAAAATCCCTGCCCTTATGGAACTTTATATGAGAAATCGTCAAAGGAGATAAATGTAATAGAATACATGATTATTTGATTTAGAAACATAGAAACAAAGAGTGGGAAAGAAACCAATTGCCTAGATCAACTATCTAATTCGGTTCAAAATCCAATATTCTCCGCTAACTGCCTTAGAGAGCCCACCTGGCGTGCCCATGGCTACCGGTGCTACTAAATGCGGAATAGAAACTGGTCCAGATTATACAGAAATGGGGGTAAATCAGGTGATGGGAATGGTCATCATCTGGGAATAGAGGGCTGGGATTGTTGGATCTTTTTTCTTTTTTTTTAAGATTGTATTTATTTATTTGACACAGAGAGAGAGACAGCCAGCGAGAGGGGGAACACAAGCAGGGGGAATGGGAGAGGAAGAAGCAGGCTCCCAGCGGAGGAGCCCGACATGGGGCTCGATCCCAGGACCTCGGAATCATGCCCTGAGACAAAGGCAGACGCTTAACAACTGAGCCACCCAGGTGCCCAGGGATTGTTGGATCTTGACCAGGAATTGAAATCCAGATATCTGCGTGAATCTCTTGATGTTTAAGTTCTGGAAGCTAATTCAAATTTTTCAATAGCACCATTATGTCAAAAGCAATATGTCTTCAGGCTAAAGACCGCCAGTTTGCACTCTTGGTCTTAGGTGGGAGGCCAGCAAAGGCAGGGGGTCTTGGGAGTCAGGTGGCTCCAACTTGTAGTAACTCCAAAGCAGGAAGGACACACCTACACTAGCTAAGTCATTCTTGATCCTTCGGGTGCCAGAAGCATTTGGATCGTGATTTGGGGGTCTCACTATATGCCCTCATTCATTCATTCGTTCATTCATTCATCGAATATTAGTAAATGGCTTCTCTGGTGTACTCAGCTTAAAAATATCTCCCATCTGGTCAGCCTTTTAGGGCCTTCCAGTCTCGTGGGACTCGGTGCCTTTACACTGTGAGGTACAGTGCTTCCCCTGATAATGCTAATCTTGGATAAGCACGAAATCGATATATTTGAAGAGTGAAAGGGTCACTTGGATGCATCTATAAGGGTGGTAATGGCAAGATGTCCCCGAGGTACTCGGCTTCATCTAGAATATCTGTTTGGTGGCTCTGAAGGGTGGGTATTTTCTCTTTCAGAAGAAGGTGTTCTGTTTCATGCCTGGTTTTCCATCTTCAGCATGTTGGCCCTGAAACCCTCTTTCTTGCAACAAAGAATCGTAATCTTTCTGCTGTGATGAAAACTCTCCTCTAGGTGGCGCCATTTGCAGCTCTCTGAGTCTCCCGGGCCTGCTTGCCAGCCTTCCCACTAACTAGCAAGGCTACTTTATTCCTTGGCTAGACAGCTGCGCCAGCAAGCTCTGCACAGAACAGCTCTTTCCCAGCTCTTGTTAGGATCTGCAGTGCTTCAGGGCTGACTTCTAATTGGTCTTTCAGGTGACCGTCGTGTGCCTACCCATGCTCCTTCTGAACTCCTGTAGCAGTCCATTCTCTATGCTATAGGTTAGCAGCGAGTGCTTCTCATGTTGCATTCTTGTTTCTTCTTTTATGCATGTGCACTGTCTGCCCAAACAGATTATTAAGCCTTGAAGGGCTTTGTCTGCCTCAGGCATCTGGCACAATGCACTGCCTAGAACAGGCAGTCTTCGAGCGTGTTTGTTGTTGAGGTGGGTTCGGGTATTCTTTTGTTTATTCATCACTTACTGGGTCTCTGTTCCAGGCTAGGCACTGTTTTTGGGTGCCCTGAAAACAGTTATGAAAGACAAGATCCCTGCACTCAAGCAGTTCCTACTATTGGGAGAGAGAGAGAAAGAGAGAGAGAGAGAGAAATAGACAATTACAGGGGTGTATGGGGTGCTATGGGACTCTGGGAACAGGAGCAGTGCAGGCTTTTCTCTCCCCAAGTGCTCCTTTTACAAGAGTTCAGCCTTTTACTCTATTATTCTAGGATCACTCCTGGGACTGAACTATGCCTTCAAATGTTTTTCTTTTCTAGTCTCCACAGGAGAGGGTGACAGGAACATGAGGGCAGGTGTCCATCTCAGGATACCATGAAAAAGGTGACAGTCGTTACATCTGCCTCTGGCTTTCCATGCCCCTAGGGTTGTGTGGTTTGCTTTTCAGCCATCTAGTAACTGCCCTTAAATTCTCAAAATGGTTTATCATCTCACTGTCTGTCTGGGGGTGATTTGGAAATGCTGATTGACTTCAAGTGATGTAGATATGTATTTATTGAAAACTTGTTCATTCTGTAAGATGCATCTCTTTCCTGTGAAGTGTCCTCCGGTTCTAACAGAATGAGTTGTTCCTGCCTTTTTATACCTTTATTTCTGTTATGTCTACCCCAACTTTAATAAAAATTGATTTTATTTTGTCTTTTATTATGGCTGTTCAGAGCCCCATGCCTTAAGACTGTAAGCCTATTGAGGGCAAGGACCGTACTGTGTTCGCCTCTGGATATCTCACTTCCTGCACTTTCTCCTGATTTACACAGAGTAGGCATGTTAATTTAATGAGTTGGAACTCTGTAATATGATCCAAGTTTAGTTACATATTTTAGGGTATTTACTTCCAATATATGGTCAATAACTTCAGGAGTTTCTACATGGATTTTGTTTGCTTGACTTAGGTTGTATGAATATTTGGTTGGCAAATGCTTTCCAGATATATATACAAAGGTTTCTGGATCGATCTGGGCTCCGACTTTGAATTTTCTTTTCCTGTTTCTTTCTTGTCATCTTTATACGGCTTCATCACTGTAGGGTATTGGCTTACTTCCTGATTTCTTTCCAATATTTGAAGAAACATCCTCTTATTGATCAGTTTTATCCATTCAAATATCTACTAAGTGCCAAGGAGTATCCCCGATTCTGGGGATTCATGGGTAACAAAACAGATTTTGATTGTACCTACGATGTGTTGAAACAGTGTAATTCCTTTCATCAAAAGCTAAGCCAATTCAGTCAAAACGGATTACCTGATAGCCTGATAGTACAGTTTAAGAGGCAGTTTCAAAATCGCAGAGTCCTTGGCTAGGAAACCAGAGACTTGAAGCTTCCTGTCATTTGATTTTTTTGGTGTTTAGTATTACTCTGAAATATATATAAACATATATATAAACACATATATACGGATGCAAACTTATGATTAAACGTTTCCCCTGAAGCCATTTAAAATCTCTGCATATTCAATTTCAATCTTTAATTTCATTAATCACTTAACTTTGAATTTTAATGTCACAGAAAGTCTAGTGACTTTGTACATATGAGGGTGGTGAGGTTTGTTTTCTCTGCTTTCCTGGCCTATGTGAAAGGTAATCATTTTTTAGGCCAGGTATTCTTTTAAAAAGGGAGCCTAAAGTCTAGATCTAATGTCTCCATGACTTGTTGGATCTGAGTCCTGGTGTGTGTGTGTGTGTCAAGGGGTGATGTAATGGCACATGAAAGAAGGTAGTCACACAGCTGTCGTCCAAGGAGCCCATGTGCATTCTTGACCTGTAGCAACAGTAGTCATAACCTTATTTTACACTCTGGGTGAGCAGATGGCTCCAGAACCATCTCAGAAAACATAAAACGTGGAAAAGGGATTCCTTTCACCAAATACAATTTACTCTTGAGACCACAGTTTCCATTAAAGCAGGAAGCAATCTGAGTTTCACCTCTTGCAGCTATTAGACCAACTAAAACCTGAATGAGCAAGGAGATTTGTGTGTGTGTGTGTGTGTGTGTGTGTGTGTGGTCATTTATCAATCGAGTATGACAACAAAATAAGCACACATTTTAAAGGAAAGTGCCTCAGTCGAAGGTGGACTCTTTGAATGGGATTTTGCCCGGGGCAGTCTTGTTTTCCCCATTTCCCATTTTATTCTTTCCTTTCCTTCCACATTATTTTGCATTTCCCCGTTAAGTCGACCATAATTCAATCTCGGGCCAGAAGGGCAATTTGATTACTTGGCTGTTAAACATCGTGTCCCTTTTCAAAGACAAGAGAGGAGCTTGTAACAAAACAAAACAGAAACCACCTCAACGGCATGAAAAATTGGAGGCCCTTGGAACTTGGACAGCTTCATTTTGCAGCTCAGGATTTAGATTTCTATCTCCCGTAACTTTGCCGACAGTTTCGCCTATTAACACCCCCCCGCCCCCCACCTCCCTCAGGGCACCAGTGACAGTTCCTCGTCTTCCTCAGTCTCACTCCACGACCAAGTACATCCTATGTTCCAAGACTCAACTGGGGTCAGAGGTGACGCGAGATACTTTTCTCACCGAATGGCGTTTTAGAAATAGGGACGGGACAGAATACAGAAGTGGCCGAGAGGCGGCCCCGGGGCGCCCACCTGCGCGGCCCGGGCGCGGGGGGCGCGAGCGCGGTGGCCGCCGGCCGGGAGCCGCACCGGGGCTTCGCGGAGCCGGCCCGGGCTAGGGGCTGCATCCCGCGACGCCGCCGAGGGCCCAGGCCGCCATATTCCTGCTCCACCACGCCCGGGCGGCCGGCGGGCAGCGGCAGGTTGGCGGCGGCCCCAGCCCGCCCCTCGCCGGGGGCGGCCGTGACCGCTGCGCCCGCGGGCCCCCACCGGGGCGCGGGAGCGGGAGGCGCCCGCAGAGCCCGAGGGGCCGGCCCAGCTGGGAGCGGCAGGCGAGGCGAGAGCCGCACTGGGAGGCGCGCCGCGGCGGCTGCGAGCCCAGGAAAGCCTTCCAGGAGGGGCCGGGCGGCACCGCCTCTCCGCTCCCCTCCCTCCCTCTCTCCGCCTCCCCTCCTCCTCCTCCCGCCGCCGCCGCCTCCCTCCCGGATCTGTGCTCCAGTTCAGAGAAAGAAGAAAATGTGTGTGTGTGGCGAGGGGGAGGGCGAGCACTGAGCAGCCGCTCCGCGCCTGGCAATCGGGGCCGGGGGTGGGCGTCTGGCGGAGGCGGAGCGGAGGCGGAGGCGACGGAGCGCGCGGCGGGCGGGCCGGCGAACGGGGTTTGCGCGCGAGCCGGGCGGTGGGCGCGGGCAGGGCCCAGGGCGCCCAGGAGCCGTGTCAGGCGGCGGCGAGGAGCGGGCGCGCCGGGCGCGGGGAGCCGTCGGCGGCCGCTGGCTGCGGGGACGCCCCGGTGGATGTGCTCTCGCCGCCGGGCGCAGGGCTTAGGGGAACCTCGGCGGCGGCGGCGGCGGCGGCTCGGGGGGCGAGGCGGGCCGCCCGTTCCCAGGGAAGGAGGCGCGGGCGTCTGAGCGAGGCCGGGCGCGGCGGCCTTCCCTCGCGCGCCCCCCGAGCCAGCGCCCGCGGCTGCCTCCCGCGCCCGCCTCGCTCCTCCCGGCGGCCCGAGCCGCCCGCTCCCGCCGCACCCCCGGCCCACCTGGTGGCCCCGGCCCTGGCCGCGGACCCCGCGGCCGTTCCCCGAGCTCGTCCCGGACGCGCGCCCGGGCGGCGGGGGCTCGGCGGCCACCGCTGCCTCGGGGGAGCGAGGGCGGGAGGGTGTGTGTGCGCGCGTGTGAGCAGGGGGTGCCGGCGGGGCTGCAGCGGAGGCACTTTGGAAGAATGACTCTGGAGTCCATCATGGCGTGCTGCCTGAGCGAGGAGGCCAAGGAAGCTCGGCGGATCAACGACGAGATCGAGCGGCAGCTCCGCAGGGACAAGCGGGACGCCCGCCGGGAGCTCAAGCTGCTGCTGCTTGGTGAGTACAGCCCGAGGCCGGCCTCCGTGGGCCCTCCCGCCGGGCCCCCGCGGCCCCCGCCCGTTGTCCCCGGGTCCCCGGGGCCGCTGCCCTCCGCGGCCCCCGCCCCCGGGCGCCCGCGGCTCGCCCCGACCCTCGGCGGGCGCGTCCCCGGCCACTACCTGCACCCGCGCGGGCGCGTAACACACGCGCGCGCGCGCATACACGCGCGCACACACACACGCGCAGAGGGGTCGGGGCTGCCCTGCCCCGGGCCTCCGCGTGTGCCTTTTGGTATCCCCGAGGGCTGTGCCTTCGGGGAGTGCGTTTATCTGCTGTGCATCTGCTAAATGGCAAATCGCTTCGGGGGAGAGCCGCGGGGGTGGGAAGGTGGGCAGCGGGGTTGAACTTCAGCGTCTTGGCCATGGCGCCCCGTGCTGGAGAGGGGAGCTGTGTGGCCCCGGGGTGACGAGCCGGGCTGGGGCACGTTGGGGGACGGCGTGCGGTGGGGTGGCCCGTGTGCATCCATTGTCAGTGCTTTCTGGGGTCAGCAGGGAATGGTGGTAGGGTGGGCAGACTCGCGACTGGATTCCCCAAGGAGTGATGATGAGGGAGCCGACTGGTTGGCCCTCCAAAGAAAGGGGGGTTATGTATTGGGGGGGCGGTTAGGCAAGCTCGGATGTGGCACACAAGTGCTGTTCTCTAGCCACCAGACCACCGAAAGGAGGGACCCAGATGAGTTTCTTGACCAGTGGATGGTGGCAGGCTTGTTTCTCGTCTGCACCATTCCTTCCAGATAAAGAGGAGGGATACGGGAGGGAGGGTTGTGCTGTGTGGTTGTTGACAGCGACGGGTTTCTTTTGTTTAATGAGGCAACCCAGATGTAGGCCTGAATTCACAATAGTTACTACTGAAAACCAGAGCAGCCTCTCAATTACTCTCACGGCAACAAATAGAAACCTTTTGTTTAAAACGGACAGCATTTTAATATCCTTGGGATCTGGACTGGAAGGAAAACGGGAAGTGTATAGCAAAAATTTCCCTTTAATCTCTAAAAAAAACACAACCCAGCATTCTGCCTTCACACTAAGTTATCAAGAAAATGCCATTTCTCAAATAAGAATTCTATAGATAATTATCTTTGAGAGAATGTTCAGAATCAAGGATCAGGGTACACATAGGAGCCGGCCTGACAGAACTCTGAGCTATGGTGGTAGGGGAGCAAGCAGCTTTGCAGTAACAGGCCTGAAAAATGTCTGCACTTGTGTTCAAGATATTTGCGTGTATCATAAATATGTTTCTCAGACATGTCTGGAAGAAAGAAATATTGTACTGTCAATTCAGATTTAAGAAGCATGCAGTTTCTTTCTTGAGCATTCCATCTCCTGGTTCAAGGAACCAGTTGCCTTTGGGACTGCTCTGCTTATCTACAGGATCATTTACAAGAGGGAGCAAAATATAATGATCACAAGTAGTTACAAATGGTTAACTCACATGCCATGCTTTATGTCTTCATCTTGAAACATTAGATAAACGTGCACGTGTTTGTAAGGAACAGAAGGCAAAGCAAGGGATAAAAAAGGTGGGCTTTAGGTAATGAAGCCAGGGGAGGGGAAAACTGCAATTGGATAATGAAGATTTAAAAAAAAATGTCTTATTCTCGTTTTGGGCTACTTCTAACAGCTGAATAATGTGTGATTGAATATGTTGTGAATTCTCAAGATTGAGAAAAATAGGGGAAGAGGAATAGGCATGGGGTGTAGAAGTGCACGATAAAGGGGAAAAGCATGTGTTTTAGAGAGACTGAAGAATAGGTTTTCTTTTGCCCTGTTTACAGTCTTTGTTTATGGTTAGCTGTGAATGCAGCGTTTGCCATCTCTCAAGCCATCCCCATTGTCTGAAATGTGACAGCCCGAGGTTCCTAGCAGTTCTGAGTTAGAACCCTGGGGGTTTGTCTTTTTGAAGGCCTCAGTTTGAATGTCTAGGAGGACGACTTTTAGGCAAATACACATATATGGACACTTAATTACATACTGCACATTTCAGTAACATACGGTGCTTGAAAAATGCGCTTGGGGAGATACGTTTATGAGCAAGGAAGTGAAACAGTTTTACTGCTAAAGTGGTAGGAATGGAGAACTTTTTCCCTTCTTAGATATTTGCGTGGGGTTTAATACAGCCTCACCCCAGCCCCCAAATAGGGGCTATTAGAAGTGGTGGGAAAATATGGCATTAATTTAGCACCTACATTCATTAGTACCATTTGAAACTCATACATTTAGTTACAAACAAGACCCCTAGGCACCTGGTAAGATTTGTTACAGTCTCGTATTCTAGGTATGTTGCTTCTGTAGCACAATGCGTTTGATACTTGTACTACTTTACAGTAAATGTTCTCTACTAAATGCAGATGCGTGTGTGTGTGTGTGTGTGTGTGTGTGTGTGTGTGGGCGGGAGTGTGATTTCACAATTTTTTGAATCCAGGAGAAAGATGATGGTTGATTTGAACCAGGCAAGGTACCGGGGAGGGCTTCTGTTTGAAGGACGGCTCTCGCGTCGGCTGCTTGGATGGGTTCACTGAATCTTCCTGTTCCTGCCTGTCCAAAGGAGGTTATAGGATTTATCTTTTGACAGTGGCAGGATTTATCAGTATTTCTAACTACCTTATTTAAATGGAGGGGTCACTCTTATATTTAAGTGACATTCAGTATAAATTATTTTCAAAGTGAATTTTAGTTCAAGACATGACGCCATTTTAGTGGAAATGGATTTATTTGGCAGGGGACCTTTGCATTTGTTCACCAGTTATTTTATATATTAATAATATGAAGAAAAGAGAAAGAGAAAATAGGGGTTACCTGCCTAGATGAAAGTATAGCAGTGAAATTTGGGCTGTTTTGATACCCATATGGCAGTTATGCCAGTGTATTCCAAATTCTATAGTAGTAATATTTTTTGATTTTTATTATTTTTTTAAATGAACCCAGAAACTTACCACTTTAAAATACCATATTTAATAATCAATTCTTGCTTTCCTTACCATATTCATTCTCTGAATTTATTTACATGTTTTTCTTTGACACCTCATGAAAACTTTGTATTCTAACATATATGCGAGAGAATAACCTGATTTTAACTTGGTTTAAGTTTCTATATGTTCTGTGGGCTATAGTACATCACATTTATTTTAACTGATTAATATTTATGAATATTAGCTAAATGTTTCTATTTGTAGTACGTAGGTCACAGTATTAATATTAATGTGTCTTGAAGTCTGTATACAACAAGTGGCTTTGAATCCCTGCATTCAGTCACAGATACCATGCTGAAATTTTTTTCAGTTCCTTGAAGAGAGACATCTATCTATCTATATATATAGATATAGAGATATAGAGATATATTTCCTGTAAACCTGTTCTTATTGTACATGTTTTTAAAATCTTGACTCTTCAGATCTTAATAATCAAACAGGAAGATTTAGCAAACCTTTATAATTGATTGGATTCCACCTATTAAAAACAGGCTCTTTAGGCCAGTCTGAGATGGAAGAATCGATGTTCTTGGTCTTCTAACCGAATTACATATGTGATTGTGGATTTTCTTCCTAGGAGGGTAGGGATTGTGTCTCTGGTGCTCACTGTTAAATCCCAGCTGCTAGCACAGTAAGTATCTAACTCATAGCATGTCTCAATAAGAACTTGTTGAATGAGTACATTTATTTGTGACCCTCCCGATAGAAACTGAGACCATGAAATAATGAATAAATGATGGAGACACAGGGAAATGTACTGTTCTTAATCTGGCAGATAAAAAATCATGATCTTTAAAAAATTGTATGTAGTTGACTATGTTGACTATGAGTTGACTATGAGTGCTTTCCAGAATGGGAAGTGTTAATATAACACGTTACATCACATACTGAACCAGTGTATTACAGTGCCGTGCTGGGTGTATTTGGGAATGGTAACAGTCATGCTTAAAGTATGAAAGTTTAAAAGGAAAAGAAAGAGACACCATTCCATATCTTGATTACTTTTTATTGTGTGGAAGCTAATTTAACCCTGTCATCTTGTGGCCATACACTTTCTGCATGGTACTCTCAACAGAGTGAGTTTTAAGTTCTTCAGGGCATGGGTGGCGACTGCAGATATTTTTATGATTTATGTATACAGTTAGCTGAGAACCACAGTGATTAGATACAGTTTTAAGAGTTGCAGATGGTCTAATTTGAATTGAGAGGTATATAGTTGCACTGAAAACCGTACAGTTATAGAGCAGGAGGGGACTTGGAAGGCTGGGAATGCTCAGGCAAATTTAGAGAGGGAGAGTTCATTCACGTGGGTCTGGGTGAAAGCGCCTGCCCCACGACCCCTTTGTGGAGTTCCCTGGAGAAGAATGGGGGTTGATAGTCTGAATTAACCTAGAAGTTAGTAGCCATCTAGGATGGCCATTCAGACCCGCAGAATGCAGGGATCTCTGTAAGCAGCCCTAATAACAGCCTCTCCCTGGAAATACCAAAATACGGTGTTACTGAGGCTGCTTTAAAACCAACTAGTTTTATTTTTTGCTATTCTTTTAGCTTCCAAGTGTTAAATATGTTTCTAAATGTCAGGATTTATTTGGTTGCATTTTCTCTTTTTCTTTTCTGCTTTTTTTGTTGTTGTTGTTTCTTTGAAACAAAGTACTTACAGTTTACATCCGAAGGGTGAGATGGGAGCATCCCTCGTAAAAATCAGGATTGTAGCTCTGACTCTATAGCAAAGCCTTTTGCGTTGAGCCACGTAGATTCATTGTCTAGATCTGCCCTGTAACTCATTCCTCTGTTTATATGTTATTTCTTCATATGGGAACTTCACGCATTAAAACCAGACTCTGTAGTGAAGTCACCTCCTGTGTATCGATACAGATATTTTTAGGTAAATTTAGGAAGGAGAACCGGAAGAGTAATTTAGTGGCCATTTTTTTTCTTAAATATAAATTTGATAGCCTCCTTTTCATTAAAAACAATAACACCACAACAACCCAGCTCCACTTTGTAAGAAATGGCTTATGTTCAGTTTTCAGAGGTGCCTATTCAATATAGTTATGATTTTTATTACAGATGAATTTTTAAGGACCTGAAGCAGCTTTCACAGTTGTGAGGCTGCGTGCTATGCTAAACTTAGCAGAAAAAAGGAACAGATTTTACTTCATGATCCAGGCAAACTTACACTTGAGAAGAAATGAACTAGATTTTCCAAGGATGATTTTGTTTCCAGCATTCATATTAATTTTTCTTCAAGGGGAGGTTATTAGTTCTGTTGATATTAATGGAAATGTTGACTGGGTGTTGTAGAGGAAAAATAGGGAGCTCAAATGGTACATCTTGGGAAAGAGAAGCCATTTTAAGAAGGTTAGGCTTGCTTGCTTCTTAAGAAGGGGGAGGGAGGGAGTCTGTTTCCTCCAGACTCTATGTTTTGGGTTGAGGGAAATACAAGTATTTGTAGCAACAAATTTAAAGCCTAGTTTCCTGGTTGGAACAGGGAGGGCGATGACATTTTTCAAAAGGCACCTTTTTTTTTTTTTTAAGATTTTATTTATTTATTCGACAGAGAGAGAGACAGCCAGCGAGAGAGGGAACACAAGCAGGGGGAGTGGGAGAGAAAGAAGCAGGCTCATAGCGGAGGAGCCTGATGTGGGGCTCGATCCCATAACGCCGGGATCACGCCCTGAGCCAAAGGCAGATGCTTAACCGCTGTGCCACCCAGGCGCCCCCAAAAGGCAACTTCTACAGTGGCTTTTCAGCAATGTTAAGATCTTTGCAGAAATAATCCTAG
The DNA here is from genome assembly GCF_024610735.1 of Ursus americanus. Classification (NCBI taxonomy): domain Eukaryota; kingdom Metazoa; phylum Chordata; class Mammalia; order Carnivora; family Ursidae; genus Ursus; species Ursus americanus. The sequence goes on along the minus strand of NC_142160.1, from coordinate 18,343,194 downwards.
GCAAGTGTGAAGCAGCAATAGAAGGTAAAGTGTGTGATTGTTGGTAATTAAATCTGTGGCAATAACTGACTACAGTAAACAGTGAATGTTTTCTCTTGTTCTGCCGAATGGAATAACGTTAAAGACAGAGCTATTCTCAGACCTAAACACGATTTTGTGTGAACAGCTGTTACTAATAAAATTATAGGAAGTTGTTTGACAATCACCTTTGATTTGTTGTGTTACTGATACGTAGAAATCTGTCCGATTTCTCATCTAACACATAGTAAAAGGAAGAAAAGGACCTAACCCCATGCTGTCGGAAACAAGTTCATAAATCCTAGGTGGTCGTGGATCTGAACTTGATAAGCAAAGGCAAATATCCATATTTGGTGCTGAGAACCAAAATCTGCATTCGCTTCATAGCTCTGGGGTTGGCCTTTATACCTAGCCCTCATTTCTGAGATCAGTGCAGGATATTTTGTTAAAAGCCTTCATGGTTGAATTTTAAGAACAAAATGAGGATTATTTAAAAATGAAGTTATGAACATACTTCAAATTCATTTATTCCACAAACACTTGCCAGTTATTGGAAAATAAACATTTCCTCCAATTTTTTTTTAAACAGGCATCTCTAATGAAAGAACAGTTGCATACAGAATGCTGGTCAAATGAACAAACAGTAAGCACCTAATATGTGCAGAAGAATGTGCTGGATGAGACACTCCTAAACCCTTATTTGTCAACAGGAAAGACTACAAGCACTTTTTCACAGTTCTTGTTGTTTCTCAGTTGACGCCCTCGGAGGGACATGTCCTTCTGAGTTTTATCCTTCCTGGCGTTGGCTTTTTTATTGGCTCTTAATACAAAGAAAAAAAAAACCCCAAATAATCTGAAGGCCATTGTAGAGGCTTTCCAGGGATTACACAACTGGGGAAGGCAGATGATCTTGAGAATTATTTCCTCGGAGCATATCGTTTTTTGCCTTTAACTGTGAGAAATGATTACCAACCCCTTGCCCTGAGCTCCAACTAGACTGGAACTCACGAAGGCAAAGGTAATGGCTTTTGTTGTTCTGTGTCTCGACGTAACACAAAACCTTGCTCAATTTACCGGGATTCTCTTGTCAGGCCCTGGGGGTGGGCGGCTCGTAGGCGGGGGGCTCGTGGGCATAGGAGAGGGTGGGCAGCTGGATTCCCCCAAAGAAAGAGCAGTTGGAGGACGTGAAGGTTAAACTTTTTGCTTCCGTCTAACGTCTAACGGGTTACCATCCGTCTGTTCTCCATTTGCCACTCCTTGCTGTTTCGGGGGCCACCTGGGGCACCGTAAAAGGAATTCTGTTTTAACGCTGAAATAGTCTTTGTCTCCTTGCCTGCTTCTCATTCATTGTCTAGCGAGAATGATTCAGTTGAACGTTCTCATATTGTTTCGGGTTGAAAAGCCAATGGCAGTTTATGCAGCAGTTTGAATGGAAAACTGTTACACACACAAGTCCTTTGAAATTTAAAAATTCCGTGCACCTTTATTACAGGATTAATTTTGGCCAGTGAGTGGTTTGACTGCTTTAGAAACAAAGTAGTTGTTTCAAGGAAGTGTGTAATGGATTGTGGGGCAGTTGGGAACTCGAATGTTATTAATGCCATTATATTTCTGAAACCTCACAGAGGGGACAATAATTGATCCACAAATTAAAGAAAAAGAGCGAGAGTGAGACTTTTTGGCTCCATTGCAGGCCGTGAAGAGTGATGTTTAGAAACCTATTCCTGCATATTTCTAAGAGATAGCCTTGAGTTTTTCTCCCTTTAGAGAACTGAAATGATGAATTTGTTGCCTCTTCCCGAAATCTGACTTTGTTGTTGTTGTTGATGTTGTTGTTGTTATTCTTTTTTGTTCACTATCGCTTGTGAAAAAATTGGAGGAGATTTTTTATATTTTTAAGACTTAAAAGCTTCATTTTTATTGTTTCTCTCCTGTTTCCTTTTGCCGTAGGAGCAAGCAGGCTGATTGGTGGCACCTGCCCTATATTTCCTGGTAGCTGCAACTGACCAGTTGCTTCTAGAGACAAGTGCTTCAGTGTCTCCCCCCCCCCACTATTCCAGCTGTTGGCCAGAGGCCCCCCAGGTAGCCCTTCCACGCAGATACCACCCACCTATTCACAGTGCTCTCCCTGCAAGGAGGGGCGCCTTCGACTCCCTGGCATGCGCATTTCCTTGTGATTTAGGGAACTTCCCAGTTGGTGGCTGGGAGCTGGTGAGGGGAAGTTGGGTGCTTTAATACATTCAAAGGACACTTGTGAATGTGCTTTTAGGAGATGATTAACTTCCTTCAGCAACAGTTTAGCCTGGCAAAACCAAATAACGCTGTTAATTGAACAAAATGCACAAATCTCCTTCCTTTTCCAGGGGGCAGGGACTTGAGACTGGTTCATGATTACCAGCAGAGAGCGGTGAGCCCGCGCTGGGCGAGCGATCATGCACCACGGGGTTTCAAAATAGGATGCAGTGTATTTGCTAGAAAGGAGGAAGGTGCTGTAGGCCTGTGTTGAGTAATGGCGAGTCTTTCTCGTTTCATGACGAACATTCTCATCTCAGTCGCTGGAGAGCCTGGAAGCCTTCCTTTCTGCTTGTATTTCTGTACAGATAGGGTGGATAGCATTAGCCGAAGCCTTTGTTTTGTTACACCCAGGAAGCTTGAGTAGGTTTTTGGGTTTTTGGGGGTTTTTGTTTGTTTGGTTTGTTTTTTTATGGCAAAGATGCAGTGTGACCTTCTGACCCTGTGAATTGATATTTTGGGACCTACACTCTCCAGAGCTGCTTCCTTATTCTATATGTTCTTCTGCAGATGGCGAATGCAGTTTTCCTCCTGTCCTAAAGAGCTGACCCATTTCCTGTGACTTGTTCTAATAATACAGGATGACTTTAATTCTTGTTCCTAGTTTGCCCTTAAAAGAATGCCAGGGTCCTTGTTAAGTGTTTAACTCTTGTCTTTCTACAACTTACGATACAGTTTTGAAAATGGCTAAACCATGCACAAGCAGAGGATGTATTCGGCTGCATACATCCCCCTGCAGCTCTGCATCTTGCCTTAGTTACGTGGATGTTTTCCTGAAACCTGTAACGGTGGGGAAGTCAGGGACTCCTGCCCTGTCTCTTTTGCACTAACCTGAAGGTGTTTCTTTCGTTTGTTCCTTCACTGTTTCTCTAGAAACCTGTAGAATGACGAGATCGGACCAAATCTAAGGGCTGCTTTGCAGCGTTCTCTGCTTTCCCTCCACAGCCCTGGCATCGTGGCCACTTTCTGCCCCAACTCCTCCCGGGACGAGGGGCCCGAGCCCCAGCCCTCCGGTAGTGACAGGCTCTCCAGGAGGCGTTGGCAGGTCCGGTGGACTCCTGGCTGCCCTCACTGTCCTCCCCCTCCCCTCCGAAGCAACTCCGAGCGCCCTGCAGGCAGCTCCGACAGCTCTGGGCAAGAGCGGAGAGGCATTAGCGAGTCCGTCCGGAGCTGCCCTCATGCTGCCTGGCGTGCTGCTGATAGTTTCACTGCCTTCACAGGGCACGGTATCAAAAGCCTCCTGTCGTATCAGCATGGGTCTCTTGCTTCCTGCAGGAAGGGCGATATCCTGGCAGGCGCAGGGCTGGAGCCGGAGGGGCAGGCGCCCTGTTCAAGCGCTGCCCTGCTCAGGCCCCGGTGCTTTCATAGGTACTGGGAGGCCACTACCTTCGACTCACTACTATTTTTTTTCCCTCTTCATTGGCCTTTAAGCAGTGCTTTTCACTGGCTTACGGAGAATCTCTGTTGCCCAGGCCCTGCAGTTTTCAGTGAGAGCAGGTTGGCCATTCGCGCCTGGGCACTGGGAGTCCCCATACACCTCGGTGGAGTGCATTTGGGCGACTGCCTTGTATTTGGAGCCGGTATTTCTGTCCATTTCTTCTTCCATGACTGTGCCCACCCCCCCTCCGCCCCCCATGGGGCTTTCATTGAAACCAGAAAAACAGATAGTGGGCTGATTTTCTGAACTGCCCTCAGTTGTCATGGCCATGTCAGAGAAACTTCAAGAAGGCGACTTCCTGTGTCTCTTGTCTGCGTTCTGGAGAAAGGGCTCCATGACCAAAGAAGGAACAGCTAGACTCTTCGGCCTGGGTCTTCAGAAGCGCCTGATACCCTTGGAGGTGCCGGACGGGTGTTTGGAGTTTACCAACCCTGCTTTCCTCCCGGCTGTGGACTTTTCCTCACGTTCTTTTCAGCTGGATTGCAGATTTGGAGTTGGGCAGGTGCAGGGGAAACGGAGAACAGACACAGGCGTAGGAGAGTCATGGGGAATCTCACGGGGCTTGGCTGGGCAGAGGGTGTTGTTGCTGGTCGGGGTGGAGCAGTCGGGTCTTGCCAGACTCTGGAGAACAAGGGAGAGGTGCTCTGCTCCTTGGCTTGGTGTCTTTGCTCAGAAAGAGCTGGGCCAGTGCAGCTTCTCTTGCCAGCCGCACTGCCCTGCCGCATTTCCTCCTCATTGTCACGTCCCTTGTGCCTTCCTCTCCCAGATCCCTGGGTGGGAGATGAGCAAGGGTGGCAGGCTGGGTTGTATGGAAGGAGTTTTGGTGGCGCGCATTCTCTCCTGACCTTTCACTCCCGGAGGTGGTTGCATAGACCAAGCGCAGAACTCGTATGTCAAGCAGTGTCCTGAGAAAAACCATTCACACGTTATAAAGGAAACTTACAACATGGCTCTTCTCTCTCTCTTTCTCTCTCTCTCTCTTTCTCTCTTTTTTTTTTTTTCGTATCTGGCAGCTGTTTAAGGTGATGGAAATACATCTCTTACTGTATGGAGAACTCTGCTAATCTGGCCATGGGTTATTAGAATGTCTCTTGAGAGATCCTTGTCCAGGAAATCTGCTTCACCTGGCTTGCTTCTCCTACAGTAGAGCCCCTGCCAGTTGCCCAAGGCACTAAATAGATAAGTAGTAGCCTGAGATATTCTTGCCAAGTGGATTCACACTCAGGTGGAGGCACGTGATACAGAAGTAATCTTGTCATTTTAGCTGAGAAAGGCACCTATCAGTTGGTGCTGTTCCCATTCTCTTTGGAGCTGTTCACATTCTGGGCTATCACACGCAAGCCCAGGGAGATTATTCAATAGGCCCTAAAGCCTGTTTCCATTTATGACCAACATTCAGAATGGGCTGCTTTTGTCCAAGATAGAAACGACTTATGAGGATTTCTTGACTTGAAATGTAGGCAAATATATTTCAAATAATTTGAATAATTTTGAATAATTTGAAAGCAGAGCTAGGGAGTGCTGAAACAAAAGATACTTGAAATCAAGCTCTATTTTTGTTACCAATCAGTTCCTAATGGGAACTAATAAATTGGCATAATAGTGGCTCCTCTTGGAGCCATGCGTAGAGGGGACACACAGTCTAGAGATGGAAGGGCCATGATGTGTTCGAGGACTAATAAATGGTAGGAACGTCCTGGTTTCTCTTATTTGGCACTGGGTCACCATCTGAGATGTTAGTTACATGGAGCACATTAGAAATGACTAAAAATTTTGGGCACATACGCATCTCTCGTAATGATGAGTCCCCAAAGTTTCCCATGTTTTGTGAGAGAAGATACCTATATGTTGCTTGATTAGTTTCTGATAAACAATTTGTATTTTCCTATCCATAAAATTCTAATGGAGGAAATCATAGGAGGACTTCATTAATAGTATTTCTTAGGAAATCTTGACTCCAAATATATTTTCATCAAAATCCCCAGCTGTGTCCTTTGAGAAACACATTTGCTGTAGGGCTTTCCACCCCAGGCCATGCTTATTATGGGAACAGAGAATCTTGTCTAGGGTTTTTCTAAATCCCTAGAGTCTTATCTGTGAGTTGCTACTCAAATTATGATCTATCCTTCCCAGAATTAATTAATGCATGTGCATCCCAGTGTATTGACTCATAGGGTCACACAATGATTTATTTTTTTCTATTAAATATATTCTTCCTTTATATAATGTATCTTCAAACAGTATGCTACCAACTGAATTTATATTGTATTTTATTCTCTTTTTGGAATGAAGTAAGAGCACTTGAGATAGCTATCCTTTGGTGGTATGATTGTTTTCTAAAATAGTAAAGTTTAGTGATGAGAAAAACCATTGTATTTAATAGACAGAGTTTGAATCGAGAAGTGTTTATTTTCTTCCACTTAAGAATTTTCTTACATTCCTAAGAAATACATTATGTTGTTTTGATGTTGACCTTCAAAAGAATGACAGTCCATTCTATGTTAATAACTTTTTAAAAAGATATTAACTTTTTTTGAAGTATAGTATTTTTTTTAAAAGATTTATTTATTTATTTGACAGACAGCCAGCGAGAGAGGGAACATAGGCAGGGGGAGTGGGAGAGGAAGAAGCAGGCTCCCAGCGGAGGAGCCCGATGTGGGGCTCGATCCCAGGACCCTGGGATCATGCCCTAGGCCTAGGGCAGAGGCTTAACGACAGAGCCACCCAGGCGCCCTGAAGTATAGTATTGACACAAAATGTTACAGTAGTTTCAGGTGTACAGTGTTTTTTTATGTCTGATTTTTCAGTGATTTTGAAATACTATAAAATAATGGAATCAGTTGTCACTCAAAGTTTGAAAACCTTTTTAAATTTATTCATAAGTTTATCCAGAGTGTACTAACCTAAGAAACATGATTTTGTGTGTGTGTGATCCTTTCTAGTTTGTTTTATTTTTATATGTTTCTTGCAAAGATGTAATCATACTGTGTAATTTTAACATTATGTTCTAAGCATTTTCTATTTAGTTGTATATACTTCATATTAGTATTTAGAATTGGTGATAATATATATTTTTTAAAGATTTTATTTATTTGAGAGGGAGAGAGTGCGAGGGAGAGTGCATGAGCGGGGCAAGGAGCGGAGGGAGAGGGACAAGCAGACTCCTTGTTGAGCGGAGCCCTACGTGGGACTCTCATCTCATGACCCCGAGATCACACCCAAGTGGAAACCAAGAGTCAGATACTAAACTGGGTGCCTAACTGGCTGAGCCACCCAGGAGCACCTGTATAGTATTCTTTTAGAGGATATGTATTAATTTGCTTGCTTATTCTCATTTTTTGGGGGGGGACATTTATATTTCTCCCAATGTTCCCATTTTCTCTCTCTCTCTTTTTTTTTTTTTTTTTTTTTTTTTGAGGGTGGAGGGGCAGAGGGAGAATGAAAAAGAGAATCTTAAGCAGTCTCCACACCCAGTGCATGAGCCCAACTTGGGGCTTGAACTCATGACCCTGAGATCATGACCTGAGCCTAAATCAAGAGTTAGTCACTTAGCTGACTAAGCCATCCAGGCCCCCCCGCCCCCCGCCAATGTTACCATTTTTAAAATTTTGCTGTGATGAATTTCTTGATGGAGTTAGCATTTTTTATTTTATTTTATTTTTTTTAAGGTTTTTAAAAGTTTGTTTGACAGAGCACAAGCAGGGGGAGTGGCAGGCAGAGGAGAGGGAGAGGCAGGCTCCCCGCAGAGCAGGGAGCTGGACTTGGGGCTCCACCCCAGCCAAAGGCAGACTCTCAACTGACTGAGCCACCCAGGCGCCCCTGGAGTTAGCATTTTTTAAACACACACGCTTTATTAGAATAGATTAATAGAAATGTTAATTGTATGTCCGAGGAGATGAAAAATTCTATGAGTTGACTGCACACACCTAAAACCATCTTGAAGTGATTGTGTGTGATTTCTAACATCATGAGCAATGTTATGAGGGTTATCAGTAAGTTAATAAGCAAAGAAATTGAATGTAATTTTAAAATTTGCATTTACTTGATCACTCATGAGAATGATCATTAGCCCATGTGTTTGTTTCTAGTCGGATCTCTTATTTTGTAAGTTGTCTCTTTATTTCCTTTGTCTGTTTCCGAGTTTTGAACATACATATGAAATTAGGCTTTTTCATATTTACTGTAAATAACTTAACCCCAGTCTTTTGTTTTTCTCTTTGTTTTGTACTATTTAATACAGAAGCTTTTAATTATTTTGAAGCCAACCCTGTTGGTCTTTTGCTACTCTGTTTTAAAATGAAGATTTTTTTTTTAAAGATTTTATTTATTTATTTGACAGAGAGAGAGACAGCCAGCTAGAGAGGGAACACAAGCAGGGGGAGTGGGAGAGGAAGAAGCAGGCTCCCAGCGGAGGAGCCTGATGTGGGGCTCGATCCCAGAACCCTGGGATCACACCCTGAGCTGAAGGCAGACACTTAACGACTGAGCCACCCAGGCGCCCCTAAAATGAAGATCTTAATCTGGTTTAGAGACTGCATGAAAGTTAGATATACTTCTGTTTCTCTGGGCGAAACTAGTCTGAACATAGTGTTGATACATCACTGTTGTATGATTCTTTTTCTTCTAAAATGACAGAATACACACACGTAAGTTCATACTGTTAGAGATTATACAACATAAGTTGTTCTGTATGTAATTGGCTGTTTTCATCCAGTAATATGTAATGGATATCTGGCCATGTTAATATAAATCTTTTGCATCATGTTTATGGTTTGTTAGAGTTGCAATGTATCTTTGTTGTTAAGTGGTGTGCTGCACTTAGCTTATATCTGCTCATGAAAGCCAGTTGTACACATTTCTTCTTTTTTTTAAATGATTTTTTATTATACTATGTTAGTCACCCTACAGTACATCCCCGGTTTCCGATGTAAGGCTCGATGATTCATTAGTTACGTATAACACCCAGTGCATCATGCAATACGTGCCCTCCTTACTACCCATCACCAGTCTATCCCATTCCCCCACCCCCTCCCCTCTTAGGCCCTCAGTTTGTTTCTCATAGTCCATAGTCTGTCATGTTTCATTCCCCCTTCTGATTACCCCCCTTTCTTTATCCCTTTCTTCCCCTACCGATCATCCTAGTTCTTATGTTCCATAGATGAGAGAAATCATATGATAATTGTCTTTCTCTGCTTGACTTATTTCACTTAGCATTATCTCCTCCAGTGCCGTCCATGTTGCAGCAAATGTTGAGAACTCGTTTTTTCTGATAGCTGAGTAATATTCCATTGTATATATGGACCACAACTTCTTAATCCAGTCATCTGTTGAAGGGCATCTCGGCTCCTTACACGCTTTGGCTATCGTGGACAGTGCTGCTATGAACATTGGGGTGCACACATTTCTTCTAAATTCTCTGTTCAGGGACTTTACTTTGATCGCTTGAAGTCAGCCGTGATGGGGAGTATTTACACTGTGGAAACTGGCAAGTGCTGCAAAGCAGGACTTACCCCTCCCACTGGGAGAAGTTACTGGTAAACATTCACCAGCACACTATCATTTATACCTAACCCTTACTGATGGATACTTTTTTTTCCCATTAAAAATGTTATAATTAATGCTACAGTGAATATTGTAGGGGATCCATTTTGTAGACTTGTACAGTTGACCCTTTAGCAGGTAAGTTCCTCAGAGGTAGGTCATCAACCAAATGACGGACTTATTTTAAATTTTGATACACATCACCACCTGATCTTTCAGGAAGGTTGTATGAGTTTACTTTTCCACCTCTAGTTTACATTAGTGACTGTCAGTTGATGATTTTAAAAAAAAAATCTCATATTTATATGCGTTTTGTTGGATTAATTTCTGTTATACAGTCTTTTCTATACGACCTATTTACAAAAATACCAAGTACCTCTATTATTTAGTTTAGTTCATTTTTTTAAATCACTTTTAACTTCAACTTTATTAGCTTAGATATTTCTAGGAAATTGACCAGTTATCTACAGAAGGATGGAGTGCTCTAGGATGAATGTCTCCAAGGGGGAAAGAAAATAGAACTGATAAGATTATATGACAGGGGCGCCTGGGTGGCACAGCGGTTAAGCGTCTGCCTTCGGCTCAGGGCGTGATCCCGGCGTTCTGGGATCGAGCCCCACATCAGGCTCTTCTCCTGGGAGCCTGCTTCTTCCTCTCCCACTCCCCCTGCTTGTGTTCCCTCTCTCACTGGCTGTCTCTATCTCTGTCGAATAAATAAATAAAATCTTTTTTTAAAAAAAAAAAAGATTATATGACAGGTTTGGCCATGTACAAAATTGTACTGAAACACAAAGTTTTTAATTATGATGAAGTCCAATTTATTTTTTCTGTTGTTTCTTGTACTTTTGGTGTCATATGTAAGAAATTTTTGCTAAATCCAAGGTCACAAAGATTTACCTTCATGTTTTCTTCTAAGAGTTTTATAGATTTAGGTCTTAGATGTAGGTCTTTGATCCAGTTTGAGGTGATTTTTGTATATGGTGTGAGGTAGGGTTCTGACTTCTTCTTCTTCTTTTTTTTTTTTTTAACAAGTGGATATCTAGTTGTCTCAATACCATTTATTGAAAAGAGAAATTCTTTCCCCATTGCATGGTCTTGGCACCCATGTTATTTATTCTTGCCTTTATTTCTTTCTTGCAATTTCTGTACGTTTATTTGGTTGTCCTTTTTCTATTTTCTTGAATTAAAATTGATTATTTATTTTAATATTTTCTGGATTTGAGTTAGAAGTGTTGAATTAGTGTTAGAAGCTTTGAATTTTTCTCCTTGTTTCTATGTAGTGTTTATATCATTCTTTTACGGTTTTGATTTTTATGTTTGAACCAGGGTTGTTTAAGATAATTTTAAATTTTCTAAATGTTTGTGATTTTTGTTGTTTATTCCTACTCTTACATCATTTTGATAGGAGAATGTGGTCTGTATTGTTTTTACTTTTTAGAATGTATTGTAGCCTAATATGTAGTCATTTTTTGTTCTGTGATTACATAAAGTATATATATATATGTAATAAAACATAAATTTATGAGTGTTATTTAATTTTATTGCTTATATTTGTGGTGAATCTCCATATTTATATTATGAATCTGCCAAGTACTGAGAATTGAGCTGAAGCCTTCCATAACTCCAGTGTTTATGGCAATTTCTACTATTTTCAGAGATTTTTGTTCTCTCTATGTAAGTATTCTGTTTTCATGTGCCTTAAAAATGTCCACAAAAATTAAACTTTCATTGTATAACATTACCTTCTTATATAAGTCAGTTCTGTTTGATCTTGAATTCAGTTTTGTTGGGTGTTAATATGGGTCTTTTGTTTCACTTTGCTTGGCCTATTTCTCCATCTATTTTCAGCTATTCTTAATCTCTTTCTTGCTCCCCTCAGAGGTTTTGTTTTTGTTTACCCTCAGCTTAGAGTCTTTTTCCTTAAGTAGGTGAGTTCATTTTACTTATACATGTTGATGTCATCGATACAATTGGGTTTTTTGCATTTGATTTCTGTCTTCTGATTCTTTCATTGATTTCTGGTAGTTCTCTTCCTCTTTCATTTCTTCCTCCTTCCCTCTCTCCTTCCTTTGCCATTTGGTTTGTGTTGGGTTTCTTGTGTTTTCCACCTCTGATAATTTGAAACATCATAGCGTGCTTTTAATTTTACTATTGGATAATATAGATAATAGTATAGATAGTATAGATAATTATACTATCTGTATCGCTTGTAGTGGTATTCTTCAGGTTATGTTTCTCAATTTATCAGCTTCAGAGGTGGAATAGTATTTATTGTCCCCACCCCCAGGACCCCCATTTTTTTAATATAGTCTCCAGGCCCAGCATGGAGCCCAACATAGGGCTTGAACTCATGACCCTCAGTTCAAGACCTGAGCTGAGATCAAGAGTTGGACACTCAACCAACTGAACCACCCGGGCGCCTTGGGGTTGGGAAACTTTTTTTTTTTTTTAAGATTTTATTTATTTATTTATTTGACAGAGAGAGAGAGAGAGACAGCCAGTGAGAGAGGGAGCACAAGCAGGGGGAGTGGGAGAGGAAGAAGCAGGCTCCCAGCAGAGAAGCCTGATGTGGGGCTCGATCCCAGAACGCCGGGATCACGCCCTGAGCCGAAGGCAGACGCTTAATGACTGAGCCACCCAGGTGCCCCAGGGGGTTGGGAAACTTTTAATGTAAAGTGTGAGACAGTAAATATTTTTGGCTCTGTGGGCCATATGATCTCTGTTGCAACTGTTCAACTCTGCCGAGACTTTATTAGTGAATGGGTAGAGCTATGTTCAAATAAAACTTTATTTACAAAAATTGGCAGCCAGTCAGATTTGGCACTATAACCCCTGATCTATGTTACTTCCATTCTCTGCTCTCCCTGGTATGTAATTTGCATGTTCTGAATTTTTCTTATTCCTCTTATAGACAAGTTAGCGATACCAGACTTACAAGGGTTCTCTAAATCTTAATGGTTAGTAATACTATTAACACGTTTTATTTTATATATATATTATATATATATGTATATGTATATAATATATATATATATTTTTTTTCCGTCTTCCCTGAGACAACACTGAATATATCAAATGACAAATCTCTTATAAGAACAATGTAAACTTGTCTATGGCTAAGGACATTTTTCTGAAAGTTCAAGTCTGTCCCTGTAATTTAACTTATGGTCATTGAAAGGCTAAAGAAAACTGAAATTTCCTTAGTTTGAATGTAAAAAGGATATTTGTGTCAGTTGGCCTGAGAGGCATACATGGTCTTCAAGTTAGTTTCTGTGCTCTTTTTTGGGGGGTTGTTGTTATTCATTGGAGGGGCAGAGGAGGAGGGCGAGAGACAAGCAGACTGCCCTGGGAGCCCGATGTGGGGCTCAGTCTCACCATCCGGAGATCATGACCTGAGTTGAAATCAAGAGTCAGTTGCTCAACCGGCTGAGCCCCCAGGCGCCCCACTCTTTTTTTTAATCCATGTTCTGTGTGTTCTGCTCTTCCCCTGATTACAACTTTCTGACTCTTCAGATTGAGTATATCTGCTCTGTTATCCTGAAATGGTTTGTTCTTCTCCTTCTGCTTGTATTTCCTCCTTCTTCCTGTTCTTGTGCACTTGCCCTGAAATACAGTTAATGTTCGATCTTGCAAACCTATGTGAACTTTAACATTTCACAAATGATTCTATAGTTTTGCAAAGTTCCTACACAGAGTTCATTTATTTTCACACTTTCTGAAACTCTTAATTTTTTGGTTTCATATTCAATACCTGGAATCATCACAGGGAATCATTTCTAGTGAAGCCTAAAGAAACCCATCAAAGTATTTTGTTATGTGATGCTTATTATTCACATTCATAGATTTTAGTATTTATATGTATTTGTGTCTGTAATTAAAACGACATGTTTAGCATTAAGTCGGCATTGAAATAAGCGCTCATCACCAGATATTTCTTCTCTCATTTTCTTTAATCGTATGCTTTTATTTATTTTCATTCCCTTATGAGTTGGCTGGATTACACTTTCAGATAGATTTTTCATGAAGGGTCCATGGCTAATATACTTATATTCGTTCTTGTGTATTTGAGAATGCCTTTCTGTGGAATTCATGTGCTCATGACGGCTTGCAGGGGGATAGCATTCTTGGACGATGTGTCTTTTCCATCCACGTTGCTTGCCACATGGTGACCATTGCTCTGTTGTTTCCTGACATCTACGTTTGATGAGAAGGCTGCAGTCAGCCAGGATAGCTCTTTCTTTGTGATTTGCTTTTTCTCTCTGGATGTTCTTTCTTTCCTTAACACGGAAGTTTAAAAACTTGGCCAGGTTTTGCTTCAGTGTTTTATATTCCTTATTATTTATCCTGAAGCACTCTGAACCCATTCCATCTATATCTTCATCCTTTCATTTCAGGGATTTCCCCCAATTTATCATTGAATATTTTCCCTGTTCCACAGGAACATTTCTTGTCTTTAGGTGTGCTAGTTCCTCATATATTGGACTTCTGTTGTTTCTTTACCAAAGCTGTCAACTTGCCTCTAATTGCTTCATTTCTCCGTTCTTTTCCTTGTGTGATTTGCTCAGATTTCATCCCTGCAACACTGATTTGGCGTATTACTGGCATGCGCTAATAAGTAGGTTTGGAATGACGGAAGTTCCTGCTTTACAGTTTTTATTCTTCGATTTCATTTTTTAAGGGCTGCAGTATCATTTTTCCCCCTCCTCATGTCCTTTCTCAGCTCTGACAGTTTCTTTCTACCTTCTGTTTTTTTAATATCCTATTTCAAACAGTCCGCATTTTCTTAAATGTTCTCAGTAGTACGGAACGGTTACACGTTGTTTTTTTTCTTCTGTTTCCTGGAGTAAATCGTGCAGAGTGTTGTCTTCGTTTTCCTTTTTGCATGTTCTGTGCCTTGTCTTCAGTTTCTCTTTGGAGTGTTCCCAATTTTGCTTGGCCCTACTGTTTGTCCAAAAATGGTGTGGGTGGAATCTCATTTACTTCCTTCCCTATTTGTCTTGGGTCTGTTGGTGTCCTTCCCTTAGCACTTGAGCTGGCGGGCTGGAAGAGGATGGTCTATGTTCTGTTTTTAGTCCCTCGCTTGCCAGAGAAGGTGGTATGGGAGGCTCTGGAGCAGGGCACAGCCTCAGTCTGCAAGCTTTGCTGCGGCTTCATTTTGTATTTTACGTCCGGGCCCATGTGTTCCTTCTCTTTTGGGTGAGCCAGCTGCTTTGATGAGAAATCCTTCAGAATGACACCTTGCCGTAGGTGGGCTGTGGGTTCTAAGCGCATCCATTGGGTGTATTTCTCTGCATTCTGAGGCCACTTTGCAAAGCAGGAGTGCTTTCAGCCCTGGATGGGCTGCTAGACGCCTTCTCTGTAGCTCCTCGGCAGCGGGTAGAGGTAGCAAGGTGAGTTTCTGGAAGGCGTTCCTTCCCCTTCCTTCCGCTTCCATGTCAGGAGATACGCAGGAGCCTTGCAGGACTTTTGCCACTTGCAGCCCTCAGCCCTGCCCTGTTCCACAAGCAGAAGCGCCGTGCAGATTTCCAGCGGGCTCTCTCTCTCTTTGGTCCATTCGTATTGCTTCTGATTGATCGGTCCTTTGCAGATGAGGTTTTTCTCTCTGCTTTTCTTCTGTTTTTTTTTTGTACATTCTGAGGGGTAGAAAGGAAGTTGTTGTTGTTTTTGAGAGCCCTTTGCTTTCTTTCCAGGAAGTCTGCTTTATGAGTCTCAAAGACTATAATTAACACATGTGAAGTTTTTCACGGGGAGTTTTAATTCTAGAATCCCAGTTAGGAATGTGCTTTAAAGTCCAAGCTTGCACCCCATGCTTGAGTCACCTCTCTAATGTCCCCCAGTTTATCGTTAGCTTGTTGCCCTCTGCATTCAGTGGTGGGAACATCATCCCCTGAGAGGAAGTCATTCTTTGGTCATCTCTGTTCGTTAGGAACTTTTCAGGTATTGGGCTGTAATCTGTCCTGAAACTCATTTCAGGTTCCATCCTTTGGGGACACTGGGACTCTGGAACCCAGTGGAACATAGCTACTTTTCCAAATAATGAGGTTGGCCTCATGATACTCTTAGGCCTTGCTTTCTTCTTTATGTGAAACATGGTGAATTCTTTCCATCATTTCTCAAAAGGCAGGAATGAAACCTTGTCCTGTATCATCCTAGTTGTTTTCTTTTTTTAAAAAAAACAAATACCTGTAATGGAACCCAGCACTTGAGGTATGGTTATAAAGTCAGAGTAGATAGTATTTCGGTATCTTCTCCCGAACTGAGATATATGTGAGTTCAGAAGTCTTTGTCTTTTGTCTAAATAAATCATCCCAAGAAATAGAGCAATTTTGAGTGCAGAGGGCTTCTGTACCAGTACCTTGTTTGTTTGTTTGTTTTTTTCCAGTATAATACTACATGGCTAGCCCTGTTTTAATGTACAGTCATCTGTGTTCTGCATATAGTCCCCTGCATTTTTGCATTTCCCTTCATCATGTTTTTGCATGGACCCGCCCCTCCCCAGTTGCCGAGTGTACTTATTCCTGTTGAATTTCATCTTTATTCTGTGGGAACATCCTTCCAAGGTCAAGATCACTTAAACTTTTTTTCCAACTTCAGCATTTGTAATCCTACCCAGTTCATTCTCAGAGGAAAGTAGATGAACATATTATCAATAAGATTCATAAAGAGTTGCATCAGTAAAACAGCATTTTTGTTAATACTGTCAGTAAAGACACAGGGGGTATTAGATTTCAGGACAGATCCCCGGAGTCTGTCATTCAGTATGAGTATCTGGTTGACTCCGAGTCTGTAACTTTGTTGTTTACTTACCTAAAAGATACAGTAAAGCCAAACATACACTTCTTGAATTTGACTCATATTTGATTTTTTTTTTTTTAAAGATTTTTATTTATTTATTCGACAGAGATAGAGACAGCCAGCGAGAGAGGGAACACAAGCAGGGGGAGTGGGAGAGGAAGAAGCAGGCTCATAGCGGAGGAGCCTGATGTGGGGCTCGATCCCATAACGCCGGGATCACGCCCTGAGCCGAAGGCAGACGCTTAACCGCTGTGCCACCCAGGCGCCCCGACTCATATTTGATTTATGTTGGTGTAAAAGAGAATAGAGAAATCAAGGGAAGATAATCTACTCTTCCTTCCTCATCTGTGACCTGGTCTCCTGTCATAGAAGGACACCAGGTTGTCCTGCCTGAGTGGGTCTCTCACACCCCACTGCCTTTTGGGGAGAGGGGAGGTGGGGGTGGTCACAGCCCTGGCATTGTACACTGTGGGTGGGGTCGTTTTACTCATGCCTTATTACACGTCCTCAAGTTTGGGTTACGTCCATGATCATTAAGGAAGGAGCCTTTTTTGATTCCTTGTCCTCTGTGAGCTCAAATTTCCATGTAGAACTAAAGGAGTATTTTTGGAGAAGCAAATGTCAGTTGGTACCTATTTGTTTCCAGCCAAATTGCTTTACTCTGTCTTTTTCTTCCCATAAGGTAAGTGGTTCTTGAAGAGAGAAAGCGAACTTACAATTCTGCGTACTTTATTTTACAGAGTTTGACATTATGTTCACATTTTTAGCAATAATATTGAATTTTTTCATTTAGGAAATTGAATAGTGGAGTGGAGGGGTGTGTGTGTATGTGTTTAATCTAGCTACCTGATTATTTAGCGTAAGGTAAACTCAGTTCTTCCAGTTGGATGGTGGTGGTCATGATGGGATGGGAGTTGGTAGCGAATGATTCTGTTTCTTGGGCAAAGAATTGAGACGGGATCTTGCTCTCCCTTGCCCCTGCTTCTTGGTCGAGTCTGGCCAATGCCCATGCGGCTGTCAACCATGGGTAGAAGGCCCTTTGTCACAGTGGGTGGATGCTGTTTTCAGGACAGTGGTCAGCCCAGGATGTTGCCTTTTTTTCTAGAACTTTTCATCAGAAAGGTGATGTTGTGAAGCATGTCCCCTTTGGAGGGGAGGTCATTCTCCCTGTCCTTGTATATGTATGGTGGCTCTTCAGGGTGCTCAGACACATTTTAACATCATCGTTTTGAGCCTCACCTTGTTGGAGAGACAGGCACATTGCTTACAAGCAGTGCTGTCAGGAGTAAGTTTGTTTCCTCATTAATTTGGTAATGTACCAGGACGACTTCTATTCCAGCCCCAATTATTATACCTTGTCTAAATGCCTGAGGGCATTTTTGTTTCCTCCTCTCTTACCCATGAGAATGATTCTAAAACAATTTTTGGCCTTTACACCAATGGTTTAAAATTGTTCTCTACCTGGATTTGGAACGCGGCACACTGTCCTAAATGCAGTTACGGTGAACAAGATATTATATGCCTTTCTGGAAATGTCAGCCTTGGAAGCCAAACTGAGTTTTAAAAAAATGTGCTGACTGTGTAGGGATTAATTATGGCCGTGTTCCAAGATGTGTGGAATCTCGCAAGGTAACGATCACATGGTGGAAGTATCCCCGATTTACCAGGGGTATTTTAGGAGCCTCCTTCATTTTAAGCGTGTGTCTTGTGTAAACTCAGTGCTCAAGGTTCCTTTTATGAAAAAAATGTGGTTGTGCTGACATTTACTTCGAGCAAATGAAGCATAGTTCATATCTGTTGAAATTGAAATTAATAATACATGAGTGCCTTTCCCGACCCTCTTTGTGTGTTCTTGCATATTAATTTTTAGAACTCATGGTAAATCAGATGGTGCAGAGACTGTTTGATTTTTTTTTCCCCCTGCCTTCCCTGTTTTCCAGGGGGTGGCTGGCTTGAGCAAGAGAATGCAGTGAATGAATGTATCAACATCAGAAGCTGTATTTGTACAAGTTTATTTCTTTTATTAAAAATTAAATATTTTGGTCTAAAGGCTTTCATTTTCTTAAGTGTCCTTTGTTTGCAAAAGAAAATCATCTTTTGGATTGCTCTTTACTGTGCTTTCAAGTGTTCTTTTCCAGCTGAAAATGGAAGATAAGGGACAAATAGTGGTACTTATTCTTTTATTGGCAAGCATTTTCCCTTGTGATTGTTCCTTTCCTCGTATTCCCTGGGTGATGAGTAAGTTAGAAGCAAACTTCACTTATCTTGAAACCATAAAGACTCCGTGTTTGTCCCAGTGCTCTGCAGGGGTGGAGCGCGGTCTGGCCGGCCCCTGTGTGCACGATCTCCCTACTGCCCAGCAGGGAGAACCTTCATTGGCTTCATACCCCGACAAAGCCAAACACTCGAGGTTGCAAAGAGTGCTGGGCTCCTGTCTCCTTTTCAGGAGGGATAGCAGCACACACAGGGCTGAGCCTCAGTAGCAAAGAACTGAAATGTACTCCTGGCAGGCAGAGAAATGCACCCGGTCACCTCACGTGATCTTCACGCCGTGCAGCCAAGGCCGTATCTCCGAGGTTAAGAAAATTGTGCATTACGTTGCAAAATCTTCTCGTGAGTTAGAAGGGAAGTCTGAAAGCTGACTTCGTGGCTTTAGGTAGTTTTAAGTTCCCACAAACAGGTAGACATCTCAACTTCTTTCATAACTTTGCAGTAAGTTTGCAAAAGGCAGGTTCAGGAGACCTTCAGACAAGTATTGTTTTTGAAAACATGATAAAATGAAAGGGGAGGAGCACTCAGTTTAAAAGATGCTTTAGAAATGCTTTTTAGTCTCAGGGTTTTAGATGATTTATTTTCTTGGTAGTACTAATTAGATACAACAGGGGGAAAAGAATAGTAGCTTTATTCCTTATTGTGTTGTGGGGTTTTTCGCTGCTGATTTTTTTTGCATTTAAAAGCTGACTTTTTGGGGGCTCCCGGGTGGCTCAGTCAGTTAAGCATCCGACTCTTGATTTTGACTCAGGTCATGATCTCAGAGTTGTGAGATCGGGCCCTGCGTGGGGCTCCGCACTCAGCACAGAGTCTGCTTGAGATTCTCTCTCTCCCTCTCCTTCTGCCCCCCCCCCCCGCTCGTGCACACGTGCCTGCTCGCTCTCTCTCTCTCAAATAAATAATATCTAAAAAAAAAAAAGCCAACTTTTTTGTGGGGGAAAGGAAAGGGAGGAGGAGGAGGTGGGGGGAAAAGGCAACTTTTTTTTTTGGTTGGTTCCATATCTCAGGGTAAGAAGACAGTCCTAATGAATTGGGATCTTGTGGGACAGGAGCTGTATATTTCTTTTTTTATTGACATAATTGCAGCCAGATGGAAATGTGTAATTGCATTTCTTATTATACATACATAATGGATTTGTTTTATGTCTTACTACTTCCTGAAATTAGCCAACAGGTTAGAACAAATTTTTCCAAGTAGAACTGGCATATGTACCTGGAGCCTTGTGTTTAACATAGCCGGCCTCCCCAGAATACCTGTTTATGGCAGTTTGCCTCTGGTGAAGCAGCCAGGGCTTTAAGCCAGCAGTGTGATTAGAACTCACGCTCCAAAAGTATGTTGTGACCCTCTGTTGGAAAGAGTTAACACTGCAGGTCTGACTGCTCTCCCTGGAAAGGCCTTGCTTGCAGGATTGACCCTTGGTTGGTGTCTGGGAACTTGGATTTCTAGAGAGTTCCCACCACTCTCAGGACTGATGAGAGTGGCTCATGGTGGCCTAAATGGTACAAACAGTGTGGTTTATATTGAGCACCTGTTTCCTTTTTGGGAGTCTGGAATTTTGGCAGGTGCTAGGCAGACGGTGCCTATTTGACAGACCCCCAATAAAAATGCTGGAGTCCTAGACTCAGGTGAGCTTTCCTGGAAGACAGCATTTCACATGTGTTGTTACAGCTTGTTGCTGGGGGAATTAAGTGCATCCTGTGGGACTCCCCTGGGAAAGGACCCTTGGAAACCTGTACCTGGTTTCTTCCAGACTCGCCCCGTGAGCTTTTCCCGTTACTGATTTTGCTCTGTTATAATAAATCAGAGCCTGAGTACAACTGTATGCTGAGTCCTAGGAGTCTCCCGGGTGAACCATTGAAGCTGGGAGTGGTCTTGGGGACCCCAGATGCAGACCCATCATCATCACCTTCGGAGGGTCTCAGCCAGATTAATGTGTAGTCCTCTGGGCCTGTCACCAGAGGCTGCACCGGAGTGTGAGAGGAGCATGTAAGTTCCTCGAAAGCACCAAATCCCTAACCAAATAAAGGCACAGGGGTAGTGTTATTATTTTTTTCTTCCATAATATGTTTTGGTCACTGCCGTGAGTCAGACATGATTATGTATGCATAGAACACTCAGTTATTTACCCTTCGGGGGGTCGTACAGTCCTCTTCCTCCAAACTGGACCGCAAACCCCCACTGCTCCAGTGTGCTGAGCTTACAGGAGTGACCGACGATGGGGCACAGTGCGGACACGAACTCCCCATGCTCCCTACACGTTTCTCATTGCTCTCAGGTGACTTTTCTTTAATTGATTATAATTATCTTCTATTGAAACCATGAATTTCTTCCCATTAGTTGCAAAATAAAGGCCAGATACCTTCCATCTGTCAGTCAGATTCATCTGACCCCACCCTTTCTTTCTAGCCTTATTTCTTACTGCTCACCTCTAGCATCTGACACTCCTGCTAAACCCAACTCTTGGGCATGAACGCTTTTCCTTCCCTTTCCTGTCTTCACATCTTCATTGCTATCCTTCTGCCTCCCCCCCCCCCGCCCCCCACCTGCCAGCTGCCTCTTCCTCCCACCATTGCTGCCTGTGCAAAGCTACCTCTTCCTGAACAGCTCTAATCTCTGTATTAGTTGGAGTCTCTTTGAATGCCCAGGACATCTTATCTTTGTCGTGTGTCTGTGTTTATTGGGTGTGTTTGGGAAGCATCGGTGGGAGAGCGGGGGCAGGAGACAGCTCAGGGAAGGCAGCCAGTAAATACGCATTATTAAGCCAGCCCCCACGGTGGGCAGCCGGGGCTCAAGCTTGGGGAGAAGCTGTGTTTGACGGTGCCGGGCAGGGCTTCTCAAACAGTAATATGCATGAGACTCACCTGGGGTCTTTGTTAAAAGGCAGAGGCAGACTCCAATGTGCAGAAGACTTGGTGCCGGTGACACTGCTGGTGTGGGGTTTGCAGACCACATCTGGGAGAGCGGTGAAGCAAAAAGTTGTCCCTCCTGAAGGGTGAGGGGGCTGGGGTATTTATATTCCCACTCGGGATGCTTATTAGGTGGGGGCTGTCTTGCCACCGTTGGCCTGTCCAGTGGCTGTCCCTGGCTTGGTGCAAGCCCTCAGGCAGAAGGGTTGGAAGTCCGCTTTGGGGGCTTCAGACGTAGTTGGCTCCATCTTGAACTTGTGGTTATCGATACACTTCTCTTCCTCCACGCCCGGCCGTCAGATCCCTGAAGGTAGGATCTGTAATAAATCTGCTTCCCTAGCAGCATCCAGTACATGCTACGCTTTTGTCTTTGCGCGGTCAGTGAGTGGATTGCTCTCCACTTTGGTAAGCTGTCACACGTGCAGTTTATGGCACAGTTCCCCGACAGACTCCATTTCGTCATCCCTAACCTCGAGGTCTAAGATACAGGTCCACCGGGAAGAGAGCCTTCTTTCTGGGTCCACATTTCTGAAGCTAACCGTGGCCTGCTCCTTGGGGGACAGAGTTAACAGGTACGAGAGAGGAGAGTGCCTTGGAAGGAAGCAAAAATCACTCCTTTAAGGATTTCTAACACCATTTTCAGGGGAAAACAGAGAAAACGGCTCAGGAGAAGAATTCTGGTAAGGAAGTTTTGGGGTAGCTATTGCTGCCTCATCTAATTTTCCCTCTTGAAGGCACTTAAATTTTATTGATTGATTGATTGATTTGTTTTTTAAAGTTTTACATTTAGTGCTGGTAACTTTATTCTTTTTTTAAAGATTTTATTTATTTATTTGACAGAGAGAGACAGCCAGCGAGAGGGGGAACACAAGCAGGGGGAGTGGGAGAGGAAGAAGCAGGCTCCCAGCAGAAGAGCCTGGCATGGGGCTCGATCCCAGAAGGCCGGGATCACGCCCTGAGCCAAAGGCAGACGCTCAATGACTGAGCCACCCAGGTGCCCCCAATTTTTTTTAATTAAGTTATCTCTATGCCCAATATGGGGTTTGAACACATGACCCCGAGATCAAGAATCATATGCTCTGCCGACTGAGCCAGCCAGGTGCCCATTGAAGGCACTTTTCTATTCATTCCGTCAGGGATTTCTGTTCTTGTTTTACATATTTTTTCATATTTGATCGATTTTCCTATATGGGGAACAAAAACTTGGTTGTCTTGTCATCAAGGTTAAAACAGATCTTTGAACCTGGTTGCTCAATTTCCTCTAAATTGTTAAAACCCTTTTTCTTTTGAACATCCTTCCCTAAACTTCATTTTTCCTTTGACTCATAAAATCTAGCATTTAAAAAACTTTATATGATATGGAACTTTTTTGATGTTTTATATGAAATAACCACTCAGTATTTATTTATTTATTTATTTATTTATTTATTTATTTATTTATTTATTTAAAGATTTTATTTATTTATTTGACAGAGAGAGATAGCCAGCGAGAGAGGGAACACAAGCAGGGGGAGTGGGAGAGGAAGAAACAGGCTCATAGCGGAGGAGCCTGATGTGGGGCTCGATCCCAGAACGCTGGGATCACGCCCTGAGCTGAAGGCAGACGCTTAACGACTGCACCACCCAGGTGCCCCCCACTCAGTATTTATTGAAGACTTCCTGTGTATCTAGTTCTCTGGTTGATTGAAAGGGAATGTGAGACTTTCTCTTGGCCCTCAATTATTTAGGTGGGGATGAAAGATAATATGAAAACGATAGAGAACCATTTGTGAGTGTTTCAGGCTGTGACAGTTGGATGTCTGGCCCCCCTCCCCCATTCATTCCTGATTTCATATATTTCCTCTTGTCGGATTTTATAAATTGGGAGTTCAAATTCCCACTGGAAAAGATATGAGCCTGTTAGATACAGAAATTTATCTAAAGACAGGATTGCGTGCTGGCATGATTAGGGAATTCACAGAGAATGTATGGTATTCTGGCTTATCCTGGAGAAGTAGGTCAGTGTTGAAAAGACTGCAAGGAGATCAGGGACATCACCGCCATTGTGTGCCTCGGTGCTCAAGGTCTGGTTTGGTGTTCAGGTGGGTTCTAAAGTGAGAGATGATGCTTCTGTCTTTCCGTATAACCAGCAACTAAATCAGGATTCTTGATTTCGTTTTTGGCATGTCTTTCTCGTGTTCTTTGATTCTTCTCTTGAGAGTCCATAAATATTTTAAATACTCATTTCATAATCCTGACCACTTTGGTCCTTACTGGCCTTTCCCTGCTGGTATAATCTCTTTCCATAGATCCTCTCCGTGGGGTGGTTTAGGGCAAGGAGTAAGTGATAAACTTGTTTCTCAATTAGACAGTCATTTGGGGAGGAAACATGTTTTCCCTTGATTCATTCTCATCACCTGTTGAATAATATTGTATGGAATAGTTGAATGCTCAAGTAAAAAGAATGCCAAGAAAAAAATGAAAATCACTGAAAAATGAGACCAAGTTTTTCCGTATTGACAAGTCCTTGTCTTCTGAATACATAGGCAACCATTTTACTTTGTGACGCCCTTCCACTTGTGTGATTCCATTGGAAACGTAGAGAATTGTGATGGAATAAACATACACACTCCCCCTCGTGAGTGGCCCGGAGAGGTTATGCGACCTTGTGGAGTAGCGTCCGGCAAATCAGTACTACTTGCTTACTAGTCTTACAGCTTTGGTGAAGTTCTCAAGGCCTCACAGCCACAGCTTCTTTATTTTTAAACTAAGGGTAGTAATATCTTCTACGGGTTGCGGTGGAGAGTGGAGAAGTTGGTGAAGACAAGCATAGGAGCTCTCAGTAAGTGTTTCTTTCTCCTCTCATCTCACTTTCCAGTTAATAGGAGCTGGTGCCCTAGGAAAACTTAGGCCTTTCAACTCAATTCATGGCTTCTTGGGGAAAAAACTACAAAGGGCTATGACAATTTAAAATAATATTTCTTTTTATAATCTCACCCAACTGAAGCTAGCTCATGATTATTGATAGCCCTTTGCTTACTGTGAGTGCATTCTAGGAATCCACTGTTAGGGATGGTTCTGTTTCTTAACTCAAGAGCTTTAGTCCCTTATTTTATAGAAATAACTGTCACGACATAAATGCCCTGTTGAATTTATTTATTTCTTTACTGTAACATGCTTGTCTGCAACTCAACTAGTCCCAACATTACTGCGGCATTCTTCTGTTTTTTAGCCCTGTGTTTATTCTGATTGGTTGCTGTATTTGTTTTGATTAGTTGGTGTGTCTGTTCCGATTGGTTGGTGTGTCTGTTTCGACTGGTTGGTGTCTCTGTTCTGATTGGTTGGCATGTCTGTTCCGATTGGAAGGTGTGCCTGTCCTGATTGGTTGGTGTATCTGTTCTGATTGGTTGGTGTGTCCGTTCTGATTGGTGGGTGTATAATGTTTGGTTATTAAATACTTTGAATCTCCCTGGGGATTACATGTTCTTAAACATTTTTCTTTCTTTGTAAAGGGTTTTGGGATGTGTCTTTTAAGAGAAGGTTATTTTAGTAAATTCTACCAAATTAAAAGATGAATAGTAAGAATCTGCTGGTTTCCTGTTTATGACTCTTTCTGAGGAAGCGTTCATAGTTATTTTCTAAAATAACCTTAAGTGAATGCTAATGGAACTATGTATTATCAGTCCCACATTGGAAGGCTAATTATCCGTCTGTAATCTTAGCAAATTATTATGCTTGTTGGTGTACTCCATGTCAGCGAGGTGACACATTGTAATTATGTATTCATTTTCGCTTACTCTTTGTCTTTTACATGTATCATCAAACACGCTTTCTTTATTGCAGTTATGGTTATTTTAGTGGCAACCACTTTCACTTGAATTGACACAGAAACCATCCCTTATCTCTGGGCCACATGGTCTTTCCTGAGACTCAAATGTGACATAACATCTGCTGTATAATCTTTCCTAATGATACGTGTGTAGACACCTTCAAAGCTCCTTTGGTTTCTGTGTCTGAAGTGCTGGATCATTCGGTTTACCAGCGGACTGATGTGTTTCTCTGAATTCTACTGGCATAGACATGTGGGCCTGTTTTTCATTGATCCACGGTAAATTTTCTTTATAAATGATCCCATAGTTTTCAGTCCCCATAGTTTTCAGTCCAGGAAAACAAATGAGTCATTGATGTAACTCCCCCTTTTTTTTTTATTATTATAAAAGTTTTTTTATTATGTTCGGTTCCTGCTCTCAGTTGCAAGTTGAGGTGGTATACTAGATTTTGGTTACTACTAGTTTATGTTCTCTACTATTTGAACCTCAGATGGTTTTCTAAAACAAAAGTATCTTGTTCTACAAGCAAATTTATTTGTTAATGTGTACTTTGAGTACTTTCTAAGCATATTAACTTTTCTTAAGTTATCATCTAAAACTGATGAGGGATTAATCTGTTTTGACTCAAGGAAGCCTAGATACTCATTTATTAAATGTTACCTTATATTAGAGCTTTAATAACGTTATTTTGTTTTCCAGCTAGGGAGCTAACCCACTTATGGGACGCTGTTCTTTCATTATCCGTATTGACTTCAGATTTTCCATATTTGGGGATTTTTGGTAGGGTAGTGTATGCAGTTTGATTTTAGAGTTGGCTTAGAGCTTCAATAAGAATAAATCATTTCTTTGTTATTCCTTTTCATCTGTGTATTCTCATCTCTTAGCACAACACTAGGCCCAGAATAGACAATAAATATTTGTTGAAATAAATAGCTCCCTAAAGGCTTGCTCAAGTCTTTCTTTTGTTCCAGTCACCTGGCAAGAAAATGAGGTCTTTACACCGATTTTGTCTTCAGAGGCCTGATTCCTTCGTTCTTGTGCAGATTGGCATTATGTAATCTTTCTACTATTGGAGAACATTTTCTGTGACAGCAGACTCTTCTGGGTGAATGAATTTCTCTATCAGCTGTTGAAGCACTGAGTTTGGGTTTAGAAAAATGCAGAAACCTTTGTCAAGCCTAAAGAGATTGTTTAGCAGAAGAGAAGGGAAGTATTTAAATCAGAAAAATTTGCTTTCTGTTTGAGATCCTTTAAGCTATCCGTGCTGGCCATCACTTCCCGGATGGAGTAAATTCTTTTGTTAGATAATTGGAATTGAATCTCTAAGCCAAAATTATTTGCTTGCTGATTCTGTTTGCATTTTAGAAGAGGGGTAATTCTAGACTTCGACAGGTTGTCTGTGCACACACCAGATCGATGGTTCTGTGTTGCAAATTCACCTTTCTCTTCAAGCCTCATTGCAGTGGTTCTTAAGTACAGTTAGTGAGCAGTTTTGTTTTTGATTTCATACAGTACAGAGTCATACCGATACTTTTGATAGTGGTTTTGTGAACCCCATTAAGATGTCGATTTATTTTACTTTATGTGGTGTATTCTTTCTGTTGTCTATGTTGATGTAGCGGGAGGTAATTTCAAAGTAACTGCATAATCAGAGAATTTGAAGGCATTTCCATAGAGCTAGCGGTGTATGCGTGTCACCTAAACAGGTTCAAGTCCAGTGCTCTGGGCGCATGCGACAGGTTGTGGTGACAGTCCAGACGTGGGGAGGGAAGGGAATGAGGAGAACAGGGATATCGTCCCTTTTTTCTTGGATATCAGCTAGAGCATAGATTTACGAAGAATCACAAAGAGATATTCAGCGGAAGACAGTGGTTTATGCAGTTCGAGGTTGGGGTATTTCATCGAAACCAGATCTTCACTTCAACTGTTTTGAAAGCAAGTACTGTGCAAAAATTATTTAAAAACGCCGCAGTCAGGAAAGGCGGCTTGAGCCCTGCCGGTGCCCTTTTTCTTCCTTGGGCGACTGCTCCGCGAGCGAGCTGTGTTGTCATGCTCAGTTAGTGGGAACGCCTGGGGCAGGCTTCAGCAGGAAGCCAAGTGGCTTGACCCTGCCCTTCCTGCTTAGTGAATGGCCACTCGCTCTTACCCAGGCCCTGGAGGGAGGGCTTGGTGTGGTGTGGGGTGGTGTGTGTGTATGTGTATATGTGTGTGTGTGTGTGTGTGTGTGTGTGTGTGTGTGTGTGTGTGTGTGTGTGTGAGAGAGAGAGAGAGAGAGAGAGAGAGAGAGAGAGAGAGAGGCTCTTAGATTCCGCGAGCTACGTGAATGCCTTCAGTTACGGAAACGCCGTAGCTCTTCCCTTCATCTAGTTCCTTGGCGTGAGTCGCCTAACGTGGTGCACGCCGAGGGCGTCCCTAACCAGATTTATTAGTACCACCATCATTCACCGGAGCCTCTTCAAACTCCCCTTCGGAGATGCCCTTTGGCTGAGAGGCGGAGGTGCCGGCGGAGCGCCCCTGCTCACAGGGTGCCCGTGATTAATAGCTTGGCACGATTTCAGTGGGAATCTGGGTCTCGGGTGCGGATGTAGGCCGGCGGCCGCCTTGCGGTGCACCCTTCGCGGTCAGGTCAGGCTTGATCGCTTTGGCAAGCAGCCTCTTGCCGGAGGCCTTCGTACAGGGAATCAGGCTGGCGGGGCCCTTGACGGCGGGACGGGGCTCTTGCACTGAGCTCTGCTGCCCGGTGAGATGAGCCCACCGGATCCCGGTGGGGACAGAGCATAGAGCACAGCCGGCTGAGGGCAGGAGGTGGCCCAGAGACCGAGAAATCAGTGCGGCAGATTGGAGCCGGAGGTCACAGAACAACCGAGCCCTCAGGAATCTCTGGAGTCAGAGCGGCAGAGGTGGTCATGCTAGTTGACTGTGGGAGGGGAGCTTCAGCCCTTTCAGATGACATTTTATAGAGAAGAGTAACCACATAATCTGGGGCCTTGGCAAGGGAGGGGGACCCAGACAGGTTCCCTCAATATAACTGTTACCTGTTTTCCTGAGACAGCTCACAAGCCATATTTGAGGATGAATGAAG
Organism: Ursus americanus; assembly: GCF_024610735.1. NCBI lineage: Eukaryota > Metazoa > Chordata > Mammalia > Carnivora > Ursidae > Ursus > Ursus americanus. The sequence continues at coordinate 18,315,041 of NC_142160.1, read as the reverse complement.
CATGGTGGCTCCAGGAATGGGCGGTGGCATCACCTGGCCAGGACTCGAATCCTGACTCCCCTACTTGTTGCCTGGGTTTAGATAAAGGATAAAGGCCACTTTATTTTTCCAGGTGTCACATGCCTCATCTATAAAATGGGGGATAAATCACAGCGGTTGTTGTAAAGAATAAATGAGAGAATATATGTTAAATGTTTTGTATAGGGTCCAGAAGTAATAGATACTCAATAAAAGTTAGCTGCTTTTATCCCTATACAGCTGTTGTCAACATGTGTCTGACTTACGTCGGTGGAAGGAAGGAACAATTAACAATTGTAAAAAAATAAAGCAAAACACACAGCTTATTTCTTAGTTAATGAGTCAGAACAAAACATATCCTTGAGCCTGGATTCTTTTTGTGAAATACAAGGGTTACAAAATTAAGTTTTATGTGCGTAAGCAAAGGAAAGGTATCTTAAAATCTTTTATTATTTTGTTTTATTTTCTAAGTAATCTCTACACCCAACATGGGGCTCGAACTCACAACCCTGAGATCAGGTCACACGCTGCACGAACTGAGCCAGCCAGACACCCCTTAATATCTTGATTTTTTTTTTTTTTTGACCATTGTCTCTGTCTGATAGCTGGGTACAAATGATTTCAGTGATGGTGTTTGTGCCTGTTGTCATGTTTGCACTGAAAATCGGTGCATTTTTCATTATCAAAAAATAAAATAAAGCCCTAAACCACCAAGAGAAGTTGGTATGAATTGGTCCTGGGAACAGCAAAGTCTTTTTTGATGCATGTTGCAGAGCTCTTGCATCCTGACCATTTCAAGTCTGCAGTCTGTTGGGCCCCATACCGTACTCCACGCCTCCGAAGGGTGCCGTTTTATATAGAGTCCTGATTGTGTGCCGGTGGACGGGGAAATCTTTCGATAAGGTGATCCTTCCCTTACAAATAAGAAGTTCTTTAGTCTGTTTTCTGTCTGCAAATCCAAAGTGTGGCCAAAACTAGTCACATAGATTCCTAAGGAATCTTAAGTCTTTCACTTCTAAGGAATTAAATGTATTAAACCATGTATCTTTCAAATGAAAACAAATTCTTGTCATTTTATGGAACCAAAGTCTCTGATGGCATCTAGAAATGAAGAGTCTTTGTGGCATGACAAGTTTAAGTCTTCATATAGAATATTGTGTCAATGATAATCCTTATGCTTCTGCCTTCCCACCTTAACTTGAGACTCTGAACCTTGCCCACCTTCATTTTCCCATCTCAGTTGTATCCTCACTGGTCATATTAATATTCCTTTGAATGATAAAAGCTGGGAGAGGCAGCACCACACGGTGTTAAGAGCATGGCCTGCTGAGCCACAGAACCAGAGCTTGCGTCTGGATCGGCCACTTACTTAAAAGCCAGATCATTTTGGACAGGCTACAAGTTTTCGCTCGGTCCTAGGTTTGTTTCAGCTATAAATGAGGGTATTACTAGTACTTTCTCATCTGTACTACCTTTGCTGTGTGGGTTAAATCACGAGTTTAGAAGTGTAGAATACTTAAATTTGGCCCGTAGTCAGCACTAGGGAACCATTAACTTTTATTTTAGAGCATCGTAATACAGTACGATGAGCTGCTGTAACAAACATACCTCGTATATCAGTGACTTAATTTAGTAGAAGATTTTCTCGCTTAATTGAAGTCTAAAATGGGTTTTCTTGACTGGTAGGGACCTATCAAACCAAGTGGCACTTGTTATTAATAAGAATATTCAGATGTTAGAGTATCTACCTTGAAAGAGGAGACATTTCAGCTAATCCTAGGGTTAGTCATATATGTTCCATATTTAGGCCTAGCACCAGGAAGCTGCTAATAAAGATATATGTGTAATAAGGGAATGCCCAAGAGTTTTGTAAAAGTCCTTATAGGAGGGAAGTTAATGGTTTGGAGAGGTGGAAGGAAGTAAAAGTAAGCTCGAATGCAGGAAAACAAAGAAGTAGTTCAGTCTAGACGAGAGGAGAAAATTGTGGTCCATGCCGAGTGCAGGGAGAAAGGGACTTTTGAGTTTGGATCCTTGTTAGTGATTGAGGTGTGTTGTAAGTCATTATAGAAGCAGGAGCTGGTAACAGTGAAATTAATACAGGTGCTGGAAACCAGTAGCCAAATAGATGAATCTGAGGTGATAGCAGCCCGTCAGGAAGGATGGGTGAAATGTCTCATGTAGTTCTGAAGGGATAGTAATGGATTCATAGACTTCTCATCATAAAGAGAAAGCAAGCGGAATAATAAGGCTAATTAAGTCATTAAAGAGTATTAACGAGTTCCTGGTATCTAGAAATAACGTTAGACACACCTCGTCTAAAACAAACTCAGTATGTGTGCGTTACAGAACAGCTTCACTAGGGAAAATTCTGAGTATTTCCTCACTTCGTAAGGATTTTACCATAGTTTTTTTTCATACCTCACTAGCTTAAAGTATGAATTTATGAACCTTAATTCTATATAAGTCATTTCAAAATGATGATTTACAGTTAAACTGGTCTTGAAATATTTTTTCCATTGAAAGAAGATTTCAAGCAATATTATAAATGTGACTACTTCATAATAAATTATAAATTTAACGGCACTTTTATATACTTTTTTTCTATTAGATGAATATACATAAATCAGGTGTGTTTATAGTCCTTTGTTATTTGCTTAGCTTTGCTTACACTGAAGACAAATCTGGAATACCTGATATAGTCTACTTATATATCAGCTGTTAGATAGATCTTCTGACAACTTATTTAAAAAAAATTGGGTAACAAAGCATATTTCTCCATTAGAAGGCAAGCCATACATTTTGTGGTTTTGACTTTTAGAGCATATTTAGAGCTAAAGTAAGTTGACTTGCATTGAATTCAATGAGCTTCGATCCAAATGAAGGTCCATGTTTTATATATGAGGTCGCCGTTAAGATAGCCAGATATTTAAACTAACAGTATTAGAATGTGCTTTATAGAAGCTAAGGGGTGTTTTACTGTTACAGTAGGGAAACAATAAAAAATAATTCCACCGAAAATCTACCTCTTTCTTTTGTTTCAAATCTCCTGGCTTTTGAAAAGTTATAGAAACAAAATAAATTATTTCCATACCTTTTATAGAGATTATATGGATCAAGAATTTTCCATCTTTATTTTTTAGGAATTGTTCTTCTACTTCTAGGCCTTTGGCCAGATTTCTGTCCTCTCTTACTCAAAAGTCCGAGAGGCTTAAAAAAAACCAAAAAGCATTATCTCAGTGTTTCTAATTCTTTGTTTTCAGAATAACACTCGCACCTATAAGGCAGTATAGCATTCGGTGACCTTAGTCTTTCTAATCATTGACTAAATTTGTGTATGACATAAAGAAAACATTCACGTTCTTGTAGAAGTTAAAGTAATTGACTTGTCAGATTTAAGTGTTTCTTGCACAGTGATCGGAAAACAGTGAGGAGGGGGTAAATCAAGAGGGAAAGGAATTCTGAAAGGAGCTCAGAAGGTAATGGGTAGGTCGGGGAAGACAGAATATTGGAGTTGATTCTCGTGGTGATTTTATCTCCTGCTGTTGGTTGCCCTGCTGGTCTCCATCAAGGACTGTAGTATTATTGAAAGTTGAAATGTGTCCAACTTTAGGCCTTTCCTGGTATGTGAGGCCATTTCCATTCCACAGTGGTTTCTAACCGTTCATATATTCTTTCTGCTATGGTGAGAATTATCACTGACAGGAAAATGGAAATAGGTCAACTTTTGGTGTGTATTTCTTGAAGTGACTGATGTAGTCTGGTGAGCCCCATAACTCACCTGGGCGTCCCAGTGCCGCTTACAAGCACCTGCTTTGCTGTGAAGGGTTCTCTGACCGAGTAAGGGCTGGGCCAGCTTATATGTCATATGTCAACGATAAATGGCAACTATTCTCCAACTAGTGCAGAAGCAGCACTGTCACCCAAATTTTCTGTTTCCCTCTGTGCAGCTTCCGTTGTGGAGATTCGAAAGTAGTTTCTGCAGCTTGAGTGTGTAAGTTGCCTTGAAATCTGAAATTCACAGTCCTCTATTAAATACATTTTGAAGGAATTCACTTGGCATCAAGATAACGGACTCCAGTAGCAATTTGCTTTTGTACATATAAAAAAGGTCAACATGGAGGTATGCGAGGAATGCATTCTTAGGTCATGTGTGTCTAAGAAAGCAAGCAAATAAACGTCTTCTCTTTGTGTGCGGAAAGGGAGGAAGCGCTGTTTATTGGCATACCGTAACTACACTCAGCTCTTGTGAATCCGTTTTGCAGGAAGGCTGTCATGTGGTAAAGTAGCTAGGCAAGAGTTTTGGATTCTAACATCTTTCTATACTTACATTGCTGTCTCCGAGGACAGAACTTCTGATAACGTTCGATTTACACACATCTGTGCTAGTGTGGATGCCTGCACGCATAGGCCCCACGAGCTTCTTCAGACACTCAGGGAAGAGTGTGAAAAGCCTGAAGCCTTTGGGAAGGATTCAGGAAAAAGCTCAAAAGAAACTGGTTTTCCACAGAAATCCTGTAAGCCCCTGAGGCACTGAATACCTGCAGAATAAAAGCGCAGCTTAGAGGTTGTTGGAAATCTTTCCAACCTTCTAGTTACCAAAATACCAGGAATCTATGTGGGGACGGTGTTTTCAATAGCTTTTATAAATAACCAAACCGGGATACATGGAAGTTTGATGAAAATGAAGACACACTTTAAGGAAAACGGAGACTTTACTCGGGTCATTTATGAGAGTTAGAAATAATTTCCAGGGGCGCCTGGGTGGCACGGCGGTTAAGCGTCTGCCTTCGGCTCAGGGCGTGATCCCGGCGTTGTGGGATCGAGCCCCACATCGGGCTCTTCTGCTGTGAGCCTGCTTCTTCCTCTCCCACTCCCCCTGCTTGTGTTCCCTCTCTCGCTGGCTGTCTCTCTCTCTGTTGAATGAATAAATAAATAAAAATCTTTATAAAATAATTTCCAAAGGGAATGTACATTATGCTTATGATAAAAAGGAGTAAGGGGGAAAAGGCATCTCTTTACTTTTGTGCAAATGTGATGTCATTTATCAGAATAAATTTTCAGCAATAATACTGGACCAAAAGAAAATTAGTTATAATGTATTAAAACAGTGTTCTCCCAGGCTGTAGGTAGCAGAAACACCTGATTCTAACTGGCTTCAGCAAGGAGGACATTCATTCTTTCATGTAACAAGCAGTCCAGGAGTAGGGAAGGCTCCACATGTCACAGCGCGGGGCTCGGGCTCTGCTGTGGCTCGGGCTGCTGGGAGATTCTTCTGCTTCAGGCTCACGGCAGCTCTGGCGAGGGTTTCCAGCTCCTTATCCGGATGCAGCAAAACCAGACACAGCAAGGTCTCTTTCTTCTGGCGTTTCCTTTTTGGGAGCAAGGCAACTTCCCCAAGGCCCCTCCACCACATAACCACCGGTGGTGACAGTATCCAGTCCTTTAGGGAGTCTGAGAGTCAGACCTGCCTAAAGGGTCAGCCCACTTGAAGGGGAGCCAGACCTTGGACGCAGTGATGGTCCCATTCAGGATTCACACGTGAACTGAGGGCAGGGTCACCCGCCATCCCTCGAAGTGTGTGACGGAGGGATGGATGCCACAACAGAATCGGAGCTTTGCTAGCAAAGGTTAAGGGGGAAATGGTTGTTGGGTCGGCAACCAGAGGTGTCTGGTAAATGATGGAAAATGATGGAAACAGAAAATGATGGAAAAGAGTTAATTTTAAAAAACACTATAAAATGTGTCTATCAAATGAAACCTTTGGTTTTCTAGGTTAAAAATTAATATTTTTGTGAATAACTCTATTTTTGTAAAGAGAAGGACATTTTGCTAAAAAATAAGGAATTTATTTTTAAAAACTTCCTGAATAGAGCAATTATAGCCTCTGGCATAGGGTTGAGGTTGAACAGCATTTTATCTTTGTCACCAAGAGTGAGCGAGTTGGAAGTCCATAGCTGAAACTCATCTCGGATCTGTTTGGGAGAGCTACTGGCTTCCTTGTTCAATCTCGTGAAGTTCAAGTCCTGACGAAATAGGAGTATTTAGACTTGGACCAGCTTTGGATTAGTATTATACTCGAAAGTGGGTTTGGCCGTGAGAGTAGCGAGAAGGATACTATTATGTCTTCATAGAATCTTGTAGCATGTGGATTTTTGACGAAGCCTTGGGGTCGCTGATCATTGTCACTAAAATGATAATGGTACGAGTTCTCCTTTACTCAGCACCTGCCTGTTCTGCCAGGCCCCATGCCCAGTAGGTAGTAAATTCATCTTTTTTTTTTTTTTTAAAAGGAGCAAACATACTTGGCCCCTGCTCCCATCCTCCCAAGTGGAGCAGGTCTGTCCCATCTCAACGCCCATTTCTGCAATATATCATTCCTCTTCAAAAGCAGAAACGTGAGGACGCAGTGTTTCTGGCCTCTATTCATGGAAAGGTGCTGGACCCGGTCTGTGGGCAGATTAAGCAGTGCGCTCCGACATGCCTTTCGGTCGTGGCGCAGAACACAGGCTGTGGTATTTCCAGTGTGGCAGGTAATAGAGGAAGTTCTCTTCCCTGTCTCCCTCCCAGTTAAGGCTTCCCAAAGCAGCCAGTTATGCTATCCAAGCAAAAGGCAGCTTTATTGTTGCTCTGCCGAGAGGCCCTCGGGCGGCTTCCTCTTGGAGTAGAAGCTAAAATTGTAGAGGCTCTACTGGTCCTCTGCCTTGCCTGTCCCTGACCTGGCCTCCTTCTACTCTTCTCTTCCTTGACTCTGTTCCTTCTTCCTTCCTCCGTAGTGTTCCTTGAACACATCAGCTTCCTTTCTGTTTTCAGCCCTTTGCCTTGGAGGTATGTCCAGCCTGGACTGCTCCCCCACCAGAAGCAGCCTGGCGTGTTCCCTCCTCTCTCTCAAGCCTCGACTTGAGTGGTTTCAGTGAGCACTCCCCTCACCACCAGTCCCCATGGCAACTCTAACCTGTTGCTAGGAGTTTTTGCTGTTTTACATTCCGTACTTTGATTGGCCTGATGTCTATCTCCCCCTACTAGAAGCTCCACGTGGGGTCTTGTCTTGTTTTGTGTATCGCTAGACCCCATGTGCCAAGAATGGGACTCGAATTAATAGAGGCTTAGTTAGTATTGTTGGCCAGGTGAATGAGTGAGTGATTCACCCACAGATGACAGCCCTGGCTGTGGACCACTGAAAGAGATTGACAGGAGCATGGCATTACGTAATTGGAGGACCTCCTTTAGATGCTCTGTCAGGTGAGGGATGTCCCGCCCTTCTCTCTCACCAAGAGTGAATCACAGTGTCTGATTTTGTTCAGCGTATTATGCTCTGACATTCCTTAAAACATGGAACCTAGATAAAATTCTCAGCTGCCAGAAAAATTTTCCAGCCTAATTGACTTCAAGCATTTCAGAAGTCTTAAAGGCGGTCACCCAGAAGCTTCCATGTGACTCTGGAGACCCAGAGAAATGCTGAAAGATAATCTTGATCCTTAAACGTAGTTTGCATGGTGCTGCTTGTGATAAGCCAAAGGAAGGCAGAGCTTCGTACAGAATCATTATTGTGTTTGCTACCCCAACAGCATGATGGCCAGCAAAGAATAGAAAACCAGGTCAGACGACCCAGTGTGTACATCCAGCAAGGAAGGAGAACAGGTGACTCTCCCATTCTGGACCAGACTGAAGACGCATATGGCAATGGTAGTAACTGGCTTTGAGGGATTAGACCTTTGCACCTTTGGGATCTTGAGTGGTTTCTATCACTTAAAAAAAAATATTTCTGAGTCACTTGGCTGGCTCAGTCAGTAGAGCATGCAACACGTGATCTTGGGGTTGTAAGTTCAAGCCCCACCTTGGGTTCTGTAGAGTTTACTTTAAAAAAAAAAAAATTTCTTTGACCGTGTGCCAGCTACTGTGTTAAGAGGTCGGGATACAGTGATAAATAACACTAAGATCCCTATCCTTGTGGAGCTTCCGTGCAAGTAGGGAAAGCAGACATTTAACCAGGACATGCATAAATAAATAGAAACCCATGATCAAAACTCTGGGAAAAAAAAAAAGAAGAAAAAAAATAGGCAGTGTGAACGGGAATCATAGTGGGAGGGGCCAGGGTGGATATCTTCTAGAAACTCAAACTTATTAAGGTTTGACCTTTGAGTAGGTGTGAGAGTCCTGCTAAGGAGACGGTTTTGTAGCGTTACTAGCAGTTGCCACAGTGAGCCTCAAAGGTCAAAGCCAGATCTCTGTCACAGGGGACACAATGTTGGGAAGTTCCGTTAAGATTCAGAGGTTCTAGGGAGAGAATGGCAGTTTGTATCAGGCTTAGTGTGTTGCTTAGAGCAACAGGGTTCTGTTGCGTGGAACGTGTATGTGTGCAAACAGCACATATGACCAGGCTATCTGGACAGCGGCTCTGCGACAAGGGGTTGGGGCGGTGGCGGCTGTAATCCACACGGCGGAAGAATAAGCAAATATTGATGTGGACTCACTGCAGTGCTAGGAAATTCTGGGAAGGAGCCGCAGCAGTAGGGGTGGATGATACTGTTTGGGTTAGGGCGTATTGGTGTTTCAAATAGTAAGGCTGTGCAAAGTCAGACTGTTCCAGGAAAAAACAAAAATAGGAAAAAAGTCTTCGTGCCGAATCAAGAAGATCAAAGTTGGTTTAAATTTGGATTGAATGGCGCTGATTTTTAAGGACTTTTCTTGTACAAATCTAGCAAGACCCAGTTGCTTACAGTGCTTTGTGCTGCAAAGGTTAATCCCTTGTACCTGTTAACAGTGTGTAATATTCTTTTTTTTTTTTTTTTAAAGATTTTATTTATTTATTCAACAGAGAGAGAGACAGCCAGCGAGAGAGGGAACACAAGCAGGGGGAGTGGGAGAGGAAGAAGCAGGCTCATAGCGGAAGAGCCTGACGTGGGGCTCGATCCCCGAACTCTGGGATCACGCCCTGAGCCGAAGGCAGACGCTTAACCGCTGTGCCACCCAGGCGCCCCAACAGTGTGTAATATTCTAAGTGGCAGACAGCTGTTCTTTACTCCGTGGAGTAAGGGTTTCTGCAAAAATGACTGCTCACAATTAGTTTCTTCAGCCTCTTCCATTATATAAAATGCTATGGGTTTCCGTAGGAGGAAAACCAAACCAAACCCAAACTCCACAGACTCTTTTGAAAACCATTTTGGAGCAACTGGTGTCTGTCCATGCCATAGAATTGCCGTTTCTCTGCCGTGCTGTTGGGACGCTCAAATGGTAGCCCACTTAATTTTGGAATTCTCTGCCTTCTCCCCTCAGCTCTTAGAGGCCTGCGTACACGCTTGAGGATTGTTCCACTACGGCCTTGGAAACTTGGTCCCTTTGTTGGCTTCAGTAGTAAATCAGGGAATTTTTTTCTCCCTGGCTCTGCTCAAAGTACGGAAGGAACCTCTGCATCAGAGCACCTGTACCAAAATCTCCTGAGATGCTTCTGTTAAAACTGCAGATTCCTGGGAGGGCTTCGGCGTGGAAAACTCAAGGATGAGGATGGGAATTAGCATTGCAGCTCTGTTCCTACAGGTCCTTGGGACTCCGTAATTATCATGACTTCATCCCACACGTTTGAACATTATTGTGATAATTCTGCGATGGCAGAGAGCAACAGAAGCTTAAACAAATCCACTTTGGAGCTCTAGCCTACACTTACCTAAAAGGTTACTCATAGCTGGCTCCCCCCCCCCCCCCAATTTTGACCCAATTTCTTTTCAGAATAGACTGGCAATTTACCTGTCTGTTCTCCATGGGCCAACTTGTAGGGATGTGATGGTATATGACGGGGATTTTTTTTTCCCATGATGATTAAAAAAAGATATTTTAAGACAGTAAAGGCATAGTAATTTGTAAAAGTGTTCTAAAGAAAATAAAAATAAAATGAAGTGATCCTTTTAGGAATTTTAATGTTTTCCAGGGACTTGGCTAAGATTTCATGAGGTCCGTAAGGCACTTCATGAAAACCACGGTGATACAGGTAGCTCACCTGAGATTTCATAAGTTCCTGTCGGCGCCCTCCTTGGCCACCTGACCACTTGGTCTAGTTGTTATTTTTCTTTTTGCATATCAGACAGTGATCTGGGATGACTTTTGAGGGGAGGGAAATAGTCCTTGTATGAAAGGATAAAAGTTCAGTCTATTATTTCTGTATCCCCCCCTGATGCCGAGCAAAATGACCAATGTGCCGCGGGTCCCAGTCAAGCCGGCTGTTCTCTACGTTAAGTTCAGGCTGTCAGTTCCCAGGAAAGAATCTCCCTAAGAGAGTAGGAAAGAGTGAATGGTCATTTGAGTCACCAAAGTCTCCTACGGAGGATCCGAAGCCAAGAGCAGACATACCAGTGATGCTGATTTTACATGTATCGGTCACTAATATATTTGCTGGGTTTCCGTCAAATGCAAGCCAATGATGCTGGACCAAGTGCTCATAAATCGGCCAAACCCCGTGCCACAGGCAGGAGGGCCTCGAGAGAAGCGAAGTGTGCAGCTACGAGCTGTGAGGAGTCGTCCCAGGGTCCACCGGAGAAGTGAGAGGCGAGGGGGAGTCTCCCAGCAGGCTGAGAACTTCTAGAAGGGTTGTGGAGATGCCCTGAGGCTATCCAGGGAGTTTGGAAGTGAGTAAGCAGAGCCACGTCTGCACATTCCCTTAGATTTTTCGCAGCTCAAACTGGCTACTGGTAGGTAGGCCCCTTTATGCAAGAACCTTTAAAAAAAAAAATGATGCAGTTGCTTTCTGTGGAAGTATGATGTTCAGCACTCTCTAAATATATACTAAGTAAGTGTTATTACCGTACGTGACTTCATGCTATTACATAGAATTAGCTCCTAAGGTAAAAACAAAATGCCTGTCCCTGTGCAGGAGTCCGCGTTGGCACAGTTTCTTCAGTGTTTCATCCGTCAGTACGGCAGAGTGCAGGGTAGTTTAAGTATTTGAAGAATTCAGGCATTGGTGTATTATAACAGGTACTGAGTAGAGACCCATTTACGTATTTTCTTTATGATGCTGCTTCTAAAAATATTTATCTTGTTGACACTTTTATTGGTTTTGGCTTTTGGTTTTTCATTTTTTATTTATTTTTTATTTTTTAAAAAGTTTTTATGTATTTGAGAGAGAGAGAGAGCACGAGCGGGGAGGGGGAGAGGCAGAAGGCAGAGGGAGAGGAACAAGCAGACTCCCCACCCAGCGTGGAGCCTGGATGTGGGGCTCGATCCCAGGACCCTGAGATCATGACCTGAGCCGAAGGCAGACGTCCAACCCTCTGAGCCACCCAGGTGCCCCTTGGCTTTTGTTTTTTTTAGACACAGAATCAAACACTGGATCCAGGGAAAGGATTCTTTACTGAGAATGCATTTTTCACTGCTGTGCAATGAATATTTGACGGCCTTTTTGTTGCCTTGGCACAGTGAGGTGCAGTACCTCTGAGAGAGCTTTCAGTAAGTTCACGTTACTTGTCAGGAAAGGCTGGTGGTTGTCCAACAATTAGAAGGCATGGCCGTCGTCTCCCTTCCTCTAAATTAGATGTATAAGTCTCTTACATTCATCCAACTCCATGAAAAGGTGTAGAGTTTCCATATGAAAAATTCCTTTGAGGTTTCAGTAGCTCATGACGCCATTACCATGATTGATCAGTCTTTAACCTGCTCACTTCTTAAATAAGATTCACTTTTTTTTTTTCATTTTGCCAACATCGGCAGTTAAATGGTTCCCTATTTTTTTTTTTTTTTTTAAAATAGTGTGTGTCAGAAGTAGAATTTAAACCCAGGCCTCCTTGTGAAGACCAGAATCATTTCCTTGTCATAAAACTCTTTCTGAGAATAGTGACAGTGCTTTGCTCAAAGTGTTCTGTAGCGAAGCCTTCCCATACGCATGCAGACAGACACGACGAGCGCGTGGGAGATGCGACCAGTGATGGTAGCCACACTTGGCAGAGGCCGTGTGATCATTCAGTGCCAGGGGCGAGCAGCAGGGTTGTGAGTTGTCGGCCTGGGGGGGTTTAGATGTGGCCCAGCGTCCCGGGAGGGACCTGAATCAAATACCAAGAGACTCCCTGCCTCAGGAGGCCAAACACAGAAGCCAGCACTCTCCTCAAACCCATCGAGTCAGTTAATTGTTAGATTTATAATTCCATAATTGATACTCTATGGATGGTTAGGCAGTTAACTAGCCATATGGAAGTGATGTGGAATTACAATCAAGGTAGAATTGAACGGCAGAGTAAAAACTCAGCAGCTTCTTGGCTTCTGTGCTGTGGGAAAAAGGGATCTGGACCAAGGATGAATACCGGGTTACTACGTTCTTGAGAAGTGCCTAATAGCTTTCCCTTAAGACTAGGCATGCAAGAAATAACCATGAAAGATGACAGAAATGAGATTTAAGGTAAGATTGGTGAAAGGGATGAGTATTTTAAAGCCATTGCAGCCCATTGGACTTTTACTCATTCTCTACAATGGTACATATAAGCTGGGAGTGGACTACAAGCCACGAATTTACTCGATTCGTAGTAGATGTGATTTTTGTGTCTCTGCGTTTACACCTGCCTCAGTCAGCTTTGGGGTGCTGTGGCTATCCCTTCCTCCTCCCATCAAGGCTCCCCAGCTGTGCCTTTTCGCAGGATAGAATTTTGTCGATCACCTCCTGCAAAAGAAATGCTCAGAAGGCTTACGTTGCAGTGAATTTCCGAAGTAGTTGAAGATATCACCTTCATAAACAAAAGGACTGATTTTATTTTCTTTCTCCCTTCCCTTCTTTTGATGATTAAAAGAAAAAACATTTAAAGTACTCCCCATTTCCCCCCCTGTCTTGACTGATTAAAAATAAATACTGTTAGATGGCACAGTATTGGCAGTGAGTAGAAATACAAAGCAGGTTTAGTGTTAACCTTATGGAGGAACAGTGGAAGACCAACGAAATGATGAAAGAAAAGACTTACTAATAATATTACCTACTGCTGTAATTAAATAAATATGGAAAATTTCATGCACTTAGATGGTGGTCTAGAGCCTAACACTTCACCACTCACTTTCAAATAGAAGCTATTTTTGTAAGCATGTAGGAGTCCAGTAATATCATTTTGGCTAGAAATGATTTTAAGTTTTCATCACTGATATGGATGGATTAAGCAGGTGCAAGGAAATTAAAGAAGAGACTGTTTAGATTTCAGAGAGTGAATTCCGTGTAACTGTGAGAGGTGGAGCTTGGAATATTGCCACAGTTTGGGGGAAGACGTTTTAGTGACACCATGTTTTCTGTCCATGATTCTATCTATCTATCTATCTATCTATCTATCTATCTATCTATCTATCTATCTATCTATCTACACACACACACACACACACAACATGTGGGAGTAGTCATTGTCCAGAATTCTAGAATTCACAATTTTATAACCAGCTTGTAGAGGGATTCATGCAAAATCTTTTTCTTTTTTTTTCTTTTTTCTTTTTTCTTTTTTCTTTTTATTTATTTTTTTTAAAGATTTTATTTATTTATTCGACAGAGAGAGAGACAGCCAGCAAGAGAGGGAACACAAGCAGGGGGAGTGGGAGAGGAAGAAGCAGGCTCATAGCAGAAGAGCCTGATGTGGGGCTCGATGCCATAACGCCGGGATCACGCCCTAAGCCGAAGGCAGACGCTTAACGACTGTGCCACCCAGGCGCCCCTCTTTTTTTTTAAATCATACATTTGAATAAATTGTGAATTATGGATTTTTTTTTTCCTTTTTACTAGTAAAGTGGTATCTCTTGGAATGACTTCTTTTTTTTTTTTTTTAAAGATTTTATTTATTTATTTAACAGAGATAGAGACAGCCAGCGAGAGAGGGAACACAAGCAGGGGGAGTGGGAGAGGAAGAAGCAGGCTCATAGCAGAAGAGCCTGATGCGGGGCTCGATCCCATAACGCCGGGATCACGCCCTGAGCCAAAGGCAGACGCTTAACCGCTGTGCCACCCAGGCGCCCCATCTTGGAATGACTTCTTAATTGTCCATGGTAAGGTGTATCTTGCTGGTCAAAACATCTTAATATATCTTAATATAAGGTGAAGTTCAGAATTAAAATTAAAGAAGGGACTTAAACTTTTTTTTTCCCAGCAAGTCTGATTATCAAAGAATTTTGTAGTAACGTTACGCATGATCAGATTTGCAGCTGGCATTGTAGGTCTTGTCTTCATTTTGTACATTTCTTTCAGTTTTATGATTAGATTCTTCTTTTTAAAAAATATTATTTATGTGACAGAGAGCGTGAGCGCACAAGCAGGGGGAGAGGCAGGCTCCCCACTGAGCAGGGAGCCCGATGCGGGACTCAATCTCAGGACCCTGGGATCATGTCCTGAGCTAAAGGCAGATGCTTAACCCGCTGAGCCACCCAGGTGTCCCTTATGATTAGATTCTCAATACTACTTGCCCATCAGTCCCATCCTCTGTTCCTAGGACCCGAGTAAATACAGCTCGATGCATGGTCTTCAGTTATTACATCTCACTGGAGAGATGCTTGAGCCTGGACATGTAGGGTCTAGTGTTACCAGGCACTGATTTGTAAGCGCCCGGGACTGTGTTATACTTACCATTTTGTCTTCACAGTGCCCCTGTCTGTGTGAAGGACATGGTATTCCGTGTGCTTACCCATCAGCAAAGAGGTTCACAGAGCTTCACTGACTCTTCCAAGGCACAGGGTCAGACGGCCAGGAAAGCAGCTTAGCCAGGGTTTAAACTCAGCTTTGTCTTACCCCCAAACCGCGGCTCTTTTTTCTGTGCTACGTTGCTTTTCCTGTAGCTTCGCCTATTTCAGAAATTAATTTATCTCCCGGAACAAGCCATTTTCTCTCTGCTAGGTGTTATGACCTATTTTCTGTTTCGTAACATTGCCAAGGACATAATTTAAGACTACGTGTGTTTTTTATTTTATTTATTTATTTAAAAGATTTTATATATCTGTTGGAGAGAGGGAAAGAGAGCAGGAGCAGGGAAGCGGCAGAGGGAGAGGGAGAAGCAGACTGCCCGCTGAAGAGGTAGCCTGCCGGCGGAGGTGGGGACCCTGGGATCTGAGGACCCTGGGATCAGGGCCTGAGCGGAAGGCAGACGCTTAGCTTAACTTACTGAGCCACCCAGGCGCCTCTAGACTATGGTTTTAATCGTCAATATGTTGCTGTTTTGTTTTTTGAGCAAATAAATAGTAATAACAATCAGGTAGGTAAGAAGCTAAATCACATAGCAGCCTACACATGGGAAAAGAAAAGAAAAAGTCAGCGTGCCCCGGGGCGGGGGGGGGGTGTCATCTCATCGGATGCCAAGCCCTTCCCTTGGGCATATGCCTTGGAGCATTTGGGCCTCAGGGGTGCTTGTTATTGGCTTAATTGTTGAGCTCAGTAGCTGTTCCCTGGGTTTTTGCAGTTGTGCACTTCTTTATGAGAAAGGGATGAATGTCAGATTGTATTGAGTCCGTATGCATGTAGTTTTGATTTAAAAAAAAACACATGGGCTCAGATATCAGCTTGGACAGGTGGATAATCAAGGAATCATTTCCTATGTTTTTTTAAATGTAAAAGTAAAAACAATCTAAGATGTGGTATCATACAATTTTGAGCGTTTTGTGCAGGGTAAGAAAAGAGAACCGTTTGACCTTGAGGTTCAGCCAGGGTCACTGACAGAATTGTATTGACTTCTCCAGGAGGTGAGATGTGCTCTTGGTCCTGCAGGAAGTAATGTTTGCGTAGTCAGAATGTTTAAATGTAGCCAAATAGTTTATTGGTTAATCTCCACACAAGACAAGACGTAATTATAACTACAAAAAAACCCCCCAAAAACAAAGAACCAAAACCCAAAAACAAACCAAGGCGTAAAAACCTGGCAATTCGGGAAGAGGGAAAGAGCGGACAGAAGTCCACGGCTAGACAGCAGGAGGGCAAGAGGCCATAGAGGGATACGTCGGGATGCTGATTTCCTTCTCTAACATGGTGGGATGTCAAGATACACTGTGTAAGGCTGTTGAAACAAGAAACAGAGCTAACCAATTGAAGAGCTAAAAATAGCATAATCAAGAAAACTAGGGAAGAATTAGAGGTGAAGGAAGTGTGAATGAGTTAGATACGAGGGAGGCAGGCAGGCAGTCAATAGATTCTGTCTGAGGTTGACAAATCAAGAAGAGATACAAGCGTATTATTTGGTTAAGCTGATAACCACAAGGACTAAAAACAATAATAGTGGAAGGGAGTGGAAATGGGGACTCTGGGCTCAGGGACACTTCCTTACCGCTTATTTTCACCTGGTTCTGTTTGGAAAAATTTAACTGCGTATGTGTTACTTTTAAGATAATTTGAGAAAAAAGATTTTAACAGTTGTGGATGCACAGTCTGGAGAATAACTTTCCGCTCTTGTATCAATATACCCTTATATCGCTGCTGTTTCCCAGGCACCAGGGACTGCTATCGCTAATGGCAGAGGGCTCGAGTTCCCAAAGAACCAGGACAATGGTAGGCTGGGGTGGGGTGGCAAACAGCTTACGCCCACAGTCGCATTCAAGTCTTCAGCCGTTTTCATGTTTGGATCCGGATCAAAATGTGGCCGAAAACGACCAGCCATCCTCAGACGTGCAAAGTGAGAGGCTGACGGGGCTCCGCAGACCCTCCCTGCCAGGAAAGCTTAGCACCCGGTCCTCACTAATGCTCCTGCTGCCTTGGGACCCTGCTTCCTCTAGTAGGATGCTGTGGCCCTTCTGGAGCGTACATGCCTGCATTGCCTTTGTTTTCTCTGGTCTGAGGAGTGGCTGAGCCTCAGGGCACCGACTTCCTTCCAGGAACTTCCTGCGAGGGGAAATTTCGACTTTTCTGCATGAACTCTCCAAATGCCTGTGGGCCGAACAATGGCCACTGCAGTTGTTTTTCCAGGGACTTGGTTTTGTTTTGACCTTGAGAAGTGTGGATTGTTGTGTTCATGGCGCCTCCAGGTGGGCAGTCGAGGAAGGGCGTCGTGGGGGGGTGGGTAGGAGCCCCTGGAGAACGATGACTTGCTTGTGCCATTTTCCCTTTTCGCCCTGGGCTGTGTGGTCCTGGGGACAGCCGGTCAGTCACGGGGTTTGGGTGGGGAGTGGAGGCCAGGGTGCGGCTGGGGAAGGAACTTGGGAGTTCTTGCCAGTAGCTCAAGGATGCGCCCTGGCTCAGAAGGTTGTGTAAATAGAGGCCGCTATCCAGTGTGTCCCTTCTTACCTCTCTCCAGCCAAGTTTCCAAGCAATCCCATCCTTTGAGATCCAGGAACTCCAAGGGGGCTATTCTGAGGTTCCCCCAGCAGCTGCAAAACCTTGTCTAATAATTGTACGTGCACGTTTATTTCCCTATCAGGAGTAGAGTTGCTGTTGATCGAGTCCGGGGCTGCTAAGCTCGCCGCCACCATGATTGAAGTGGGTGGTTTAAATGAGTGGCACCGTCTGGGTGGGGACTTTGGCAAACTAAAGTCTCATGGCTCATTGACGTTGGTGTTCAGCTGCAAATGTTGCTTTGTATGGAGCGCAGGCGTAGGGGTTGACAGAGCTTCCAGTTTTTTAAGAAAAACAAGGAATCTGGGTTTATGAGTGAAATCCCTTGTATTTTAAATGTTGCCAACTAATTAAAAAATTTAAAAACTATTGCCTAGACTTTAAAAACAATTTTTATTGGCTGGGTAAAGTCTGCGAACTGCCAGTTCTTTCCTCTGGTTAGGACTCTAACCCTTGCCTCCCGAATGTTCTTTTGCCTTGATTGTTGAAAAGGAGCTGAACATGTACTGGGCACTTCATTTGCAGTCTGTCTTGTCCTCAAAGCATTTTAAAGATGCTCTCATTTTATATATAAATATAAGATAATGTAAGTTAGAAGTAGGTGAACACGTCAAAACAACCATATGATGAAAAGTGGAAGTAGAATGAAATTGTGTGTACGTGTCTGTGAGCGCATCAGTGGATCTCAGGTGGGGCATGGAACTTCCTAGCAATTTGCTCACCACGGAAGCCAGAAGGCTTATCACCTGGACAATTTGTGATGTCCTTTAAACAAACTGTGTAACACAG
This sequence comes from Ursus americanus, assembly GCF_024610735.1. Classification (NCBI taxonomy): domain Eukaryota; kingdom Metazoa; phylum Chordata; class Mammalia; order Carnivora; family Ursidae; genus Ursus; species Ursus americanus. Next base: position 18,296,986 of record NC_142160.1, on the reverse strand, counting down.
AGGTTGATGCCAAGACCAGAGGCTGCTTCCTAAATGGTCTTCAAAGGAACGCAGTGAGTCATAAGACAGGCAAGGCCCTCATGGCAGCATGGGCTTTATGGGACTTGTTCTTTTCTATGGTCCTGCATTAAAAGACTGATGCCATGTACACTAACATGTAGTTTAGGAAGTGAGGAGGGTTGAGCTGCAGGTACAAGTCTTCTGGTGGTCTAACTGCAGGTGGGGAGTGGGGTGGTGGTAGAAGATGGGGATAGTTTGGGAGACAAAGAGTTAAGAGCTCATCTCTGGAAGCAGAGGGCTGGGTTTGAATCCTAGTCCCATCCCTTACTCGTGGTAGAACCTGGGCTAAGTTGCTTTACTTTTCTAAACCTCAGTTTCCCCGTCTGTGAAATGGGCATGATTATGTAATAGGATCATTCTCATAAGGCACCGTGCGGCTTAACTGATTTAGTTCAAATAAAGCTCTCATTGCAGTTGCTGGTATCCACTGAGCATTCCTTGAATGTGATGAATTAGAGACATTGCTAGCAGTGGGAACTTAATTGTCAAAATGATTCATGTGGCTGTCTGAGATTTATTTACGGGATTTAGAGTGTTTTTGTTTGCCGTAATAAAATATTTTATTCTACTTAATCCCTGGTCACCAAAAATATGTCGAGTACCTATGTACAAAGTGTTTTGCAAGGTTCAGTGGGATGGCCCTTGGTCTCAAGGAACTTGTATTTTGGTTAATAAGATAAATATGCAGGAAGAGTACAAGACAGGGTGGACCAAGGGTCATCCCAGTGCGGCTGTGGCCATTCAGAGACGGCTTGTCACAGTGGTCTGATACCAGAATAAGGTTTCACAGACTGATGGTTGACTTTATTATTTTCAGGCTAGATTTTTGTAGTTTGAATCATTCCAAACACCGTGCAAGAATATTTCCAGCCATGTAACAAAGTACAGTGGGGATTTACCTCCGTATTTTTATATGAATCATTATAGGAGAGAGCGTACCGGCAGCAATTAGCCATGCTTGGCAATTTGTATTAATTAAACGTTATCATGGGTAATTTAGCTGGGCCCTCGTATGCGTATTTTAGCATTGGAGAGAGTGCTCTTAGTTGCTGGCCTTGGGGTGCACAGAGGGATGGAGATCTGTGTGACAGGCGTGGCTAGGCACTCTGATTGAAAATGGAAGATGCAAGCCCAGAGCACCCGCCCCCCCCCCCCCCCCCCCGCTTTACCGTTTGTGGCCCCTGTGGCCTGGGGGGAGTTAGGTGGCCTCTCTGTGCCTCGGTTTTATCATCTGTGAATGGGGGTATGATTGTACGAGTGTCCGCTTCGTAAGGCGTGCTGTAGAGATGACATGACCAAGTATCTTTGAAGTCCTTAGAACAGTGTCTGGCAGAGTGAGCACGACATGTGTTAGTTATTATCATCGGTCCCTCTTGGAACAATCAATATTTAATTTTTAAAGATTGCTGTCTGGTCAGGCTTGGGCATGCGGCCTGTAGTTTCAGAAGGGAACACAGCTGACTGTGCACAAGGGGATGGAAGCTTGTAACTTTCTGGCACCCTGGACCTCATTAGCTCCATGACTGTGGAAACACGGCCGGGGATGGGGGGGAGGGTTCCTGTTTCAGACCCAGACGTTGAAAGTGCAGCTCCAGCCTCAGCCGCAGCTCGCTCTGTCTGTGGCACATGGCAGGTTTGTCAGGCCCGTACCGCCCCTCACCTGTGCCTGTAAAAGGTGCCTAACCTCTCCTTCCCGGGTTGAATTTTCATCCGCTCAGAAAGCCCTGGGAGCAGGTAATGGTTGAGAAATAGGTGGCTGAGTGGGTTATAGTCTTAGAGTGCTATTAAAATGAAAGGAGATGTAAATGTCACTACTAAAAATGATCCATCTGATCTCGGGTTTCCATGGGCATTCACATAGATCGTTTTTGTCATATGAGATCGTGAAATGTTGCTGTATTACCTTACTGTGGCCCCATAAAGACTTCCATTGATTGGTCAGCATCTGTGTTTCTCCAGCTTTCTCCCTCTTTCCCATCCGAGGAATGACTTGAGTTTCAGTGTGTGCCTTTGAACCCTCCGTCGTGAAGTTCCGTTCTCTGTACCGGGAGCCAGCTCTCACGCCCGTCTGTGAGGCCCCCGTACACATCTGGCTTCTGCGGCCTCCTTTTCGGGGACTCGCTCGGCCATGAGAGGCTGTAGAGAGATGGAGACGGACGCTGGCTGTGTACAGAGTACACGCCGGCCCGAGAGCTGCACGCGGCAGGCCAGGGAGGGCGGTCTTGCCGCGCGGCCGGGCTCTCAGCCCGCTTGTGTCTGAAAATGCGTGCATGATATCACGACTTCTCTCTTGGAGTGGTTCGTTTTAGTTTTCCTTAAAGGAAAATTCTTGGCCATTCTCACACAATTACTCTTCAAGTGAAATTTATAATTATTTTGTCAACGTCTTAAAAAACAGCCCATGGGTATTTTGAATGTGATTGCACAAAATATATAGGATAATTTGGGAGAAATTTACATTGTCACAGTCCAGGAACATGGTATGCTTCCCCCCCCCCCCCCCCCCGCTTTTTTAAACACCTTTTCTCCGTCTTCTTTCCTTCCTTTTCTTCCTTCCCTCCCTCCCTCCCTCCCTCCTTTCCTTCTTTCTACCTCAGTAAGTGAAATTTTGTACTTTTATTTATATAGGTCCTCCATTTTCCCTGTTTTTATTTCTAGATATTTTATATTTTGTTTTTGATTGCTGTAGTGAACAGACTGTTCTTAAATTATATCTTGTAACTGGTGTTTGCTGATTACAGAAGAGCTGTTGATTTTTGTACATTTATAAGTGGGCTTTAATGCTCATTTACTGAATTGCCTAAAAATGGGAACTGATGTCGCCCGCCTTTGTTCACGAGCACAGGACAAAAAAGTCTGAGGAACATAGATTTTTGCTTTATTCTCCATCAGCCTCTAAGATTGACCCGGGGTCTCTCTGTTCATTTGCTGTGGCGTCCCTAGCACCTGCCTCAGGCTTTAACATGGTACACATTTGGTAGACGTTTGTGGAATATTTCATTTTCTTAATTCGGTAATAGTTTTTTAGTAGTTTGTGTTGTCTTTTTCAGGAATAGCAATTATATCATCCCCTATAATAATAATTTTGTCTTGTTTCTAGTATTTGGGTTTTTTTTCATTCTTTCATTTTAATTCTTTTTTTTTTTTTTTAAGCCTTTTGGCTCCTTTCACCCAGCTTACCCAACCGCCCCCCTCAACCCCTGGCCTCCGGCAGCCACCTCTGTGAGCTTGGGTTTGTCGTGGTTGTTTAAATTCCACATGTGGGGGTCTTTCTCTGGTTGGCATAATGCTGTCAGATCCATCCATGTTGTTTCCAATGGCAAGATTTCTTTTTTTTTTTTTTAATGGATGAATAGTATTCTGCGGTGTGTGTATGTGTCTCACAAAATCTTTATCCATTCATCCATTGATGGACACCTGGGTTGTTTCCATACCTTGGCTGTTGCAGACAGTGCTGCGGTGAACGTACGTACAGCGCGTTGTCTTTGCAAATTAGTGTCTTGTTTTCTTTGGATAAATACCCAGTAGTGTAAGTACTGGATCGTACGGTAGCTTCATTTTTAATTTTTGAGGCACCACCATACTGTTTTCCAGAGTGGCCGCACTAATTTTCATTCCCACCGACAGTGTAGGAGCGAATCTCTCTCTCCACATCCTCGCCAACACTTGCTGTTTCTTATCTTTTTGGTAATAGCTAGAGGGAACACAGGACTTTAATTCCATTTTAATGCTCAGCTTGTATTTTGGCTAGAACTTGCAGTACAGTGGTCAGTGGTATTCACCATAGTAGGCATCCTTATTTTGGTCCTGAATTTCATGGAATATGTATAGGTGTTTTACTATTGGAATTTGAGAAAGTTTTTTTTTTTATTATAGTTACTTTATTCTTGGTTTACTAGAGTTACTTTGTTTTAAATCAGGAATAGAGTATGTATATATCTAAATGATTGTTTCGTTGTCCAACTTTGACTTTATGTGATAACTTATTTCTCTATATATGCGATAGTACAGTGTTCTTGAATTACTAGAGTAATAGGGATTATTATTATTATTATTATTATTATCCCTATTATTCTAGTAATATATTACCAAATCTGATTTGCTGTTTTTTCTTATGATTTTATGTCTGTATTCATAAACTCGATTTTCTTTAGTATTTTTTGCTTGTTATGCTAACTTGATAGAATTGATTAAAAATTTTTCTATTTTTTTCTATGCTATGATAAAATATAAATCATGTGGCAATTACCTGGTCCTTAAAGGTTTGGCAGAACTCACCTGTGGAATTGACAGCAGGGGCAGCCTTTTATTTTGTCTTCTTTCTTATTTAATACAGTGCATCTATTAAATAATTTAAAAAATTTAAATATAACAGAAGGCCAGTAAGTAGACCAGTCACTTGAATTCCTACTCTCCAGTGAAAAGCACTTAAAACCTTTTGGATTATTTTCTTCTAAACCTTTTTCCTATGCATAAGCACACACAAAGACCCATAAATTACATCGATTACTTTAACAAATGTTATTCTACATGATATTTTGTAATATATTTTTTAAAGATTTTATTTATTTATTTGACAGAGAGAGACAACCAGCGAGAGAGGGAACACAAGCAGGGGGAGTGGGAGAGGAAGAAGCAGGCTCCCAGCGGAGGAGCCTGATGTGGGCCTTGATCCCAGAACGCTGGGATCACACCCTGAGCCGAAGGCAGACGCTTAACGACTGCGCCACCCAGGCGCCCCATTTTGTAATATATTGAACATCTGTCTACATCAGAATTAATTGGCATCATTTTCATGGGTTGCATAGTATTTCATGACGTAAATATGTATTAATTTATTTAAGCTACTTCTCTATTAATGAATATTTAGATTGTCACTGTTCTTTACTACACAAAATGTTGAGCAATCATTCCTATATAGACATCTTTGCTTAATTATCTGTTTTTTTTTTCCCCCTCGTGGCAAAGTCCAATAAATGTAATTACCGGATCAAAACGTAGTGAGTATTTTTAAGTACACATTTTGTCAAATTGCCTTCCAGAAACATTCAGTTTACAGTGTGAGGGTGTCATTTACCTTTAACTGTCATGGATAAATTTATAAAATAAAATTACCTGATGATCATTTAGCATGTGACCACAGGAGGGCCCATCTCCCTGGAATGGATGAGAAAAACCTCCAGCCTGGCAGGCACTGATATTAACCTGGTTAATCTAATTAATTGCATTGTACTTAGCGGCCTTGGGCATTCAGGCTACACATGGTACTGGCATCAAGCCAGGCCTCAGAGACTTACAGACTGGCTGCCAGGTCCACATTCCTGTCCCTTTCACCTGCTCAAGGGCTGTGAACCTACCTTTCTTGTGTCCACCTTGCCACTCTCCCTGCCTTGGGAATACCAGAAGAAAACCCCAGACTTCGATATAGCGCTTTTTAAATTGTTATTATTACTATTTTTGATCAAAGTAAAATTTGTTATATAAGAAAAAAAAGTTCAGGGAATATAAAAGTCTATAAAACAGAAATGGAAATTTTCAGCCCCACTTTCCAGAAACAGTCTGCCATTTGCAATTTGGCATCTGACATTCCAGGCTTTGGTTGCTTGGTGGTTTTCTCTTTGGAAGCATAAATTGGAGGGCAGATATCTTCTGACCATTGACAACAAGGAGACTAACACGGACTGAAATGGGGTTTTGGTTACTTTGCCATATTTAATTTCATGACATTTCTCCCACTAATATGCTATTTTACACTGGGGAAGTATGTTTAAATAGCTTGTTCAAGGTTGTTAGATAGTAAGTGGCAGAGCTTGGATTTGCACCAAAATCTGTTTCCATGATGCTTATTCCAGTTTCAGAGACCTCGTCTAAACCCGAACTAAACACGGCAGTCATTAGCCACATGTGACCATTTCAATTTAAATTAATTAAAATTAGATACAAATTTAAAATTCAGTCCCTTGATTTCACTGTAATTCAAATGCTCAGTAGGCACATGCGAATAGTCACTACTAAAGAACATAGGTAAAGACCAGAGAGAGAACATTTGCATCATCGTAGAAAGTTCCATCTGCAAACATGGAATCTCTGAAATCAGAGAAATCGCGAATATAGAGCTTTTTAAAAACTTTTTATTTAAATTCCAGTTAGTTAACATACAGTGTAATGTTGGTTTTAGATGTATGATATAAACTTCCATGCAACGCTCAGTGCTCATCACAGCAAGTACACTTAGTCCCCATCACCTAGTTCATGCATTTTCCCACTCACCTCCCCTCTGGTAACCATTAGTGTGCTCTCTATAGTTAAGAGTCTGTTTCTTGGTTTGTCTTTCTCTTTTTTCCTTGCTTTTCTCTCTCTTTTTTTAAAAGATTTTATTTATTTATTCGACAGAGATAGAGACAGCGAGAGAGGGAATACAAGCAGAGGGAGTGGGAGAGGAGGAAGCAGGCTCATAGTGGAAGAGCCTGATGTGGGGCTCAATCCCAGAAAGCCGGGCTCACGCCCTGAGCTGAAGGCAGACGCTTAACGACTGCGCCACCTAGGCACCCCCTCTCCTTTTTTCCTTGCTTGTTTGTTTTGTTTCTTGGATTCCACATATGAGTGAAATTGTATGGTATTTATCTTTCTCTGACTTATTTCCCTTAGCATAATACTCTCTAGCTCCACCCATGTTGTTGCAAATGGCAAGATTTTGTTCCCTTTTTATGGCTGAGTAATATTCTGTTGTATATCTATACCACATCTTCTTTATCCTTTCAGTATCAATCAATGGACATCTGGCTATTGTAGATAATGCTGCTATAAACATCAGGGTGCATGTATCCTTTGAACTACTATTTTTGTATTCTTTGGGTAAATGCTTAGTAGTGCAATTACTGGATCATATAGTGGTTCTATTTTTAACTTTTTGAGGAACCTCCATACTGTTTTCCACATTGGCTGCACCAGTTTGCATTCCCACCAACAGTGCAAGAGGGTTCCCCTTTCTCCACATCCTCACCAACACCTGTTGTTTCCTGTGTTGTTCATTTTAGCCATCCTGACAGGTGTGAGGTGATAACTCATTGTAGTTTTGATTTGTATTTCCTTGATAATAAGTGATGTTGAGCATCTTTTCATGTGTCTATTGGCCATCTGTGTGTCTTCTTTGGAAAAATATCTCTTCATGTCTTCTGCCCATTTTAATTGGATTATTCATTTTTTTGGGTATTGAGTTTTAGAAATTCTTTACATATTTTGGATACTAACCCTTTGTTGGATTTGTCATTTGCAAATATCTTCTCCCATTCTGTAGGCTGCCTTTTAGTTTTGTTAATCATTTCCTTCACTGTGCAGAAGCTTTTTCTTTTGATGAAATCCCAATAGTTTATTTTTGCTTTTGTTTCCCTTGCCTCGGGAGACATATCTGGAAAGAAGTGGCTATGGCCAATGTCGGAGACATTGCTGCTTGTGCTCTCTTCTAGGATTTTTATGGTTTCAGGCTTCACATGTAGGCCATTAATGAATGCATCTCGAATTTATTTTTGTGTGTGGTGTAAGAAAGTGGTCCTGGTTCATTCTTTTGGATGCTGTTGTCCAGTTTTCCCAACACCATTTGTTGAAGAGACTTTCTTTTTCCTCTTGTATCTTCTTTCCTGCTTTGTTGAAGATTAATTGACTATATAGTTGTGGGTTCCTTTCTAGGTTTTCTGTTCTGTTCTATTGACTGTGTACCTGTTTTTGTGCCAGTACCATACTGTTTTGATGATTACAGTGTTGTAATATAGCTTGAAGTCCGGAATTGTGATGCCTCCAGCTTTGCTTTTTTTTTTTTTTTTTTTTTTTTTCCCCAAGGTTGTTTGGTTATTCGGGATCTTTTCTGGTTCCATACAAATTTTAGGATTGTTTTCTCTAGCTCTGTGAAAAATACCATTGGTTTTTTGATAGGGATTGCATTAAGTGTGTAGATAAGGGCTTTTTTTCTTTTTTTTAAGTTCTGTTCTACCACATTTAATAGACTCTCATGCTCTAGATTTGAAAAGATAGCACTGAAAACCTGCTTATTAAGAAATGGGAGAGGAGCACCTGGGTGGCTTAGTCAGTTGAGTGCCTGACTCTGGGTTTCGCCTCAGGTCATGATCTCAGGGTCGTGAGATCGAGCCCTACGTCGGGCTCCACGCTCAGCACGGAGTCAGCTTGAGATGCTTTCTCTCCCTGTCCTTCTGCCCCTCCCTCCACTTTCTCTCTCTCTCAAATAAATAAATCATAAAAAAAAAAAAAAAAAGAAAAGAAATGGGACAAACCTGGTGGGTCCAAAGTTTACAAATGAAGTATTGATCACCTGTTATGAACTCTCTGCTGGGATTGGGTTGTAGATGTTCTACGAAATACATTCACTGTAAATTTGAATGTATCTGAAGGTGAAATATCAGAACAAGTACATACCTCCTCTTTTTCCTTTTTTCTTTTCCCAGAAAAAAAGTGAAGGTGATGTGTTTTTTTTTCCCTACCGTGTATATATATATATATATATATATATATATATATATATATATATATATATATATATGAAACCAGCAGGATGGGAGAGTTTTGACTGTGGTGTATGAGCGCTGTCTTGGAGAAGCTCCCAGTGCTTCTCTTACTGGTCTGTGCACCCGGGCCTTTTGATAGCAGCGTAGTGAATCAAACAGGAAGAAAGCTCATGTTGGGGCAGACGCGATGCGGGTTGGCAGCATTCTTGAGAAAACACTCCTTCATTGGCCTTACATTTCTTAGGCGCTCAGGACATAAACGTAATGCTGTCATGTAATTAAACAAAGAACTGCCCCAGATTTCCTGGACAGTCCATAGGATTGAACTGTTGATGTGGCCAGAAAGTAGGATGTTTTCCAGTGCTGTTGAAACTATTGAAAAACATTTTGTTGTGTGATATTTAGTATAGTCGTAAAACCCAGGGTATATACTACGTGTGTGTGTGTGTATCTTCTTCACTGAATGAGTATTGGACATCTTAGTTATTTATTGCTTCCCATGGACATTTATATTTTATGTTTACAAGTTGGCCTTAATTTTATTCTCCAGTATCAGGCAGAGTTAAACCAGCGTATCAGACTAATTGTATAGGGAGGCAAGATCTTGGGCAGCAAACACGTTAATTCTGGAGTTTAAATTGGAAACTTTGATGGTTGCATTAACTTTCAGGCCAGCAGAAATTCTTAAATTGCTGCTTTAGGGCCCTGGATGGTAATTCGGGTGTGTTAAGAAATTACAGGGAATCACGGGAGTGTGAAATCATTAAGAGAGCCACAGTGTATTTCCCACCTGCAGGTGGCAAGGCCAAAGGGAACATTTGGGGGGTTGCATCAAACTCATGGGCTGCTTGACTGCCTTAGGAAGGCATTCCTATATGTCCCAGCACTTAGAAAGAACCAGGCCTGGCCAGTATATGCACACCAGGTGGGCCTCAAAAAACAAGTATACTTTAATTTCTTAAAAGGAGAAGTGCTGTCCTGTCATGGTTTGTCCAAAATATTTTTCTTGGGATCTTGGGAGCAAACTCTTGCCGCCTGCGACCGTGCCTCCCTGGAGAGAAGAACGCTGTCCTCCCGCAGAGACGCGCTTGCTGGTGGCATCACCTCCCCCGGGCTCTGGGGGAGCGGAATAGACTTGCCAGTAGGAGGTGATTTCCCGGAAGATCCCAGCACTCAGGAGTTCCTCAGTCAACTCCTGCTCCGGTTTTATCCCCGAGTTCTCTTTAAGAGGCTGGCATAGTAGCGTCCCCGCTTTGGCAAATAGCATTGTGTTTCCTTTGGTTCAGTACACTTACGAAGATTAATTTGGAATGAAATGTAATTGAAGGCCAATTACATCTGATGGCTAGATCTGTTAGAACAGAGCATTGTTGTTGATTGGGGAATGGAAAGCATTTGAAATAGTGTCTGGAAAATACGGTAAATGCATCGAATGTCACTGCCTCCTTGTCTTGATAGCCTAATTTAAATGACTTTTTCCTTTGTTGTTGCATTAGTTCACTCCAGATAGACCTCAGAGTCTAAGAGGAAGGAAACATGGTAAATGAACACTTAGGCATTCTGATACATTCATTATCATTGGTAAAAGAATTAGAAAAAGCTTAAGGGAAATTTTTACTTTCTGATTCTTCTGCAGAGAACAGAGGGAAAATAATTCACCTTTATGAATTTGGTGGTTCATTTAGCCCGTAGGGACTTGATTTTATCTGAAGCAGCCCTGCTTAACATTAAGCAAGCAACATCCTCGGTGTCTTTGTTTCTGCCTTTCTCCAGAAACAAAGTATATTCACATGTGTCCCCGCACCTGCGACCCTGGCCGATTCCCGCCCCACCGCCCCCGTGTTGCATCCTCTTCCCAAGAGGCACTTAGAGATAAACAAAGTTTCTTATCTTCAGATTTCCCATGAAGGTAAAATTTTTGAAGAGCAGATGGAAAAAAAAAAAAAAGCAAAAACAACAAAGAACAGACCAAAACCTAAGCCAGTGAACGAAAAGCCCATAGGGAGAATGGTAAAGAAAGAGGTCTGCCAGAGGGGGACGTGGCAGCTGTTGGACTGAGCAGACCGAGGCCACAGAAGGGCCTGGGGCAGGGATCTGTGCGGCCCAGGGCGGAGGCAGTGGGCCAGTCAGGGGGCAGGGCAGGAGGCGAGGCCCTGGACCCAGCTGAGGAAGGGAGGCGGACACTGAGAAAGGGAGGCGGACACTGAGAAAGAGCATGGAGCCCGGGGGGGGGGGGGCGCTGGGGTCCGCAGGTCACCACTGGGGCCCAGGTCGAGGATGGGAACACTCACGTTTCACGAGGCAGTCTTACAGCCACAGACCGAGTATCATTCTTTCCCACAAATTCATTACCTCTTCCCCCTTATGGGTATCTTAGCTTTGAGTTTCCTGACTTTATGATGAATAAACTTTGTTTTAATGTTTATTAATGCCCTGCTTACTCTCCCTGGGATGAAGTTTTGGCTAGTAACAAGATTCAGTGTCTCTGCTGTTGTGAGGCATTGCAGTGGTGAACCAAACCTAAGGAAAATGAAGTTTATTCCATTGGGGAGCTGTAGTTACCTTACAAAAAACCTTAAACTGTGCTTTGCTACTTAGCAAAACCCTAGTATGAAGAAAAAAATATACAGCAAAATATTCTGCTTGTATGTAATGAAATCCCAGTAAAATATAATTTAGAGAGGGCCTTCTAGTTTGTTATAATAACATTTATAACTTGTTTTTTGAGATATAATTGATCTACAATAAGCTGCATGTATTTAACATGGAAAATTTGATAAATTCTGTCATATTACATCACTGCCGTAATGAACATACTCCTCAGCCCCCAAGATTGCCTGTTTCCCACTGTCTCAGCCCTCGCTCCCCCAGAGCAACAGCTGATCTGATTCGTGTCACTGCAGAATAGTGTTACAAACGTGGGATTATTCAGTATGTGCATTTTTGTCTTTTTTTCCACTTAGTAAACTTATTTGGAGATTCATCCATATCGTTGCATGTATCAGTAGTTTGTATCTTTTTTTCCTGAGGCATATTCTGTTGTGTGGATGAACCACCATTCATTCACCTATAGATGGATTGTGTTTCCAGTTTGGGGCTATGACAAGTACAGCGTGTGCGAACATTTACGTACAGGTCTTTGTCTAGACTTATGCTTTCTTATTCCTCTTGAGTAAATACCTAAGGGCCGAATGTCTGGAGCACACGGCAGTGTATGTTTAACTTTTTAAGAAACTATCCAGCTGTTTCTCAGAGCGGTTGTCACATTCACACCCCCATCGGCAGTGTGTGAGAGTTCCCGTTGCTCCACACCCCTGCCAGTCTTGGTATGGTCAGTCCTTGTAATTATTGTCATTTCAGTAGGTGCGAATCGCTGTCTCATTGTGGTTTTATATTGTATTTCCCTAATGATGAATGTTGGCCAGTAGTTTTCCATGTGCTTATTCGCATTCTGTATAACTTCTTTGGTGAAATATGCATCCCTTTTGTCTGTTTTTTAGATTTTTTTTTGTATTACTTGTTTTCTTATGGGGTTTGGAGAGTTCTTAGTATTTTCTGGATACAAATTAAGATATATGCTTTGTAAATATTTTCTCTTTGGGGGCTGTATTTTTATTCTTCTAACAGTGCCTTTTGAAAAGCAGTTTTTAATTTTGATGAAATCCATTCTATCAATTTTGTTTTTCTTTTACGGACTCTGCAGTTGGTGTCATATGTAAGAAATCTTTGCCTCACCCTAATTTTCTCCTATGCTTCCTTCTAGATCTAATGTAAAATGTGTTAACTATAAAACTTCTAAAAAATAGGAGAAAATCTTTGAGTTCCTTTTTTTGCAGATGGTGTGATATATAGGTCAAAGTTTATTGTTTACCCATATGAATGTCCAGTGGTTCCAGCACCATTTGTTGCAAAGTTTGTTTTTCTTTGTTTTTTTTTTTTCCTTGAATTGCCTTTGCACCATTGTCAGTAATCAGTTGTGTGTGTGTGTGTTTCTGACCTCTGTATACCATAGTCTTGATTAGAGTAGTTTTTTAATGATGTCTTAAAATCAGATATTAACTTTCCAACTTTGCCCTTTGTAAAAAACTTTGTAAAAGTTTTTTTTTTTTTTTTTGGCTTTTCCATGTCCTTGCTATCTATCTATCTATCTATCTATCTATCTATCTATCTATATTTAAGAGAGAAAGTATGTGAAGCGGGGGGAGGGACAGAAGGAGAGAGAGAATCTCAAGCAGACTCTGTGTTGAGCATGGAGCCCAACGTGGGGCTGGATCCCATAACCCTGAGTTCATGACCTCAGTCGAAATCAAGAGTCCGCCTTATGACAGACTGAGCCACCCAGGTGCCCCACGTCCTTATATTTTCATATGACTTTTATATCAGCTTGTCAGTTTATACAAAAGAGCCCTCTAGGATTTTGATAAGGATTGAATTAATTCTCTGGGTCAATATAGGGAGAATTGACATCTTAATAATTTTTAGTCTTTCAACTCATGACCACTGTATTTTTTTCCACTTATGAAGGTTTTACTTTTTTCAAATATTTTATTTTTTTTAAAGCAATCTCTACACCCTGTGTGGGGCTCGACCCCACAACACCAAGATCAAGAGTCACATTCTCTACTGACTGAGCCAGCCAAGAGCCCCTTATGAAGGTTTTGAAAGTTTCCTTCAGCAATGTTCTATACAGGTCTTGCATATCTCTTGTTGTATTTATCCCTAAGTATTTTGTAGTTTTGATGTCATTGTAAGTGGTATTTTTACCAATTTACTATTCATTTGTTTGTTGCTAGTATGAAGAAATAGAATTTTTGAATATTGATCTTAGACCATGTTATCTGTGAATAAAGTCTTTTTCTTTTCCAGTCTGGATGGCTTTTTCTTTTTCTTGGCTAGAATTTCTAGTACATTGTGATTAGAAGTGGTAAGAGAGGATATCTTTGTCTTACTCTTGATGTTAGGGTGAATGCGGTCAGTCTTTCCCAGTAAGTGTGATGTTAGCTGTAGGCTTCTCATAGATTGTTTATCAGGTGGAGGAAGTTCCCTTCTTTTCCTCATTTGTTAAGACTTTATGAGGAATAGATGTGGGATTTTTTCAAATACTTCTGTGTTTATTGAAAGGATCATGTTTTTATCTTTATTAGCTTGTTAAGTGGTAAACTTCTGATATCTGCTGTGATCTTTAAATTTCCTTGCGTCTGTGCATTTGGGTTTAATTTGCTCCTTATTTTTAAATTTATTTTAATTTTTTAAAAGATTTTATTTATTTATTTGAGGCAGAGAGAGAGAGCGAGAGAGCATGAGCGGTGGGGAGGGACAGAGGGAGAGGGAAAGCAGACTCCGTGCTGAGCAAGGAGCCTGACATGGAGCTGGATCCCAGGACCGTGAGGTCCTGACCTGAGCTAGAGGCAGACACCTAACTGACTGAGCCACCCAGGTGCCCCTGCTCCTTATTTTTTAAAGTTAGAATCTGAGTACTTTGATTTAAGACTTTTTTCCTCCCTTAATAAAGGTGTTTGGTCCTCTTAATTTCTCTTGAATATTCACTGCTTTAGTGGCATTCCACATTTAAGATGTGTTTTTATTATTCTGTTGCTAATACTTTCTAATTTCCCTTTTGACTTACCTCACATGTTATTTAGAAGTGTACTTTTAGTTGCAGATTTTGGGGGGATTTTTCTAGTTACCTTTGGTGTCAATATTTAATTCTATTTTGTGAAAGAACATATTTTGTATGAATCTTTTAAAATTTATTGAGACTGGTTTTATAGCCCAGAATATGTTCTAGCTTGATAAATGTTTTGTGTGTACTTGAAAATAATGTTTATTTCATTGTCGTTCGGAGAAGTGTTCTGTAAATGTAAATTAGGTAAATTGGGTAGTAGTGTCGTTCAGATGTTTCTTCCGTGCTTTCCGTCTACTTGTAATACTTTTTGAGAAAGGGGTATTGAAATCCGAATACAATTGTGGACTTGTCTAATTCTCTTTGAAGTTTCTTTCTTTCCTTCCCTCCTTCCTCCCTCCTTCCCTCCACTTGTCCGTCCTTCCTTCCTTCCTTCCTTCCTTCCTTCCTTCCTTCCTTCCTTCCTTTTGAGAGACGGGGGAGGGGGGCAAGGGGGGGCAGAGGAAGAGAGAGAGAATCTTAAGCAGGCTCCACGCCCAGCATGGAGCACGATATGGGGCTTGATCTCATGACCCTGAGATCCTTACTGGAGCTGAAATCAAGAGATGGATGCTTAACTGACCGACCCACGCAGGTGCCCCAAGGTAATTCTTTTCTTCTTAAATTTTGAAGCTCTCTTATTAGGTACATAAAGATTTGGGGTTGTTATGTCCTTTTGATAAATCAACATTTTTATCATTATGAAACCTTTTTTCCCTTAATATTATTTAAGTATTAAATAATCTTTAATATAAGCTTTAAAATCTATTTTGTCTGATATTTTTATACCACTCTAGTTTTCTTTTGATTAGCATTCACATGTGGTATCTTTTCCCATCCTTTTACTTGTAAACCATTTTTATCTTTATATTTGAAGTGTTTCTTGAAAGCAGCAAATAGTTGGGTCTGTGTATGAAATGTGTCTTTCTCCTTCTGTTTCTTCAAATATATATATATTTTTTATGTCTCTGCTTTCTTTCCTCTCCTGGGATTCATACTCTAAGTAACTTAAGATAATGATACTGTCCCATGTATTGGTGAGACTGTTCATTTTTTCCAGTCTTTTTTCTCTCTGTGCTTTGTTTTTGATAATTTCTATTGCTGTGTCTTCAGATTTACTTCTGTTTTCTTTTCAGTTTCTCATCTCCTGTTTGTTTTCCCATCTGTTGCATTTTTCATTTTAAATATTGTAGTTTTAAGCACTAGAAGTTCCGTTTGGGTCTTTTTTCTATATTCCTTTCTCTCTTTGTCAAGTTTGTGTTTTCATCTACAAGAAAAGCTTGCAGAACATAATACAGCTTTAAAAAAATAACCTTGTCTGCTGGGGCGCCTGGGTGGCACAGTTGGTTGGGTGTCTGACTCTTGGTTTTAGCTCAGGTCATGATCCTCGGGGTCACGGGATCGGGCCCTGAGTCCGGCTCTGCACTCAGCGTGGAGTCTGCTTAAGACTCTCTCTCCCATTCCCTGCACCCCTGCCTCCCTGCCCCTCCGCCCCCCCTCCACCGCTTGCATGCTCTCTCTCTCAAATAAATACATAAATAAATCTTTAAAAAAAATAGCCTTGTCTGCTAATACCAACAATCTTATCTTTCCTGGATCAAATTTTAATGTTTTTCCTTACTTCTTAGGTCACGTTTTTCTGCAGTAGTTTTGGATTAGATGGCAGACATTGTGGATCTTCACATTATTGGTGATTGGATTTTTTGGATTTTTTTTAGTGGTGGTTTTTGTTCTATCATGCAGCTAATTCACTTGGAATTAGTTTGATAACTTGTGGACTTGCTTTTAAGCTTTGTTAGGGCAAGTTTACAGCAGCTTTATTCTGTGGTTACTTAAACTTGACTTCTGATGACTCAGTGACCCATGTGTTATCCTTTCTGCCTGGTGGAAACGTGAACACTGGGAATTCTTTGGACTTTGCTTTCCAGTGTTTCTTTCTCAAGACTCATGGAGTGATATCCTACTCACTTGTAGATCATTGTTGAGTCAAGGATTCAAGGATGACCCTCTTCACACCTCCTGAGCTTTTTTCTCTCTGTACGGCTTTCTCCTTCCAGCATTCGGTCACGCAGACGTTAGCCTTCTCAGCCTCCCCGAGTGCCCATCTCTGTCCTTGTCATGTTGCTGTGTAGAAACTGCTTTCAGGCAGTTATCTGGGGGCAGTCTTAGGATTTACGTTATTTGTGTTCCTGTGTTGCCTATTATCCTGGGTCTTAAAACAGTTTTTTTGTGTATATTTTATTTGATTGTCTAATTGTTTCCTGTTGTTTTAGTGGTGAGTATACATTGAAACTTTGACATAATCAACTAGGTTCTGAAAGCATTTGCTTTTGTTATTGTCATCTTATATATAAAAATATTACCAGATATCACTTTTTAAAGGAAACAGTATTTTTGTTGTTGTTAGGTGTACGTGGAAGGGAGAGTATTTTAAACCGTTCTATTCATTGGATCCTGAACTGTGTGTTTCAGATAATGAAATGTGTTAAGGACACCTCATTAAAGAATGATCTCATACCTCTTGTATGAAATGGTTGCTTGTACAAAATGATTTCCAGGCTTTCTATACTCATTAGTACTGCATGAAAGAAATAGGCATGAAAAATGAAGGAAATAACATGAACTCTTAAGTTTCTTATGTTTCTACTCATCCTGGTGTTAGAGTGAAGGGAGAGTTGGTGTAAAAGGTTAAGATGAGAACTTGGATTTTCTTTAGTCTTAATTTAGTTCAGCTATCCCATCTTTTATATACAGTATTTTGTGTTAACTGTATTTTCTTGATGTTGTGCCCACTAAGACGTTGCTGATCCTGGAGAGCTTGTTCCTCCCACAGCTGGCTCATTTCTAGAGACAGAAAATGACTCTCCTGTGAGCGTGCTTTTCATATGCAAACCAACCAATCCAAAGCCCTTACCTGCAGACTGCCTGCTTTGTGGCCTCATACGGCTCTGGAGCCAGGTACCAGGCGACTAGGGGTAGTCCCTACACCCCAGAGCGCAGTGAGATCGTTCACACCAACTGGTCCCATCTGCCCATCCTGTGTCACCCACTGCTTCCTGTGAAAACCGTGATAAAGGCCCTGGCACCTGCTTTCCCTGCACGCCTTCTGCCTCCTGCTGCTTCCCCGTGTGGCCCTGCATGGTGCAGCACGCCACTCTTCTTGGGAACTGGGAGCAACAGTCTCTCTTCTCAGTGGTAATCCTCTTCCGATCTGTTGGTCTCGCCTTACCCGTATAGAAACAAAATCCCAGGTACATTTTAGAAACATATTTGAAAATCGCATTCGGAAATATTAAAATTCATTTTTTTAGAATAACCACGCCAAAGGTACTAAAGTAAACAGGACTTGAAGTAGAAAAAGGCAGGTGCCTATCGTAACAATCGATAACAGTTATTTCACCAGTCTCGTTCTTTTGAGTGGGTTGGATGAGAAGAAAATGAAGGGAGTAGAGCAAAGGAAGGAATAGAAAGATTTGGAAGAAAGGGCAGGATGGTTCGATTAGAGCATTTTAAGCAGAAGTAAAGCTTCCTTACCCCTACTAATAAACAAAACCAACGCTGCACGCATCCTCTCCTCTAATACCCAGACGACTAAAGATAATTACCACATTGAGGTCAGTGCCATTCCTACATGAGTAAAACAGAAAGTAGGTGATGCTGAGCAAAGAGGCGAGGAATCCGTTGATCCCCCTTTGCCCTGCTCTTGCTGGTGGACCCTGTACCACGGAGCCCGCTCAGCACCTGTGCTCTAAGTTCCACACCCCCAGGGCATGCGGCCCTCTGGAACTCACTGGATTCCTGGCATTGTGGTGCCGCCTTTGGTTTGGGTCAGAATCTTGACATCCTTAGTTTCCACGAATTTTGCTGTAGAAAAATTGATTCGCCTATTGTTAGATCCGTCAGCAGTCATTTGGAAAGGAAAGATTTCTCTGACTTCTTTATACTTGCATTTTTGTAATTGTGAAACACTAAATATGGTGGGGAGTAGAATGATAGAAAAAGCGGTTCTTAGTTAATTAGAGGAATAAACAGTAAGTGGAGGAGAAATCAGCGAACGAAGGGTGCCCCTTGGATGCTCATTCTATGATGTTTTGATACACATTCAAAACTGACCTGTGCTGTTTCCTCAGAAGCACGCTTTCGGGCAGGTCGCGACTTGCAAGTGGTGGTATAACAACTGGCCTGCAGGACTATTACTGTAAAATCCTGACTTGCGATGGCCGTCTCTACGGTAAAGTTTTATTGGTATTTTATGGAGATTTTGAATATTTAATACTTAAGAATGACACATTTTCTCTAAGTATGAAGTATGTAATAAGATGGATGAAAAAAATAAAAATTGTCCATAGAAAGTGAGATAAAATAGATGATTCTTTGAATTAGAATACGCCAGAAGAAAGACAATATTTTATTATCGAAGGTTGGAAAACGTAAGCAGGAGACTCCAGAATGACAGAGCCCAGCTAACGATGTGAATAGGACAGAAACATTTTACTAAGTGAATTGCTTATTACAGAGAGAAGAGGCTTCTCTTTAATGTGTTGAGAATCACTTGGGACGATTATTAAATATTGAACTCCCTGAGGCCCTCTCCCTGCATGATTCTGATGCTGGTATTTGTACACCACACCTTTGAAAAACAGTGACCCTGAGGCTTATATTGCATGCGTAACAAAGTGATCATTTGTTTATTTTTTCTTTTCCGTGACTATGTTTGGAGTACCTTTGAGCTGGGAAAAGGGAAATCATCAAAGAACTGAGGAGTTTATCAGGGGTTGCAAACCGCTAGTTTGTGGGTTGAAATCAGTCTGGTGGTGTATTTTATTTTGCATACTTGGTGGACCCTCTCCCACCCTCTTTTGTATTTGATTCCTTGCCTTTAAGACAGGCTAAACCATCTGTTTGGCCACAGTCCCCACTGCTCCCTGTTGCCCTGCACCCATGGCTTCCTGTGTGTTCCTCACCTAACTGTTTGTTAATAGCACTAGATTGTCAGTGACCCTGGGGGAACTTAGTAACAGACACGTAGCCAAGAAATAATGGCCTGGTTAAAAAAAAAAATCCTTAACCCTAGCAAATAATTTAACCTAAGTTGGTTCCATAAAAATATTTATCAGTCTTAAATATTATCAATCATTCTAACATCATGGCGGTTCCCTAGCTTCTAGAGGAAGCTCTCAATTTTTCCATGTTAGTGAACAGGCCAGGGGAATCCAGAGTTTTGCACATTTATTGTTTTAGCAGTGTATTTTATGGCTTGCAGCTACAGACACACTTTTGTAGTTACGTTTTCCTTGGTCAGCTATTACTAATGAAGGCTTATTAAAGATTGATGCTAAACTTTATTCTCTCTGTATTGGCAGTAGGATACAATGGAGACGTTGCCCATAACGGATTGTGGAAAAGGTGGATCAATACACAGAGTTGTACATTTTGGCCCTCAGAGGAGTTTGAGAAACCGTGAAAAAGAAGTTGCAGCAGCCAGTATTTAACTGAAAATTTACTGTGCTCCAGATACTAAGCCAAATACAGCTGTTGGCACTTTCAGTCTCCTGATGAGTTTATCAGTTAGTAGCTCCTGTTGTCCCTGTTACAAATAGGAAGAAACGGATGCTCAGAAATGTTAAGTAGTTTGTCCACATTGCCTTTCTACAGGCAAAAGTGGTCATTGAGAAGACACCTTTGTGAAGTTAACCATAGACCAGTAATACAGTGTTCGATCTTGTGGGAACACACTTGCCGTTTAAAATGTGGCTTTCCTCTAGGATACTGCACTGTGTAAGATGCCATGTGATGGACACATCACAGAGGCAGGGTGGCCAGCAGAAATGTTTAAATGGCACCAAGAACGTGTTTAAGCAAATTCTGCCCTCTCCTATTCTTTTTTTTTTTTTTTTAAAGATTTTATTTATTTATTTGACAGAGACAGCCAGCGAGAGAGGGAACACAAGCAGGGGGAGTGGGAGAGGAAGAAGCAGGCTCCTAGCGGAGGAGCCCGACGTGGGGCTTGATCCCAGAGCTCTGGGATCACGCCCTGAACCGAAGGCAGACGCTTAACGACTGTGCCACCCAGGCGCCCCCTGCCCTCTCCTATTCCAATCGGACTTTGTTGCCGGGCTCTCGCGGTTTGCTCCCTCCAGTAGGAGCTGCGTGTACACCGTTCCTCCTTTAGCGTACGATGGAGGGGCCAGCCCCGCTCCATGTTAAATAAGCTGCTCTCCCGGATGCCTGCAGCCTCCTCCTTCCTTACCTCTTTAGCTTGCAGATATCTGACCTTTCTTTCATTCAACTTACTCATGAAATCCCATTACTTCTTTGAATCTGACCTAGTTGGAAAAGAACAAGCAAATTCCCCACGCTCTCCCCTGCCATCGGAGCGTTCACTTCTCGTTAATTGCTTCCCATGCAAGAGTGACTCTGCCCCTTTCTGTGTGTAGTGCAAATGGCTACATGATGCATGCCTCCAGAGACAGGGACGAGGACCTTATCTGTCATGGATATGATTATTATTATTTTATTTTTACACCACCAGCATTTGTTTCTAGCGTCCTGTCCCCAGCTATCCTCTCAAATGAGGTTACTGTACTGACTGTCATGTCATCGTCATTCATGTCACTGCGTCCGAATGTTCTCATGCGTGGGTATACGTGACACCCATGCTGTTCCCTAGGCCTGTCCAGCTAGGCCACTTGGGAAACGTCTATTCCTATTTCAAAAGCCAGAATACATGATGCCTCCCTGCGTGACCATTTGTATCATTCTCCTGTTTCATCCGGCTCCTCTGGTGTGATTCAGTTGTCCCATAACTGCCTCACCTGCTCTCCTTGTCCCTGTGTCCCTGGTGTCCAGCAGTGTGCATGGAGGGACCCTCAGTAAATGTGGGATACACTTGAAAGCATCTTGCGTTGCAGGGAGACGGCCCCCTCTGCCTCCGTACGCCGAGGTTCGCACACGTTCTCTTCCTCGGGCTGGGAGCTGAGGGAGAGCGTGTCTTCCTTCCTCACCCTTCATGGGGTCCGTTCTCATCATGGATTGGGAGAGGTCGAAAACTAGAACTTAAAATTCTGAGAAGGGCCTCCGTAACCGAGCGGCGCTAGTCCGAGAGGGTTACGGGGCCTGCTCTGGAAATTGATCTTCTCATAGGAAGTGAGGCTTTCAAAGTAAGGAATCCTCATCCTAAAAGGAAAGCATTAATCTTCTGGAGTTTGAAACCGTTTTCTTAGCTCTTCCTGCATTCCAAGGATGTGAGAGAGGAAGTTGGGCGTTTGTAGTCTGTAGCGGGATCACGACAGGGTCATAGCGGGATGGTGGGGATTTAAGTTTGCACAGGGAATCAACAGCTTCTTGCTAGTGGTTACCTTCGAATTCCCTGCGTTTGGAGACTATGTATTTCTCCTTCCGTTTGGGTCTCGTAAGTTTCACACGGAGTGATGCTGGGTTTCAGTATAAAATAGTAATATTACCTAGTTTTCACAAGATTGATGGGAGGGTGGAATGAGTTAACACTTTAGAGCGAGGCCTGGTAAACAGATTGTTCGCAGTACGCATATTACTGTTGTTCCTCTTCGATGTGTGTGTTCTTTTTTAATTTGTATTTTTTATTGAAGTACATACAGTTGACATACAGCATTATCAGAGTTTCAGGTGTACAACATAGTCATTTGACATTTACATACATTACAGAATGATTGCTGCCGTTAAGTCTTGTTACCATCTGTCACCATACAAAGTGGTAACAATGTTATTGACCGCTGTTGCTGTTCGTATTTAAGAATGAAAAAATGATAACCTTTGTTTAAAAAAAAGGGGGGGGAATTAAAAACATTTCACACGAAGGACTTTATTTATCCTGGATGTGGCTTATTCATAGACCCACTGAAGGTAGCACAGGAATCCTCATCATCTGAAGAGAAACATCACCTCTTGGTTTTGAGTGCAAACTGATGGCCGCCCTCAGTGTGTCAAACAGCAAATCCAAACCAAAAGGTCTGCTGAATATTTTAGGCAAAGTCGTTACTAGTGAGTACTTCCTTTATGATCTATAATTCTAAAGGATTAGATGTAATGACCCTGTAAATCTAAAGGTTTATAATTCCCATAAAAATAATTTAATCCATAAAATTCTTCTAAGTGATTTGAAGGAGGCAAATTAAATACCTGTTTTTATCGTTTCATATTTACCCTAGTCAAACTTCCAGTGATTTTTTTTGAGAATTTTTCTTTTCCAGAAGTATCAAGCCAAATTCTTAAGTGGTTTACCAAACTTTGCATTAATAGACTCGGCCACTTACAGTCGCTCACATTTGCTTTGCATCTGAATGGAAACCTAGCGTAACAACTATTTTTCTTTGATGACTTCAGGGGGAAGTAAAGATTGCAAAAAATCTCCCCGTCTCCTGGGCACTTATCTTGGAGGATTTTGAACATTTTCAGTGTTGCTCGTGTCAAGTGTGTCATGCCTGTATCTTAAACTCTTTCAGCCTTGCTCTCTCGCCAGCTCTTGTGCTTTCGCAGGAGAGACCCGATGGTTTAGCAGAAATCATGCCTTGGTCAGGACCAGATTTCATGAAAATTGAGCATGGAAACCCAGAGTACTATTTGCAGTTTTCTCTGGACACCACTGTTGCCTTCCTTAGAAAGACCTTGTTACCGTGTTGGTGGTTAGCCTGGGAAGGACTGAGGGCGTTTTGTCAGCTTCGTGCCACTGTGCCAAGAATCGAGGCCATGTTGTCAGGCCCGGTTTGGCCATCAGCCGGCTCTGGATTTAGCCTGGTCTCTTGACAGCTCTGGGCTTCAGTTTATGTGTGTGCAGTACATGAGGGGTATGAGATGGAGGATCTTGAAGGCCTTTCGGAGCTCCTGGGTCCAAAATTTTGTACCCCGTTAGCTCTGACATTTCTATGGAATATGACCAGCTTTCTTGAGCACTGGTGTGAGTTCCTAAGGATTTGATGTTAATTCGTCCAGGAAATTCTGAGACATGGGGGAAGTCACACAGCTGGTAACAGCATTAGTGAGCCAGCTCTTGGTACCATTCTCCTGTTGTACCGAGCATCAGGATGCTTCCGAAACGGTGTGAAGATCCTCGCGCTCTCAGTTCTGTTCCGTAATTCCAGTAGGACGGCGTGGTGGCCATGGTGGCAGTGCCTTAGAGACACCTCCCTTTCCTCGGCCACTTACCGAATGGAAGGAAGATGACTTCCCGTTTACTGGAATTCTCTAAAACCGTCTGCCATGTGGCTGAGCTGAATGAATTAGGAAAAAAAAAATTCTGAAGAGGATGGAAATGTAGTTACAGTGCCTCTTTCAACAAAAGCCAGACGAACTGTCTCCATGATGTCACCGTTTGCTGGTACCGAATGCAAGCAGAGGATAAAAGTGGACTTTGAAAATCGCATGATCGGCTAAGGTGACAAGGAAACGAAACCGTTTTCATTATGTAGTTTCCAAGACATCTTAAACCTTTTTCTGGAAGAAAGCGTAACGTCTTGTACCACTCAATTAAGTAGGACACAAAAGACTTGGGACCAGATTTTTTAGTCTGACGAGAACAGAGAATTGAAAGTTTGTGACCCGGAGGGACAATGACAGTCGGCTCCGTCGTTTAGCAGTGAGCGTGCTGGGGGGACCGATTGCAGCGGCCACGCTGGGTTTTGAGGAAGGCGCTGTGCCACTGCTGGTCCTAAGCTCGGTGTCCGGCATTGCCATTCTTGCTTGTTTCTGTCTCATGGCCAGCTGGCTGTATTCTATTGACCTCCCTCGTTTTGATAACCACGACATTTATTATCTCTTCAGACACAGGCGGGTTAAGTACCGTAAGAGGATTACTTTCCTTAACAAAGCAGTCACACACGAACTCTCTGCTTATATTTTGTTTTTGTTTTCAGAAAAGAACAGAAGGCCCGCCGCTGGGTGTCGGTGTACGAGGATGTACTGCGGGGTGGGGCGGGTGGGGAGAGACCGGCCGGCAAGTGGTTACAAATCTGAAAGGCTCGTCCCTTTCCAGTGTGCATGTTGCAAGGCTCGCCTGCGTTAGATTGCTCTCTGAGATAGGACAGAGGGGAGACAGGCCTTTCCATCTTGCAGGTTTTAAGTCTAACTGACACCAACTTCTGAACGTCGCCTGAAAAACAGGGAACTGTTTTCAAAGCATACTCATTTTTTTTTTCATATCCTTAAGTTGGTAATAACAGTAAGCCCCCAGAGGTGATTTTGTTGAGAGACAGCAGGGAATAATTGGGGGTCCTTGCACTTTGATGAATATCAGAGGCATCTCAAGAACTTGTCAAGATACACTTGGCCCCACACTTCCAGGGCGGGGCCCCACTGCGCGCACACTTCCGCAGGCAGGGGTGAGTCCCTGAGCAGCCGTGGAGGAACGCTCTGCCCCTGCCCTCCCTCACCTGACCTCCTGCCACGTCGTTAGCAGTGATGTCCAGCTGGTAGGATGAGCGGCGATGATCTTGCAGCTGTTGTTGGAGTATGTGATTTTGTCCCTAATCTATCTTAAAAGTATTTTTTTTCATGTTTATCAAAACCCCTCTCTAGTAAGTTATAGGGAATTGCTCACTTTGATAGGGCTCTTTAGAAATACCCTTAATATTTCTCTCCTTGCCCTCTTTGCATGGTTTCCCATTCTCAAGTTTGTCTTTCGGTTTGAGTCACTAGCATGACATCTGATATTTTGATTTTGTTCATTACTTATTAATAGACAATTCTTAGACACGTAGCTGTGAATTATTAAGCAACAATAGATGCAGTGACACACATACTGAGTTTAGTACTAGTCCAGTGACACATTTCTGATTTAGCATGGTAAACTGAATGTGGAAGACATTATATAAATTAAGTGCATATATAATTAATGGGTATTTTGTATTGAAATTTGACAAGTAACTTCAAGAATAGCTTTATAAAAGATAAAAATTAATTTTTTTCCCTAGAATCTTAATTTTCATTTCCTAACTGTTCTAAGTCAATCATTTGAAAATATTAGAGTCCTTTGGAATAAAGGTACAACATTTGTATATTGCTAATCTACTTGTTTTCTGTTTTACTCTTTGTATGCCACTGGCATTTTTGTTACAGAACGAGTGAAAGTTGGGAGAAGGGAAGAGAATCTTTTGCAAAACAAATATCCTCTGCTGTGCCGTTTTTATTTTTGTTTTGGACCTGACACATGCAGGAAAAATTCTTTGAAAGTGCAGTGTAAGAGGTTTCTTTATTTTCTTCTCTGTTTTCTAGAACCACTAAGTCATATTCTATCCAAGAGTAACTTTTAGAACAACAGCAATAACTTCTTCTTAAACATAAAGATGAGTCTGTTTTCTCTTTAGATGCAACCCACCTGGAGGCATATTTTTCTGTTTTATTAAGTGGGGTAGAGGGATGCAAAATCCAGATACTACCTAATTCTGGCCTCCCCGAGAGACTTTTTAACAAATAGGGAATTGGACATATTTGTGTTTTGTCTTACTGCTCACTCACGGCTTTTGGGCAGGTGGCTGGAAGGAGTGGGGGTGAGGAGCCCGGCTTCTTTGTAAAGACCGAAATCAGCCTGCAGTGAACGTCATCGCCCTCGGCCTGGACCAGTAGACCTGCCTTGTGTCATATCGATCCCTGGGGGCCGAGTGAATGCTCGAAGAGCCTATGTAGGAAGCTGTGAGATCACATTCTTTGAGATCACTCAGAACTCTTGGGTCTGGTGACTCATGGAGGCAAGCCCCTTCATAGTCTTTCCTACGAATTGAACGTGGAGAATCACGAGGGCGGGTGGTGGACAGGTGCTTGGAGTCATCTTTGCAGCCCATCCTCCTTAAGGAGCCCTTTCTCTGGTGTCCAAGTGAGGGATTGAGAACAGATGGAGCTTTACAGAGAGGTTGACCATCTACAGGAAAACATTTTACATAAATAAACTGTATAGCGACACATACTTTGTCATGTATAACTTGTAAAATGACCGTGAAGGTTATTTGTGAAAGAGGAGTGTAAGCATGTCGTCAACAATGGCCAGTGGATTAAAATAAACAAATGAAGATGATTCTAGTTGACTGTAGTCATAGTTGACTCTATTGAGCTTTTATATTTTGTCCATGTTCCTTAAATAAAGTATACTTGAGTAAAGATAGAGGATATGAATCTTGCCCTCAACCGTTCTTTTCATCTTATCTAAAGAATGCAGATTTTTTTCAAGTGAAAAGAGTTGTTTTATAGCCTGTTTTTAATATAGGTGCTTCCAGTGACAACACAGCAGTTTTATTAGCTGCCCATTATTCTGTTTTATGGATGGGATCTGATGTATTGCACTGAGACCCTATGTATTGATGGATTTAGGTATTTCCAATTTATACCTGTATGTTTTACCTTTACTTTTTCTCCCCCAGCCATGAGAAGAACATTGCAGTGACTATCCCTGTACATACATTTTTTAAAAAAATTTTTTCCTTAGATTTCATTTATTTATTTGAGAGATCCAGGGGTGGGGAGAGGGTGGAGGGGCAGAAGGAGAAGCAGACTCCCTGAGATCATGACCTGAGCTGAATGAAGTCAGACACTTAACCGACTGAGCCACCCAGGTGCCCCTGTACATACATCTTTTGACACTATATATTTATTTGGTGAAAAACAAAGTACAGTGCATGTACATGGTAAAAAATTTCAAATAGCACAGATGTATAAAATGGAGGAAAAGCCTGCCTTTCCTTTCCCCATTTCCTCTGTAGAGATAACCACTTCTAAACATTTTTCTCACGTATCTGTACAGACGTTTTTAGTTTTTAATGCATGAGAAGGAAGACATTGATGTAACCCAAGATGTGGAATGGATGGACAGTAGGGTGGAGAACGAGCTGGGAGTGTAGCTAGGTGCCTCATGGGGGATGCAGGCCAGAGCAGATAGCTGCTGGTGTGGATTTCAGAGATGGAATTTAAATACGTTGTCTTGTTTTCCTGGATCACATAGTGATAGCCATCAAGTGTGGAGGCCTAGACACAAATCAGGACACATCAGCACAGAGAAAGTGTGAGCAGGCTTTTCCTATTGCAGACAGGGAATGAAGTAGTTCCCCGAAATGGGAAATTCCTCTTGTAAGGTATTGGGAATTTGGAGATGAGTTTAGAGTTGACCAACACATGGATATGAGCTTAATGGGATCGTTTCTAATTGTCGACAGAGGAGCATTGTTTCAGGATGGGAACCTGGTGAGAACATTCCATTATGTAGTTTAAACCAGATATTTTTAATATGGGAAGAGCCAGGGTCAAGAGGAAGGCCCATCTGTAAGAAATAAAGTCCAGGAAGAAGCGATGGGGAGAGGGGTGGTTTTACACCAGATGGGGTAAGACGTGGCCACACGAAGCTGGATTCTTTTCTAGGGCTAGTTTCTTCCTAGACTTCATTACAAAAACCAGATTGCAGGGCATCTCAGACGGAATTGGAAAACAGGATTCTGAACCAAGGCGGGGCTTTCTTTGAGTTTGAATATGAACAAAGATATAGGAAATAGAGAAAAGTTTCCTGCCCACAAGGAGAATTGGCATGTGAGTCTCTTAAAGTTTTTCTTTGAAAAGAAAGTGAAGTTTCAGTTCAGTGGGACCTGGTAGTATTAGCCCTCTGCATTCCCTACAGATGGAACAACAGCTTTCCAGTCCCGTAGCTCACCTAAACCCACTTCCCTGGGGCTGTGGCCTGGGCTGAGACATGGATGCTGGCCCCGCCCCAACTCCTGTCATCCCTTCTTGCCTCATCGCTGCTGACCTGGGGGTGTGGTCCATGCTGACCTCAGGCTCCCATCTTGTACCCTGCTGGGAGCCCCCTTCACATCCCCAGCCCAGGAGATTCTAAGCCTGAGTCTTTCCCTAGAGTTTCAAAATTTGAATTCGGTTGGGTTCCCACTGTGGGATACTGCCATGACCACGTGCCTCACTCCCCTGTAGCCTCTGAGCCCCCTAGCTCTGCCTCTCTCTTTCTCATTTCTGTCTCACCCTTAAACCTCGCCCTGCACCACCCCCTTCCCCCCCCTGGGTGAAGCTATCCCTGATCTGTTCTCTTCAGATCTTCACTTCTGGACTCCTGGCTTATGGCCGTTACTCTGTGGCTGGTGGCACCCATGCCTGTGCCTAGAGTTGTGCAGACCTGGGCTTCAACATTTAGTATTTCTGTGGGCTTGGGCACCAGCGTTCTCATTTTCTAGTTAACAGTAAGTATTTCTGTTTGCACGTCTGTCCTCTCGTTCCAAGAAGATGGCTGCGAGAGTAAACGTGGAGGGATCGATGTCAAACACAGTCTTCCAGGCATAGGGGCAGTGTGCTTGGGGAGACCCGGGGGCACCTTGAAGAGGTCGTAGCTCTTGGGAGAGGTGTGCCATCTGTGTCAGGACGTGTGGGCAGAGGAACAAGCGTCCATTTCCAGTACGAACCCCAGATGGAAAGTGTTGGGGCAGCTGCCTCAGAAAAGCTGTTGGTTTGGGATCTGGCTCATCCCGGCCTCTCTCTGTCCTGAGGTCCCAGGGTCAGTTGCTGTGGTGTTTTTCATTTAAGGTTGGGTAATGAGTTTCCCAAACAGTGCACACTAGAGATAATAAAACGTAACCGCCCATGGGCGCCTGGGTGGCTCCGTTAGTTAATCGTCTGACTCTTGATTCCGGCTCTGGTCATGATCTCAGGGTCGTGAGATCCAGCCCCGTGACAGTCTCCATGCTGGGTGTGGAGCCCGCCTAAGATTCTCTCTCTCCTTCTCGCCCTGCCCCTCCCTCCCCTCTAAAAAAAATAAAATAAAAGTCTCTAAAAAAACAAAAACCAAAACTTAATTTCCCTCCCAGGGTCACCAAGGGTGAATGGCATCGTTGGGGCCCGACCCACAGTGGATACTCAGTGACACATAGTGGTGGCCATCCTGTCTGCTGTGTGCGGCCTATTGTTAGGACTCTGTGCTGGTTCTTACATCCGTGGGGCCTGAACCACAGCTTAGAGATGCGTGTGTAGCTAGTTGGGCCAGGCTGCGCACCTGGCTGGACCCCACGTCAGCTGCCCCATTTCCAGACCTTCACCTGCCCGTCCTCCTTAATCCCCACCTCTTGGGCCCTCGCCTTCCTGGGGAGCCCCGTGGCAGGCCTCACCTTCCCTCTTCTAGCCAGGAAAGGGTCAAAGGCTGCCCCTGACTAGCGAGTACCTGCGGTTTGTGTCCTGGAGTTGGGACCGTGAGCAGAATCTGAGATTTTGGGAAATGGGAGTATGGATGCAACTCCTTATCAGTTAACAGTGATTAGTTTGAGGGGCGCCTGGGCGCTCAGTCAGTTAAGCATCTGACTCTTGATTTCGGCTCAGGTCAGGATCCTGAGGTGGTGAGATCGAGTCTTGTGTGGGGCTCCATGTTCCGTGGGCAGTTTGCTTGAGACTCTCTCCCTCTGCCCCTCCCCCCACTCGCTCTTGTGTACTCTCTCAAATAAATGAATCTTAAAAAAATAAAATAACTAGTTTTAAATATGGACAATGTTTTATTATAATAGTGTCTTCTGGGGATTTAAGTTGATACTATTTTTTTATTATTCACACTATCTGACCAACATGTTAATTTATTAAAAAATAACTTTTATTTCAAAGACGTGACTGTCTGCCTTTCTGAATTGCTATGATTCTGATAGGTGCAGGAGTCTTCAGAAATGAATATTAACAAAAACTATAGCTGACATCTATCCAGCACTTTCTGTGCCAGATGCTCTTCTAGGCACATTCACACGTCCCCTTTTTAATCCTCGATAACTATTCCATGAAGGAGGTAGTCTTAGGCACAAATGGGGGGAAAAGAGGCCCCGAGAGCTTAAGGCACTAACTCGAGTTCACGCAGCTTCAAGCGGCAAAGGTAGGCAGTGAGCACGCGCAGTCTTGCGCTGACATCCGTGTTCTGAGCTCTTGCTCCTTACGTGATCCCACGGGACCGGCATCACCTGGGAGCTGGTCCAAGAAGCAGACTTTCAGGCTCTCTCCCAGTGTCGCGGCATTGGGACACGCATGTTAATAATATTCCCAGACGATTTGGGTGCACAGTCAAGTTTGAGGAGATCTGCTCCAAGCCGCTCTGCCTTACTGTTTCCCCAGCCATGAGAACTTCGTGCTGGGGAGCAGCGTGGGGGGATAACTGGGCATGTAAACACGTATGACCCACGTGGTCCATGCCGGCTTCCTGCTCTTCTGCCGTGTAGCCAGGACTTAGCCTGAGCCTGGATGTGATGTTGGTGCTTTATGCGTTTCAGAACCCTTCCCAAACATCCTCAGGGTGTTCACACACGTTTGTCTCTTGTCATTCTCTTTCTCTCTCTCACACACGGCTGCTCACATTTGACTTGTTGGGAGGTTTAGTGACTTTGGAGAAGCTGGGAGACGGCACCAGCACAGAGCAGAATCACATCTCACTCAGGCCTGGGGCTTTTTGCAGGTTGTTTCTGCCTTCAGGACGAGACCCTCCCCAAAGCCTGTGCCCCCGGCAAAGTGCAGCCCGGCCCCTGCCCAGGGTCTCCTGCCGCACAGTAGTCCCGACAGGCTGGTCTTCTCCCTACCCCCTAATTCCAGTAAATAAATTTCTTTCTTGTTACATAAGTAATTATAATCCAGATGTAATCACATAACAGACATAGAAGGAGCAGCCAACGGGCCTCAGGGGAGTTGGCCAACACGAAGGACAAGAATGAGGGAGATTTTGCCAGGCAGAGAACTGGAGTGTTCTGGAAGGTCTGGAGTGGGGGCCACTGATGCTGGGTCCAGCCAGGAGGGCATGTGGGGGAAAAAGGACTAGTGAGTGAAAAGCCTGGAGGTCCGAAAGGGTATTGCTTGTTCCTGGCGGGGAGCTGGGGGCAGCCAGAAGCATGGCCAGCGTGAGGGCCAAGATGGGAGATGAGGCTACAAAGCGAGTGAACGAATGGCTTTAAGGCTTTAGTTACCATACTGTTACAGAACTTTACCATGAGGCAGCCAGTCTGGTAAGGGCTTTATGGGCATTTCATCTGCAGAAACACCCTTTGAGGTAGGCATCATTGTCTTCATTGTGCAGGTGATGAAAGTGTCAGCAGAAGGTAACTTGCCCCGAGGTGTCCAGCTAGCTACGGTACCTGGATGGGTCTGTCCCGAGAACCTGGGCATTGACTCACTCTGCTTCCCAGTGTGGGAACAGCAGTCTATTTAGCAAGTACTTTATCATTATTTTTTAATTTATTTTATTTATTTTTTCAGATTTTATTTATTTGAGAGGGGGAAAGAGAGAGAGAGAGAGCACAAGCAGGGGGAGAAGCAGAGGGAGAGGGAGAAGCAGGCTCCCCACTGAGCAAGGAGCCTGACACAGGACTCGATCCCAGGACCCTGGGATCATGATCTGAGCTGAAGGCAGGCACTTAACAGCTGAGCCACCCAGATGCCCTAGCAAGTACTTTAAAAGCCATTGTAAATAGGTTGCTAATGTGTGAAATGAGTGCAGTTAACACCAGTGCAGAGCGCGTTTTATTTTTTCGTTTGACCCAGAGCCATTTCCAGGGACTGGATTTTCAGCAGTCCACTGGTAGAGCGCATGGCTTCAGATGCCCGGGGTCAGTAACAAGGGTTTGGGCTTCAGGCCCTGCACAGCAGGGCAGCACGACCTGTCTTTGATGGGGTGTCCTCTGCCTAGGTAGCTTGGGGGCCTCCTTAAAATGTAGAATCATCATCAGAAGAAAACACATGATTTCTAGAGGTGGGAAGGAAGTTCGTTCTGCTTATCCTAAATCCTTCACCAGTGTAGCGATGGTTCTTAGTGATAACTGTTTTGGTTGGGGGTGCGATACTATCTTGTTTTAATTTAAAAATTTCTTCTGTCAGTAGGTAGATGAATAATAAGGTTCTTTGACTCACGTTGAAATTTCTAAGACCTCTGTTTTTTTGGACCCATCAGACTTGATGAATACCTTGTTTTCTCTTCGTTTTCTGCTGCTTCTCCCTTTGAGCCCTGTCAGGTGGCTCCATGGTTGTTTTTCTGTAGTTGGTTCTCCCTTCTCTGCATCAGTTAATCTTCCTTCTAATTTTTTTTAAGACTTTATTTTTAAGTAACCTCTCCACCCAGTGTGGGGCTCGAACTCACAACCGTGAGATCAGGAATTGCACGCTCCTGCTCCTAAGCCAGCCACAGGCACCCCTGTCATATTTTGTTCTGTGAACTGGTCCAGGATCTCCAGCCCTCCTCTGCACTGGACTGCAGCAAGACGTGCTAGCATTTTCTGTTTGGAACCAAGCTACCCATGCAATTCAGGAAATGTGGCAACTTTTAAGTGGTGGGAAAATGAGTTAGAGGATGTAACTTGGGCAATTCAGTGAGCTTCAGTGGACCCCAATTTCCTCATTTATAAACGAGAAGGTAGGTTGAGAGCCTGTCAGAGAGGTCTCTAAGGATCCCTAAGTGAGGCCTATAGTGCATGAACTTCTTAGGAAATTTCACTACCAGTCCGTGGCTGTCTTTATACTTAATAGGTTTTAACACTCCCGTAAATTTAACTGTAATACCCATTTTTCCCCATTTACAACTTATTAATAGCTTTAATGAATTGTGAATGACAGTTTAATTAGATCATCCATGTATAATTAGGACAACCTTTTTTTTTTTTTCCTAAGAGAATGTATTTTTCATTTCTGAGCATGCAGCTTACCTCTTATCTAGGTACTTAAGCATTTTCTAAAACAGGAAAGCCTTTTTTTTTGTCTTCGGAGTAAACATGAAGATCATTTTATACTTTCTTGAAAAGCCACACGAGTAAACTATGGCGAGCAGTTTTGGCCTGGGTTTGGCACGTAATCACAGCCCAGACAAGCATGACCTAAGGCAGTAAATTTCGTGTAGTGCCCACAAAGCAGTGTGGAATTTAAGAAAATCTGTTTTCTGTTTACTACCGGTTTCCTACTTCTTGTGTAAAGCAGCTCTATGGTCACTTCGTGTCTGTTTTGAGTGCTAACTTTTCAAAGCTGGCAAGTAGATTTTCATTAGTGTCCTTATCTCTCTTGTGAAGGTGCCACATTAAACATGTCAAAGAAAATCAACCTTATCTGATGTGTGGCCTCCAATTAATAGCTGAGGAGCCATTTGTATTTGGCTTTGCACTGTGTTTTTGTACTTGCATTTGAGTATGGGTGTGCCTCATATTCTGGGAATGTATAATACTTCAAACAAATACGGAAGTCCCGCTGTGAAGACAGACTCAGAAGGAAGTGGGAAGCTGACAGACAGACCTTTACCCTTCCCCAGCTGTTTTGCTTAATTCTCTCTGGGGTGGGCCGAGACCCTTAGTGTTCTGGGATGGAACATCCCTTCCAAGCTGCACGGCCCTCTCTTTTCCCATGTCATCTTTTTGTGTCTGTCGTCCCAGAAACCGGGTGCGTCCTGGAATATTTAGATGTTGCATTATTCAGGTGTTCTTGTCTACCCCCATCCTGAGCCGGTGATGATGGGATCACACCGTATCACATTGTGCTCATTGATTATTTGATTGCACTTCACACGGTTAATCCCGCTCTGGATAAGCTAAGTCGGTGTCAAGATAGCGGACCAGATCTGTCCTTGTATTACCATGAGTGGTGGCAAAGGTCGGGGCAGTAATACCTCAGCAGGAGAGATAACCGTGTAGGAGGGTGAATATGAGGGCCCCATGAAACGCCATTTGCCCCCAAACATCTTTCCCAATGTCCTGAGCAGAAGGAGCCTTAGAGAATGGGTTGCTGAATGATGAAGTTTAATGGCGGAAGGACGAGGAATGGTTTGGTGTCTGAGCTCATGAGGGGTAGATGGGGTGAGGTAGCTTGATGGCACAGAGATGACTGGGTGCTTTGGGAGATTGGTGACAGTCCGCATCTTACACAAGGCTTTATAAAATAGCCTTTGTCAGCGATATATTCGGCCTCTGAATGAATTTGAAAAGAAGAGGAATGGAGCCCAAACACCTTGAACAACTGAAGATTTGTAAGCCCTAGTAGAATAACTCTAAAATGCTGTTTCTTGTTTGGGATTATAAAAATAATGTATGTTCAAGTGTACTGAGTTCAGAAAATACAGAAAAGGCTAAGAAAATAAATCGTGAGCACTGTCACCAGCCGATACTATGTTGTTACTATGTGTCTATTCTCTGCATTGATAGATTTCAAACAGGTGTCATGGATATATTATTGCCTGCTTTCTCCGTTAATGTATGACGAGCACGAACACGATCTGTCGCTATTAGCCATTTTCCTAAAACATTCCCTTGGTAGTAGTTGCCTAAAGTAATGTGAGACAATCTTAAAATAAGACCTTAGTCACTCTCATGACAAAGGTACTTGATTTTTTCCCCCTTAGTTTGCATTGTGGGGTAAACTGAGCTTTCATTAAGGGTAGGCTTGTACGACTATGGGTACTGGAAATTTATGCCATGATAGAAATAGAAGTCACTTTTGAGTTTATCTAGTCTACTGTCCAATTGAGTATGTATGGGAATTATGGCCCATGTCACTTAGGTGACTGCTCAGAGTCAGACATTTTAATGACGGTAAAGGGACTAGCGTTCTTGGTGTTCTTTGTCCGCTCTATCAGAGCGCACTTGACAAATATGATCTACTTTCCTTTTCTCAAGACATATTGAACGTGTTTCAGAGTATACTGTAGTTAACATCTCTGGGTTTCTTTTGTGGTTTCTAGGTTGGGTTTAAAGTGATCTTGAGGCTCAAATTTGGCCCACGAGCCAAAACCCCTGAAGAGAGCCCTTTCTTTGGTTCTATAAGATTAGAATAATCTTCAAATCGAAGTTGGCTTGAGAGTTGGAGGTCAGAAATGGATTGTACAATGCCAAGTATCTGCTGTTTGAGGTCATTAGCCTTATGTGCTAATTGGAATGAATGAAACTTCACAAATAATATTTTGTTCATAGATATTGTTCCTGGCTGTTAAAAAGTTACCACTCTTAAAGCATTCTCAACTATTGTGCTAGATGCTTTCGTTTTCTTTAATCAGTAGTCATATGTATTCCTCCTCTGTCCTTGATAAACTCGAAGGGCCTGAAACCCAGCTAGGTATGGTGTTGTAGTCACATCACCAGTTGGTTAGTCACTAGGTCCAAGTGCAATAGATTCTTAGGATTTGCAAAGGCTGATTAAAATTTAATTTAATAATCGCTCATTAGAAGTTTACAAAATAGAAAAAAAATAACATCACTTGTATTTCCACAACCTAAGCACAGCTATTGGTGACATTCGGGTAAATTTCAGTGTTTGTTTATTCTTGGAAAATGTTGTATGCCTGGATTTTTTTTTTTTTTTTTTTTTGGCAAAAGAACTATGGATCAGCCTTTTTCTTTGAACCTCTACCATGTTCAAGGTCCTGAGATCACAAGCGATTAGGAATGTATTTAGTAGGGATCGATTTAATTCTTATTTTTTGGTGACTTTCCCAGGAACCTGATTAGAAATGTCCTATTACTTTTCTCTTCCTCTGATTAGAAAAGGGGCTAATGAAGTGAGGGATATGATTTTCATCTAGCATGCCACCTCTTACTCGGTCTAGCCAACCATTCTGCGAACATGTCAGGATATACATAAAGCAGAGTGATCAGTTCCTGCAGAATGAAGGAAAACAGCCCACCCCAAAGTACGTGTTCTGGTAATGGCAGGCCATCTAGTAGAATCATTTTTTTAAAATATTTTATTTATTTATTCGACAGAGATAGAGACAGCCAGCGAGAGAGGGAACACAAGCAGGGGGAGTGGGAGAGGAAGAAGCAGGCTTATAGGAGAAGAGCCTGATGTGGGGCTCGATCCCATAACGCCGGGATCACGCCTTGAGCCGAATGAGGACGCTTAACCGCTGTGCCACCCCGGAGCCCTTAGTAGAATCATTTTCGTCTGTACTACTTGACCACCCTTTAAGATGTCCTTGTGCACTTCATCTCATTTTTATCCTTACAAGACTGGTTCTTGGGGGGAGTCCACGTAGGGCTCTATCTCATTTTTGACTTCTCCTGACTTAGAGACCAGTGTCACCTCAGCTCTGTCACTGATTTGGTTATGTCTGTGATGGAAAGTCCCCTGGAAGGTGGAAGAGTATACTTTTTTCAGTTTCTTATGAACTTTTTTCTTTTTACAAAGTGATACATGTTCAGTTTGTTAAATTGAGAAAATGTAAGTTAGCAAAAAGGAAAAAAAAAAGTTCTTCACCCCACCACCCAGAGCTAATTACTTCTAACACTTCTTTGTAAATCTTCCCACCTTACCTTCTCTGCTCGCTAGATTTGTGTGTGTGTGTCTGTGTGTGAGTAAATTTAAGAGAACTGGCATGCTGTTTACCCATGGATTTGTAATCACTTTTTCCCTTTCCATGTTTATTTATCCTGAATGTTTTTGTATATAATGTAACAAAATATTTTTCGTGGCTGCATGACCTCATCATTTATTTTACCTCTCCCTTATTGTTGCAAGTTTAATTTTTAATTTTTTTGATGTTTTTAACCAATTATAAGATACGTATCTTATAGCGGATAGGTATTTACAAAATTCACAATTATTTCCCTGGGAAAAGTCCCTAAGAATGGAGTCCTTGGTGCAGGAGGCTGTGCAACATTGGAAGACGTGATAGTTATTGCAGAACTTCCCTGAGAAGCTGTAGCTGTTCTGTTTCCCCGTAGGTATACGGAATGCCAGTTTCCCCCTAGACTTCGGAGTTCTGAACATGATCATTTAAAAACAATCTTTGCCAATTTAATTTATAAAATGACCTGATCTGTCATCCAGCCTGGAGTTAGTCTTCTCATTTTCTTTTGTGATTACCTAAAAAGACATTACTTAAAAAAAACAGCCCCCCCCCCCCCCCGACCAGAACAGCAGGTGCAGTCTTACCCGGACCTTGTCTCTAGTGTAAGACAGTGAAGGTCCCAGTCCGGGAGGGGGGTAATGTCTCTAGCTCTGGACTCTGTAATACGCACCCCGAGGGTTATTAGGACTTGTGTGCTAGCTCTGATACTCATTTTTATTCCACATCTTTCTTTCCCTTTGTTGCCTCTCATCAGTTTTTTTTTTTTTTTTAAGATTTTACTTATTTATTTGTTTGTCAGAGAGAGAGAGAGCACAAGCAGGGGGAGTGGCAGGCAGAGCAGGCAGAAGGAGAAGCAGACTCCCCGCTGAGCAAGGAGCCGGAAGCCGGACTTGATCCCAGAACCCTGGGATCATAACCTGAGCCGAAGGCAGATCCTTAACCAACTGAGCCACCCCAGTGTCCCTCTTCAGTTTTTTTAATTCTGTATTGTAATCCCCTTCCATTCCAGAGCACCTTTTTTGGGGGCAGGGAGAGGAGAATGGGGCAGACGGAGAGAGAGAATCTTACGCACAACCCTGAGGTCATGACCTGAGCTGAAATCAAGAGTCAGATGCTTAACTGACTGAGCCACCCAGGCGCCCCTCCAGAGGATCTTTAATGGGACCGCCGTGTATCAACATTCACTTGGGACTAGCATGGTTTACACATACTGTCCTGATGTAATTTTTAATAGTACCCCTTTCACTCTCAAAAGTTCCTCGTTTGGGATGATAAATTATGTGGTCACTCTGTCTTTGAGTATCAGGCCATCATTTGGTACATAAAATTGAGGTTGTTCAACCAATTATTTCTTTGATTTGGTTTTCAAAGAAAGTAATTAGCCTTGCCCCATGGCCTTGTGTTTTTAGTATGCAAAAGAGGGTAATGGTCATGTATCGAAATGCCCAGGATATTATGGTTATAAAATATTCTCTTTGTGTCATATTTTTGATTCTGAGGACTTACTAATTCTACGGGGACAGAATAATTATTCACTTTGAAATTAGGTTGAAAGTCAAGTCCCGAATCACTCATCCTCCCAGTCGAGTGTGATGGTTCATCATTTGTAGTTTGGATTTTTAAATTTTGCTTCTTTGCTTTCTGTCAGTGGTTTAGGTTATTGGTTTCTGGGGATGACTTGAGAGAGAAAAGGGGATTGTAAAATTTTGGAATTTCTTATGCTTTCTACCATCCCAAAGCGGTAAAATTTATAAGACATTGCAATGAGCAGTAGTTTGGCACATTGGTTTCTTTTCAGAGTTTTTAGTTACTTTGAGTAAAAATAAGAACTTTCAGTAAGGTGACTGCAGGGTTCCTGGGGGAGATGTGAAGAAGCGTGTTCAGTCCTTTGTGTTCATGATGCAGGATGACAGTTTTCTGATCAAACCGGAGATCCATGGCTAGGCCTAGAATCACAGGTGTTAATAGAATTCGGAAATTTAATTCTGGCCCAGTGAGGTTTCTGAGGTGCCTTACAGTGGTCATCATCATAAAAAGCCTTAAATATATGTATTTA
Organism: Ursus americanus; assembly: GCF_024610735.1. Lineage (NCBI taxonomy): Eukaryota > Metazoa > Chordata > Mammalia > Carnivora > Ursidae > Ursus > Ursus americanus. The sequence goes on along the minus strand of NC_142160.1, from coordinate 18,258,410 downwards.
GCATTTCTAGAACCTTTCTCACCTTTCATTCCTTATGCCGAGTTAGGAAGGCGTAGGGACACACCTCATACTGGAGCCGCAGCGACGAGATCCCGCAGGACACAATGGGCTCTGTTTGCTCCTGTCTCTCCCAGAGTCGCCTAGACGGGATCTCACACTTGGACCTTCTCCCCGTTGTCCTTCTTTCTTCATGTAGCCATTGCAGAGGGACAGTGGCCCATCTCAGTCCGTCTTCCTGGTTCCTGTTCTTTCTGCTGCATTAAAAGCCTTATTTTTTTTTTAAGATTTTATTTATTTATTCGACAGAGATCGAGACAGCCAGCGAGAGAGGGAACACAAGCAGGGGAGTGGGAGAGGAAGAAGCAGGCTCATAGCGGAGGAGCCTGATGTGGGGCTCGATCCCATAACGCCAGGATCAGGCCCTGAGCCGAAGGCAGACACTTAACCGCTGTGCCACCCAGGCGCCCCTGAAGCCTTCTTGTGTCAGCCACTGTCCGGGATGCTTTTGTCCTCTGTCTCGAACATTGGGCTGTGCTCGCTTGGCATCATTTCTCTCCCAGCCCGGCAGGATGATTTCTGGAACTACCCCTCGAGCCTCTACATGCCCTGGACATGCATTTGTCCACATAACATTTCAGTTGCCCATCAGCTTCACTGTGAAGTCGGTTTTTCCATCTGGATTGTCATTTGTGCTAAAGGCACCCCAGTGTCCCCAGTCTCCCGGTATGAGGCACGGTGTCCCTCTGTGACTCCTCTTTCTCCCCCGCACCACGGACCAGAGTCACAGCTGCCGGTGCCGGCTTCTCGGGATTGTTCAGGTCCTTCCTTCTTGCCCCTTTTCACCTCACAAATTTAGGCTTGTACTGCCTGCGTGGACCTTTGTAGTAATCTGCTTCGGCCCCGTTTCTTTGCCGAGCTTTTCGTCTGTGAAGTCTGAACCGTCTGCTCATTCCGTGCCTCTGTCTTTAACGGCTCCCTGTGATGGGAGTTCATGCCTCCTCAGAAATTTTCAACAGCTCCTCATAAGCTTTCGAATCAAATCCAGACTCTGGAGCATGTGTTAAGTGGAAAAAAGAACAAAGCTTGTACACCAAAGCCCAAATATAAATATATACTTTAAAGGTGAGGGAATGCTTTTAGCAGCAAGCTTTTCTCAGGAGTCTGATACTTTGGCAAGTTAGGTGCTTAACAACTCATTAAAGTTTCATTCCCTAAGATGAAAACGTTCTGGGATTGATGGTGATGATGCTTGCATGCGTCTGCAAATATAGTAAAAACCGCTGAATGGTATACTCTAATTGAGTTGCAGGATATGTGAATTATGTCTCAATAAAGCTGTTATTTAAAAAGTTCATTACCCAGAGTTTATACAATTCCTACGGCACCTGTTACAGTACAATGCGAACAATCAGTAGTGACCCAATGACCTTAGTGATAATATTTATTAAGAAGAATGCATGATCAGAAGTTTCCTCACTCATTATATTCCTAAACCTGTGTGTGTGTGAAATATCTAGAACATTGTAATAGGCATTCTGTTTAATATGTAGTGTGTTGACAGGCTTTCTAAAAAAAAAGTCGTTGATGAGTATACTTAGGAAAGCCATATGTAGACAAGAGGATAAGCAAGTCTTTACTGTCACCATTAGGCTAAAGCATTTGGTTTTTAAAGCCCTCTCCAACTGTGTGTGTGTGTTGGGGGGGGGGAGGGTTTTTGCAAATGCCTGAAAATGTCGCTCCACTTAGCAGGGCCTAGTGATTCAGTATTTCCTTTTTTTTTTTTTTTTAATTGTTTTACTATTTTGCATTCAGTTGATCTAGTTTCTGCCAACTTCTTTATCGGTTCAAGTAAGTAAGCACTGCGTAGGTAATGCAAGCTTTCATTAGATGCTTTAGTGACGTTTTTCCCTTTTCTGTGATGAAGTATTTCAAGGAAAAGGTTGCATGTAAAATAGCTGGTTTCTGGTTGTTTTGATTTTACTCAAATTACTGTTACTACTTAACCTCAAACGTTATTATTCGTGCATTATTAGGTCACTTTGTAAGAAATCATATCTGAATGTATACTGAGATAATTGGACAACATTTGTTGGGTCCCGTGGCCTAAAACCGAGACTCAGTCTGAGAGCCAAACATTATCTTGAATTCTGGGTCTCTTCCCCTTTAACTGTGGTTTTTGCTTTTTGGAACAGTTCCATGGATTGTGAACTAAGAGCAGAGGCTCAATTTAAATTATAAGAGGGTAATTAGTTTCCCTTCCTTTTTTTTATCCGTCAAATGGCAGCAAGTCACCGTATGTGTAAGCCTTACTAAACATTAATAAAGTGCACCGATGTGCTTTTCCCTAATTTTACTTCCTCAAGAAGCAGATCTGGTTTTAAGACTGTCCTTTCTTATTTCCTGCCCAATGCCTGTATGTCTGTAGGTACGATCCTTCTGAGAAAGGAGTGCGCTCTATTCTCTTTTCAGGTGAAGGCTTATTTCCAAGTGCAACTTACCTAAGAATAAGGAAACAGGCACTTCTTGTTTATTTGAGACCGAGGTTGACCAATGCAATTTCTGAAAAAAAAAAAGAGCGGGGGTAAAAGCGGAAGGGGGAGCCCTGCTCTATCACCATTCTTTTCCAGGTCTGTTATCGTCCCTGGCCCAAACACAGGGGAAACATGTGGCCATTAGGCAAAATAAATTATAGGACAAAATTTAAATTAAAGAAACAAACCGCAGGGCGACTCTTTAATGATGATTTCTGGGGAAATTGTCTTGACATCTCTCGATGGTGCCAGATGTTGCCTCTCTCGCTTTGGACAGCACACATGAATGGCCAGGGCGCACCACTGGATTGCCTTGGCATAGTTCAAATCTAAAAGAGCAGGGGCACTTCATGTCTCTATCTTCAAAGTTCCCTGAGCATCAACGAGAAAGGGGCCACTTCCTCCCTCCGTTTGTTCATATTTCAACTTTAAAAAAAGCTGAATCTTAAGAATTATTTTTTTGTCTGCGTTTCTAGGGGAAGTGAGAACCGAAGCGATTTCTTAATGCATCTCTAGATGGGATAGTTGTGGTAACCTCCCATATTAGCCATTTGGAAATGATTACTTTTAAGAGCCTTTGTTGGGTGGTGGTCATGCTAATGATGACACCCTCTGCAGGTACGGTCATTTTTGATTAATGTCCTCATTTCCCCCGAAAAGAGAATTTTTAAACATGTGAATAATGCATAGGTTTGGCTTGCTTGTGTGTGTGTTTTAAGTGTGTTCTTTCTCTTCCTTTAAAAAAAAAGGAAACGTTGCTCTCAGTTTAGTTTTTGTTTTAATTAGATCTCGGGTGCTACAGAAACAGCGCACTCCTGAAAGTCCCTACCCGCTCGAATTAATAATGGCTCCGCTAGAGCAAATTCACGAACTCTTGTTGCCCATAAAACACTCTCTCTTGAAGATCCTTTCATACTTTCATGCTTACGAGGTGGACTTGGAACATCCACAAGCCCTTCTTAGTATTTCTGGTGTCATTATTTGAAATATTGGGGTGATATTAACTCAGAGGCATGCGGCGCTGTGCCGTCTGAACAGCCACGCATTTCGTGAGGCAGCCAGACCCTTGCTGCCCTTAACTGGAGCACTGCTCGCTCCCTCCAGCACCTTAATTCCCCTACCTCAAAAGATAATTATTTTTAGAGGCTCCGAGTGAAGAGCCACATGAGCCAAAGGAAAAAAAAAATCTTGACATATTAACCTTGAAAGAAGACTACTACAGTTCGTAGGCAACTCATTTGAATTAATATTTGAATGCATAGTAAATAATAGGTCAGGTTTTTTTCCTGCCCCGTGAGACAGCTAATGAATGATGTTTAATGCAGTACAACAGACAGAGAATAAAAATGATCAGAAAAGCTGAAAGCCGGAGGGAACCTTTGAGGTCATCCAGGCCAGTTCCCTTGTCTTCAGCTCTCAGGGGCTCAGTGACCATGTATTGATCACTTTCCCCGTGGTCCCTGACGCAGCTGGCTTCAGAGGGCCCCTGACTTCCGCTGATGCTCTTTCCAGGCCGCCCACCTGCCTGTAGGATTATCTCCTGATGAATATGACATGAGGTGGAAAATGGCATTTCAGATCTGTCCTGGCCTTTCCCTCCACAACCGATTTAATTCGTTGTTTTCCTCGACGAAGGCCACGTGAGCCGTCCTGTCTTGAGGCCTTCAGAGGATTCCCAAGTGCCCCTTGTCATTTCACCCAGCACATTTGTAAAGTATGCAGTTCATGATGTCTGTAACCTAAAAATCTGGACCACCTACCTGCCTGTTTTATATTATCTGAAATAATTGTTAAAAATCTGTGGGTGGCTACTTATTCTAAGGGTTCGTACCTTTTCAAATATTATTATTATGACTTGGCACTTTTGTGATATCTTCCCGTGTTCCAAATAACATTCATTGAAGTCCCGGTTTTCTCTAAAGAAGTGTCCACGCAGCAATGTCACCACTTTATAAATCAATGTGTGTGTGTGTGTGTGTGTGTGTGTGTGTGTGAGACTTAGAGGCTTGAAAGTTTCCTATCTTTTTACATAAGGAACTTTGTCTCGTAGGAAATGAAATTATAAGCCTGGTTTTGCAGTGAGTCTGCTGTGACTCATCCATTAGCATAAGGACCTCAGTCATGGTTGTGCCCTTGCCTTTGTTGGAGGCCCAGAGAATGTAGGATACAAATTGCGTCTTTTCCATGGGTATCCTCCGCATCAATGCGGTGGGCCTTTTTTGTGCAGGTATACAGAAGGTGATTCCACTGGAATGAATAAGCACTTCAAACTGCATGTGCCTCTCTGTACCCAAACCTTTTCCTCTTCGAGCCTCTTTAACTGAGAATCCAGAACCTCTATCCATCTGAGTCACCCGATCCCCAAATCTAGGGGTCATCTCTATTTCCTCTCCTCCCCTCCCTCCCCACTTCTCATCCGTCTCCACCCAGGCTAGACCTGGAATCATCTCTCCTCTCTCCATCACGTCTCCTGCCCTTGTCTTTTGCTTGGATTACTGAAGCACCCTCCTGGCTTACCCTTACCGTCCACTCTTCACTTAGCATTAATCAAACCGTATCACTTTCCTAGTTAAAATTCTCCAAAGCTGTCCAGCACGCCTAAAATAAAATCCAGACTTGTTTCCTGAAATGCAGTAGCCCGTGTCATTAGCCTCTGCCTCTGTAGTCAGCAGAGCCAGCCTCTCTGTTACCTCCTGCCTCTCCCCCACCGCCCCAGTCACTACGCCTCGGCCACACTAGCCCTCTGGTCATCCCCACAACGTGCCAGCCGAGCCGTTCCCACCTTGACCTCTGTGTCAGCTGGGTCACTGCTTGGAATGCTGTTTCTTTCTAATTTTCTTGTGGCTGGATCCTGGATATTCAGATATCAGCTTAGATGCCCCTTCCTAGGAAGTCTTTCCTTGGCTTCCCAAATTAAAGTAGCTGCTAGGTCATTCTGTATTTCATTATCCTTTAATTCTTTAGTGCAGAACATCTATCTCCATTGGATAGTTTATTGTTCATCTGTGTAGCTGTGTGCCATCTGCCACTCACACTTGCATGGTGCCTGAGTGAGAGCAGGGACTCTGTCCTGTATCCTCACTGCCTAGACTAATAGCTGCCGTGAAATGTACACACAATAAACTTAGGAACAATCCATGCTTAAAATGTACATATAGTATTATTTTTTTTAAAGATTTTATTTATTTGATAGAGTGAGCGAGAGAGAGAGTGCACGAGCGGGGGCAGAGGGAAAGGGAGAAGCAGGCTCTTTTGCTGACCAGGGAGCCCGACGTGGGGCTCGATCCCATGACCCAGGGATCATGACCTGAGCTGCAGGCAGAGACTTAACCGACTGAGCCACCCAGGCGCCCCAATACTATGGCTTTAAATGCTGAGATACTGGGGATGGTTAGCTCAGTTATTTTGAGGAGTAGAAAATGAGAATCACATCTGAGCCTAGGGTAAGGTGAGTAAGGTTGTTGCTTTGGATATAGAATTTAAGGAAGCATCCCAAGTGCCAGTGTGGCACAGGACATCATTGTTGCCTATCCTGTCTTTATTTTAAAATATTTTTTTGTTGCTTGATTCTTTTGCCCATCACGGGCTTTTGGCATTAATTTTGATTTTGAAAAAATACTGCATTGAAATATTATTTCTCTTGATTACTCCATTTTTGCCTCTTCCCATCTAGCCCCAGATTGGACTGTTCTCTCATTTTTCCACTGGGTTTTGCATTATAAATTAAATCTAGTATTTGTTGAGTTACATCCCTGTCACTGTTCGATCAGCTCACCAGAAATTCACAGTTCAGCTGTAGAGTAGGTAGTGGTACTTGAGATGAGGAAAAAGTGTGAGAGGCCAGGTAACTTAACCGGGTCACAGAGCTATCGGGGTGTGGCACAAGTTAGCGTACGCGGAATATGCGATATGGGTAGAAATAGACTCAAAAAGTGGAAGAAAGATTAAGGCCTTTATCATCCTGGCATATTTACTCCACTGTTCTTGAGAGGCCTTTAAATAAATGCAGTGAACAAGAATCCAAGGCTTAGGGAAGAAGGGTTGATGGGCCAGTTGGGCGGGGAAGGGGAAGAAGACGGAACTCAAAGAATGTGTCAGTGAGATGCGTGAGGAAGCTCGCTGTATTCTGTGTATTTTATTGATTGCCATTGGGAGTACATTAGGGGACATGAGAAAACTCACCTATTTGGATCAAGTACTAGATTATATGGAGAAGTACTCCTGTGACAATGTAACTTTAAAGTGTGGAATGATTTCCGGGAAACGTTTTTGAATTATAAAAAAAAAATCACTGCACATCACACATCAGAATAAAGTGTAGATGGATTAGTTAAGTGTAAAACATAAAACCAGAGAAGCCAAAGTGCATACATATGTTTGGAACTTGTAAAAAACATAAGCCTAGTAGATCACAGAGGAAACCAGGTGAATTAATTAAGTGCACATTTCAAGTTGTTACAACAAATTTTGTCATCGAATGAAAAGAAAGGGACAGGTTGAGGAACTATTTGTAACCAAAGTTTAATTTTGTTTTAAAAACTAAATTGTTCTAAGAAATCCTCCCCCCTCCCCCCTCCCCCCAAACATAGCAGGTCCTCAAATTAAAAGAAAAGGTGAGTTCATAGATAGGATGCAAATGACAAGGTATGAAACAAGTTCTCATAAGTAAAAATATAAATTAAGATAAAGATTTAATTTTGTTTCTCAAATTGTAATTATTACAAGAGCGTGGTGTTGGTAAATGAAAAGTGGGGTAGAGAAGGGTCTGATGGACGTACCAAGTGGTGTAACTATCGAGGGGCCGTATAACTGTGAGGCCACTCTTCCACCCACCTGCTTTTCTCTCATACTCTCCTAAGGCAGATTGAGGCGAAGATTTTTCTTCAGGGATGTTTATCACAACATTATTTATAAAAGTGAAAAATGAGAAATACTCATAACGTGTTACGACAGGGGAGTTGTTAAATTATCACACATCCTTATGATGGCCTTTCAGACAATCATTAATCGCTGTTTCTGAAGCATAATTAGTATCTTGGAATGATTATCACAATATTTTATGTGAAAAACAACAATACAGTATTATTCCAGGTTTATTTTAGAACAAGGACAGAAAGAATACATCTGCCTAGAGAAGGAGACTGGAAAGAAATATACCAAAATGTTAAAATTTCAACAATTTTGAAAACTCTTCCAGGTTTCTGAATTTTCTTTAGCAAATCTTTACAACTTTTATACATTTGGAAAAAATGTTTTATGAAAAGAAACTTCATGAGGACGTAAGATCAGGAGCCCTGGACAGACGAGATCTCTGTAGGTTCTAGTTCATTCCCTTCTGTTTCGTTTTCAACCAGCAGAATCCTTGAGTGAGTCCCTTCCGCTCCTTTGCAAACCGAGGGACCCCAGAGCTTCTCATACTTTTCCTGTGAACACACTCAGAGGCAGAAGAGCGTGAAGATGTACTCCTGGGGGAGGAAAGGATGGGGGAGATAATCTCAAAGTAACTTCCTTGGGGGCACCTGGCTGGCTTAGTTGGTGGAGCATGTGACTCTTGAACTTGGGTTCGTGAGTTCAAGCCCCACCTTGGGTATAGAGTTTGCTTTAAAAAAAGAAAAATAAAAGCAAACACATAAAAAAGTAACCTCCTGAACAAATTTGAGTGTGAAAATTCATGTAAACTTCCCCTTCATCTCCAAACTATACTGATAGTAGTTTATGAAATTAAAAAAAAAAATGAGATATAATTTATATACCATGACATCCACCATTTAAAAGTATACATTCTAATGGTTTTTACTCTATTCAGAAGCTTGTGCAACCAACGGATGCTAGTTTTTAGTAGACAGATGTTTACCATGGATGCTCTGTGGTCAAATTGACTTTCCAAGAAATTATACCTTTTGAGTGACCTTGACAGTACTGCAGGTCCCTTTCCCAGGAGGATTTTACCACTTTGAGAAGCGCAGGACTAGATGAAATTCTAAATATTTTCAAGAAATTGCATTTTCAGTGTATTTTGCCTACCTTGCCTTTAAAACCAACTTACCTGGATGAGTTATTATTAATAGTCCTGGTTACCACTGATTTACCCATCTGTTCAGTTTCCATTCACAGTGGGTGATAACTGAATTCACTTCATTTCTGTGCTGTATTTTTTAAACTGTCTAGTACCTTCCACCAGACCTTGCCAAGGATAAAGAGTGAAGTCATTCCCAACTCTTGGCCTCAAAGGACAGTCTTTTAAGGAGAGGAAGTTACGGTGACTTTGGTATTCAAGCTGCTTCAAGTGCAGGGTCCCAATTTAAGTAGAGGAAATTGTGCAGAAGGCAGAATGCACGTGTCTTAAAGCAGATAGCCTGAGATGTGGGCAACACATGGAATGAGTTTGGAGTCAGTGTATTTAACTCACTTTTATCTCAGTGCTATTAATTCTTTGCAGGTGTGGCTTGATGACGTGCTCATGGGTAGAAAATTCCTCCCTGAAATTTCTGGTTCTACTTTATCCAAGATTAGGTGGAAGTAGTCCAAGTTCAGCTTTGGTGGTGCTGAGATTCCATGTCTTAGACTCTTGGCCTAAACCAGCAGGCCTTATTAAGTACAGTTACTTGAGTAATAATTGAGCTCCATGAGACTTGGGTCTGTTCTTAGCCTCTCTCTGTCTGGGTGCTGGCCAATCAAGAGGGCAGGGCAAGGGCATTTGGCCTGAGCCTTCACATTAATTAAAGGCTTCAGATGTAGATTTCTGATGGTTTGACAATATCTCCAAATACAGTCATGAAAGGCACTGGCAGGGCGAGACGAATATATTCATTGTACAACTCTAAATACCACAGTTTTTATAACTCAGTTTTGGCATTTCTTCTTTTTCCTGGGAGCCTAAAAAAAAGGGGGCAGTGGTGTGGGTCTCCCTAGGCCTGGAAGAGGGCCTGAGAAGGCATATTTTCTGCCTTTTTTTTTTTCAGGGTGACGGGAATGAAGCATGAGGAGCCTTCAAGTTCCTGATAGTGCAGCGTTCATTGATTGCTTTCCAGGGCTCTTGTATGGCAGTTGAGGACACCCCTGCCTTTTCAGAGCAGTGACAGCAGTCACTGACATTTCGAGGGCACCGAGCAAGTCTTGTGTATACGTAGATTGTGCTTTGCAACTCTTTTGATAAAAGTACAATCCAAGAAGCCAACTTAAGTGTGAGGGAAGGAACCAATGAATCCATGATTGCTTTCAACAGTAAGTGATAATCCATTGCCGTTGAGAAGTTAACGTATTACTGGATTTAAAACTGCCATTTCAGGAAGGTGGGGGATTGGGATGAGAAGAACCGTCCTGCCTTTAGAGATGACTAGACAGAACTGTTTACGGCTTTCGCTGTGCAAATGGGCAGGGTAATCAGTGTCGTCATGCAGATGCTTCGTGTGAGTAGGATACAGAGAGTAAACAGGAATTTGTGGCAGAAGCCGTGTGTGGAAATCCTCTTGTGTTGAAAAGATCTTGTCAAAGCCTGAAATGAAAGATGGGAGCCTCAGATTGTTGTGTGTGTGACCGTGTATATGGCCGTTGCGCTGTATTCTAACTCGCAAAGTGATGCCCTCCACAGCGGGATATGAAATTCATATTTGATTTCGTTCTGATGGAAAGACATGCGAAGTGAAGTGGGGATGGCTGGCTGTGCTTTATCCTGATCTGATGGGTAGGGAAGAAAAAAACCTAAGAATCCCTCAAAGCCAATTACACATGCTGGATGATATGCCCCCCGCCCCCTTTTTAAAGATTTTATATTTAAGTAATCTCTACACCCAGTGTGGAGCTCAAACTCACAACCCAAGATCAAGAGTTGCATGCTCTACTGACTGAGCCAGCTGGGCACCCCAGGTGTGCCCTCTCTAATAGCATGGTTCTTGCAGAGTCTCATTTCTGGGTGTTTTGATGAGCGAGGCTAAGAAAAGGCAGAGTACCTTACCCAAAGGTAGGACAGCTCTTCTGGGGAAAATTTTTAGCCTTATTTATAGACACCATCACAAGAGGAAAGGCAGTGTTGTGTGGTGCGTACCCTTGTGTGTGTTGATGTGCCTGTTAAAGTTGTGAAGTGACTTGATTGGAGATATATTCAAATTAGCAAAAATGAGAGCCTCCCCGGCTTTCATGTAAGGGCTCACTGCTAGATCTTATCAATGGCTTTGGAAACAGTAGACGTGTATTTCTTGAGCTAGGTCAAGAGTTCCTTATGCCATGTGCTGTGAAAAGAGATTAGCCGTCGCTGGATTCACAGAGAATCTATTAGCAGAAAAGTCTGCTTTCTCTCATTCAGATATAAAGAATTGTGGAGTCTCAGAATTTTCATGTGGCCTTAGGAAATAACACCATTTTATAAATTCGAGAACAGCTGGTTGGTTGGTTTTTTTAAATTTTTTTTAGGTGTTCCAAATATTTTTTTTCATACTCATCATGAGTAGATTGTTAAAATGTCCATTTCAAATCCTGAGAATGTTGTGTAAGTCTATAAAAATAGGAAGCATGATATTTGGCTTACACATTTGTGAAGAATAGTTCATTTGTCTCCATGCTGGAATTCTTTCTATGTAACAAAGAAGCTGAAGTGTTTTGCTCGGTTGAGGTTTCAGTCCATATATCTTTTGTTGGGGGGCTAAGTCCATCGTTGGTGCGGAATAGTACTCTCTTGACTACTTTTATCTTCCACCTGCAGTGTTTAAAAGACACAGACACTCTCTTACCTGGAACTCTGCCTTCGCTCTGAAATCACTGTATTTATATAGTAACATCAAAGGGTGAACATTAAGTTCATGGGGGAAGTTTATCTGGGCGGAATGGCCAGTCAATTGGAAGATGGCAAAGAGATTCAAAATGGCTCCCCACCAATCGAAGCGGTATTCAGAAACTCAGAATTAGATTAAATGGATAAAAGTTGGGTGAAGTCAAAGCCATCGTAAGATATGTTCAGCCAGTGGGCAGTAGAAGCTAATTACCCTGGATTTAGGGCAGTCATGACCAAGAAAATAGTGACAAACCCAAACTGGGCAGCTGGGGGCTGGGCCGAACGCTCCTGTTGCCTGTTACTGGCCATGGCATCCTCGCCTGAGGCCTCACCCCTCCAAGACCTTTTCTTTGATGTGAAATGAGGATAAAGACATGTATCTCACAGGTTTTGAAAGGATGAAATGACAGTATATTTCAGAGTTCTTGGCAAAACATAAAGGGTCGGACACAAATTTCTTTTAATTTCCTTTATAAGAGGGGATATTCAGGAGGTGGGGACCATGATTTTCCCTGTCGGTGTTGGAGATTGGTCCTGGGTGTGTGTGTGTGTGTGTGTGTGTGTGTGTGTGTGTGTGTGTGTGTGTGTGCGCGCGCGCGCGTGCGCATGTTCTGGGGACTGGTGGCTAGTGGTGTATTTATTAGGACTTTGGGGGAGAATTGGGTTCTGTCCTTTCTTCATCATGGCCGGCCTCCGGGACAGTGTTATGAGAGTGAGTTAGTGACCAACAAGTTCTGTACGGACTAGAGAGCACCTCATGAATAAGATTTCTGGAGAAAGGGCCTCTTTCATCTTCCCCTGCTTCCCTTGTGGCGTTTGTACTGGTCGGAAAACCTGTGGCACACTCCAGCTAGGTGGCTGAGGGGAGTTCTAGAAGGGGACAAGGTCACTAGTGTCTGGCACTAGCCTATCAAGGGGAGACAGCAGTCACAGGCACCCAGAGAGGGTAGCTGTATGGGCCAGGGGGCACCCAGGAGGAGCTGTGGCCTTTGAAGGGGACACAGTATATCTCTGGTGCCCTTGCAGGGAGTGAGCTGTGGGAAAAATTCCCCCTTCCTTATTTACCTGCTCTCTGGTCTCCTTCTCGTGTCTTCTATGTGCTAGACCCAAGATAAAGACGAGGGCAAGGGAGCTGTTGATGTGAAACCCTTATGGATCAGCCTCTCGGAGGGTACTGAGCAAGACAAGAGAATGGAGAGAGAGGATGCCTGGGTGTGTCGGGGGCAGTAGGAACATGTCTTACTTCGGAGTTGATTTTTGGATTCTTTTTTCTTTCCTCTTTCCTTGCCCGCATTCATTCATTGGTCCCGCATTCTGTCTCTGTTTGGACTCTTCATAGCGTGGTCTAGTCACCCAGGTGACTAGCGCTGACTGCTCTTGCCTGCCTGGCAAGACTTAAGTGAAACACAAGCCGGTGTAGTTTATTTGTCTGCGACTTTCTTATTTTTGTGTTTTAGGTTTTACACTTACCCAAATGAGTATATAAACGCTGCTCGGCTAGCCAGGAGGAAGAGGCCCTAGTGCCTGATTCTCTTCCCTTTTCTTCTCGAGCCATTAACCTCACATATTAAGATTTCTTCTTGTTTTTGTTGTGGAAAAAACTAGCAGGGATTCTGATTTGATGATTATGTCTATGGTTGGGCCCTCCGAGCAAGCCATTGCCCCTGGGATAGGGATAATAAAGAAGCAATCTGGATTTTTTTTTTTCCTGCATACTTTGAAATGCTTGGGAGAGTAAAGATACCTGTTGTTTTCTACGAATTGTGGATCGATAATGAGAATCAGTTTCATAGCTTTATTTCTACCAGAGGTGCTACTTTTTAGATATTTTGGGGTTTTCCCCCCTTATATTTCATGGTTGGGATTATAAAATAGTTGTTTTAAACTCTTGGGATGAAGCTCGTTAAAATGGGTTGATGGCATTCACATTGCAGTGTTAACTTTATAGTCCAAGGACTCCAGATCACTTATTAAAAGTCATATGAAAATGATAAAGGAGTTGCTGACCCAGGACCTCAGAGCTAGAAATCCTCTTCCTCTAACTGGGTGAGGCTTCTGTGTTACCCGGACATCTGTAGTCATTTAAGATTGCTTCTATGAAAACCGTAATACTTACTTGACTCTTCCATGATTGTTTATAAAGATGAAAATGAAATCTAACCTCCAGAAAAACAAAATGAAATTAGGACAGATGCTGTATTCCTGGTTTTCAGTTTTCCTTTTCTTTTGTTTTTTAAGCACCTTGTAGGTGGGAAATGGCAATAAGAATACACTAGCCATCCCGTGTTTTAATATTTTATTCTTCCATGTTTAATATCCATGTTTAGTATCCAAATAGGTCCTTTTAGTGTTTTTCTACACTAAAGACAGAAATAGTTATTGTTTTGGAAATCTCAAGGAGGCCTGAAAGTGAGTGAATAATGTTCAGAAATGAAGTGACGTACAGAAGAAGCCACCTCCATTTGGAAAAATGATGTTTTTACATTCATAGTATTAGATTCATTGTGGAAGAAATAGGTTGTCATTCAGTGATAGGATCCCATCTTTCTGTCTTTTCTTACTCCCATGGCCATTGGTAGCTTTGTTAGGGATTGCGCTCAGGCTTACGGTAACAGAAGAATGGGTGTTGAAAAGGGGAAAAATAAGAGCACGGAAGAGAAAAATTCACTAACAGTAAATTTGTATATCATGCTATTAGCCAAGGATGGGCAGAAGGAAGGAGAGTCCTTGTGACTTCTCTGAATTAGGCGATTCCTTGAAATAACTCAGCCACATCGAGTGGATACTTGCTGTCCAGAAAATTCCTGATTCTTGCCTGGATGCTGTGCTCTCTCTGTATATGTCCCATTTTAAAGTAAAAGAATATGTCTAGAAATTTCGAGGCATTTTTCTCTTACTGCTCTCTGAACAGCATTTGTCATTTCCAGATCCAAATCCTGCCTAGCCGTCCAGCCCAGCCTCCTGGAAGGCTTTCAGATATTCTCCAGGGAGGAGAGCTTTATCAAGTATTTATTCTCTTCCAAAGATGCTGATTTCATTGTGTTTCTCACAGATACATGGTTACAAATCACTAGCAAAATTCCACGCCGAGTGGCTTCCAAAGAGGTGACAGGCTGTGTGTGTTTTTTGTTTTTTTGTTTTGGTTTGTTTTTTAAGCACCATCCGCCTCTGAAACGGACTGTCATCCACATGTTTTGCTGAGCGTTCCCTGCAGGTGGCATTTCCCCCCTAGCGATGCCGCCGTCCTGTGATGTTCCTCCAAGCGGGCCTCGCGGGGATGCTGCGTCCAAGCCGCCGTGTCCAGTTCAGTTGTCTGGGAGACCGTAAGAAGGTGTCATGGTCTGATGACATCTTTTGCTGTTGTCCATCTTGCAGGGACAGGAGAGAGTGGCAAGAGTACGTTTATCAAGCAGATGAGAATCATCCACGGGTCGGGCTACTCTGACGAAGACAAAAGGGGCTTCACCAAGCTGGTGTATCAGAACATCTTCACGGCCATGCAGGCCATGATCAGAGCCATGGACACGCTCAAGATCCCCTACAAGTACGAGCACAATAAGGTAGGCGTGGCTCCTCCTGGGAACCGCGGGCGAAGCTGGCCGCGGTGCGGATGCTCTCTTCACACAGCTGGCTGTACAGTGGGTTTTTGTGGCATGCATTTCTCATCTCCTCCTAAGTGGGACGTGTACTGGTTCCGTATGTTCTTCCTAGTTTGTGTTTTTTTCCCCTTAACTCTTTAAAGTCACACCTCTACACAATTAGAGTTGTGTTCTTAGTGATACCGGTGGAAGACACATTCGAATGTTCGGTGATACATAGACGGAGGTTTAAAATTCTGGAGGGACCATGTTACATGAAGAAGACAGGTTTGTAAGTTCAGAACAAATTGACCAAGGTGAGGGAATTCAGAGAAGAGGCAGTGGCCTTGCTTCAACCTCCCACTCTGTGTGCTTCCTTGACGAAGAAAAAAAAAAGAACACAAACAGCTTAAGAGCATTCTGTCCGGTTTAATTTTGGATTTCGTGACTTCCTTTCAGTAGTACCACAGGCTTAATTTTATTTCAAAATAGGTCCATCTGTCACTTCCAATAACCTTTCAAACATGTTTCCCTGCAGTTGTGTTACAGTCATGCAAACTTCTAAAATCACTTGAGAAAGGGTGAGGAAGAAAAAAAAAAACCTAAATTTTCTCAGGGCTTGTAGGTGTTGATCTTCTCGTAAGCTGGTAAAACCTCACCTTTTGTTGACGGAACACTGCATTTGCACCTACACTGGTTTGAGGGCCTTCCTTCAAGTCTTCGACTCAGTGCTCTTGATAATCTATTCTTAAAAATGTTTCCGTATACCAGGTCAATATATGACAGCAAGAAGCCAGCATGCCCACTGTGACTCATAAACGGAGATTTAACTCAAAGTGAATCATAGGTAAAATAAAGCAATGCTGTGTATCTCCACTTCTCTTAGCATCTAGAAGCTTCTAAGTGTACAGATCATCTTAAAAGCTGGCATTTATTTTTCTTGGATGCTTCCTTGAAATCGACTGGCTCTTTCTTATCTCATTAATACTCTGGCACTTAGTTTTCCGATGGTGACAAGAAGGTGTCTCCACAAAGAGTAGAGAGACCCTCCACAAAGACTCTTTCCTGTTCCCACCCTCGAGAGTGAAAACAATCTGGGCAGGTTGATGAGCCTGGGAATGTGGTACCTGAACCAGATGAGGCTGCCTGGATAGTTACCCAGTCTAAATGTAGAAGGATCAGAGTTGTACCCCCCCAACCCCCCACCCAAGAAATTTCAGTGTAATGAGTTTCTGAAATAGTGGCTCGCTTGTTTCATTGCGGTTGTAAGAAGATGGTGTGGAAAGAACTGTTTTTTAATGCCAGCGACTTTTTCCGATCTACAGTTATTTGATAATATCATGATCTGACGGATTCTGGCTGATTTAACCATGTGTGGTATGATATACAGTTGACCCTTGAACCACGTGGGGATTAGGGGTGCCAACCCCCCGTGCAGGCAAAAATCCATGTATAACTTTTTTTTTTTAAGATTTTATTTATTTATTTGACAGAGACAGAGACAGCCAGCGAGAGAGGGAACACAAGCAGGGGGAGTGGGAGAGGAAGAAGCAGGCTCATAGCGGAGGAGCCTGATGTGGGGCTCGATCCCATAATGCCGGGATCACGCCCTGAGCCGAAGGCAGACGCCTAACCGCTGTGCCACCCAGGCACCCCATAAAATCCATGTATAACTTTTGACTCCTCCAAGACTTAACTAATAGCTTACTGTTGACCAGAAGCCTTACCAATAACATAAACAGTCAATTAGTGCATATTTTGTGTGTTATACGTATTATACACTGTGTTGTTACATAAGAAAGCTAGAGAAAAGAAAATGTTATTAAGGAAATCATAAGGAATAGAAAATACATGTACAGTACTGTGCCAGAAGAATCGTTCGGGATCTTGCTTTGAAGTTAGCTTTTCACGTGAGGCCCATTGATTGTACCATCACATAGATGTGGAAGGTGAAGTGGAACTTGCACCTTATTCATGTAACACATTGAAGAATATTTAACAACGTGTGTTACTTGAGCTCTTTGTAACAATTCTAATTAAGTAGACTTTACTGTGATGAATACCATTCAGTTAAAAATCAGCATCATAAAAAGTTATAATAATATGATTTTTCTCAGATATCATAATTACCCTGTGGAATCTTCCTGCATTTCTTGGTTACTTAATACACTGCCTAATATAGGGACGTGAGTGTGTGCTGGCCTCTGAATTTCTCAGTATGTTTAATCCCCTTTAATTTGTAATATAAATTACTTTCCCGTTTGTTCCATTTTCTCTACAACGCACACGTATTCTGAAGCATCAGTTCTTGCTCGATCCATTAACTTCCCGAGCTCTGCCCACTCCTTGCCTTCGTTAATGCTTATTAAGGACATAATGTCTTCTTTCTATTCCACCCAACTGCCACTTCCTTCTAGAGTTCTTCTCTGCACAACCCCCCCCCCCATTGCCCTAAGTAATCCCACCCTCCTTTAGCAGAAACCATAGTGGATTGTGTTCGTAATTGCCTAGCTTATATTCATTATGACGACTTGGGGGTTGGCCTTCTTCTCCCAACCAGACTCAAAGCTCCTTGAAAGTAGATGATGATAGTTTTATTTCAGCATTTTTCGGGGACCCTGGCATTGTACTTTGTACATATTAGAGGCTCAAAAAATACTGTTTTAAGTCATTTATCATCTTAGACAACTGAAAGTCTCCTCTTCTGCCCCCTGGTTGTTGAAATGCTTATTCAGATCAACAGATCACCGTTGAACTGGTTTTCTGTGTGTAAGGGAATAAGTACAGTGCACTGTCAGGGATGCAGGGAAGTTTCATGAGGGCCGGGCAGAAAATCGACAATCCAGAAAAAGTCAACGGCATGGCTGAAGGTGGGGCGCTTTGGGGTGGAGGAATGGCAGGAGTAAATGTTAAGAGAAAGGGACGTGACTGTGTTGGCCGATTTAACTTGAGCAGAATTCTTATAGAGGAGGACTAGAAAATAAAATAAAAAAATGGTTTAGAATGTGTTTCTGAAAGATTTTGAATCTAGGCTAAGAAGTTTGAATTTTGTTTTCTTGTGTTTATGAGACCCATTTTCTAATAATATTTTTTGTTTCAGTTAGACTTTTCTACAGAAGTTTCTGGTTGTGATATGCTCTCTGTTTTATAAATATTTTAAGGAATTTGGTGTGCATTTTATTAGCAATTACCTGGAAGAAATGCACTGTGATTTATATGATTTTGTGACACTACAGATGTAAAAAATGTGATTTTTATGAAAGCTTCTTTGCGTCTGCGGCCACATTGGTCATAATATATGGTAGTAGCATAAATAAAAACAAACACATTCTAATATTTTTCTCCTAACTTTGTACTTGCTTCTGAGTTCATGTATTTTATAGAGCACAATGTAGCTTAAAAATAGTATGGCCTGTTCTTAATGGGGAAATTGTTCACAGTTTCATTTGCTGTGAAATTCGTTCTAGCAATGGGAATACCACACCAGAATATTGGAATTTCTTTGGCTCCTGTGTAAGTGTTACTGCATTGAATTGAGAATCTCACTGGTTAGCTGGGGGGCTGGTGCCGTGGTCAGGGGGGGTCCAGGCCACTGTCTGTGCCCTAGATGGTGGTGTGGCATCCCATGCCTTTTTATAGACCTTACACAGTGTTCCAAGGATTGGCTAGCTCAGGAGTAGCTTGTGATAACTTAGAAACTTTTATCAAAATAAAGATCAGTTCTTCCCTGGGTGAGTATCCGCTATCCTGTTCTTGAATTTTCTTTGCCAAGCCAGTAATGTTTATAGGTGAGCTGCTTGGACTCCACCCAAGTGAGAGAATATATCTGGAGACTTCTTCTGAATATATTGTGAGCTAGGGTTTGTTGTTTCCTAAATATGACCTTGCCTTTTCCTTAAACACAACTGTTGATAGCTGATGTTAAAAGGGATTAAATGTTTGTCGCTTAATCAAATCAAAAGATACATTTAATGCTCCGCTAGGTACAAGGCATTTGTGACATTCCTCTGTCATTTTTTACTCTCCAAAAGGGAGAATTTTCATCACCATTATTTTATGGTTTCCCCTCTTATGCAGACCTGTTCTTCTGATTATCTGTTGTTTGGGTGCTGAAATCAGCTCTTTATAAAAAAGAAGAGATAAAAGTTTCTGGGCCCACATGGCTAAGAACTGTGTTGAATTACAGTGGAGGGGGGAATGGACGACGGGGTATTGACCCCTGATTTTCATGTCCTTGTTATCTGTGCCTGGCAGTTGGCATTCTTCCTGCCTCACCTGCTGATCATTCCTATGCAGGTGCACATTACATGATAGTGAGCAAGCTTCTTGTTTGGTAACTCATTGTCTCCGCAGTGTGCCACACATGTTGGTGCTTTTCTCATTGAGTGGATTACCCCAGATTAGCAGATCCAGGTATCCCTTACTGTTGGCTTATAGTTTCTGTGAACTGTGAAATCAGGCTATTCGTAGGGCAATTTCAAAGTATTGACAGGCTTTTCCTGCCTTGTCCAGGCCCAGGAAGAGAAAAGAATCCAGCGCGATGCTTCTTCATGCGGTGGTTACTGAGTAGAACTCAGCCGCTTGCTAATGTCGAGCAGACAATGTTACCTTTTCTTCTAGTTTCTGCTTTTAAACTTGAAGTCTGGACAACTGGGAGTCACTTAGCACCAAAGGCTGCACTTGTCTTTGACTAAGTAGCCAGGAGTTTCCAGGTGTGACACCTGTTACCCTTTCTCCTGGCAGGTGAGTGGCTCTGAGAGCACCTTGCTGTAGTACCTTTGTCCTCCCTGAACCCTCTAAGAAAGGGCTTTTCACCGGCAGACGACGTCTTTGAACACTTGCAGAGCTTTCTGAATTTTCTGTACTTCCCGAAAAATCTAAGATCCCAGAAGCTGTGTTTCAGAAGAAAAACGTAGCCGGGATTCTGGAGAATTTGCCAGTTTATTCCTGCCTTTGATCAGTTGCACGAGAAATTGGTCTTCTCCTTTTTTCAACATGAAGGAATTCTCTTAGTTTACAAAATGCTAAGAGACGGATTTCCTTATAATATTTCTCGCCTACAGAACAAGCACATAATAAAAGCCGAACTTACTAAGTATGTATTTTAGTCTATTCCCCCCAAGAGTTGTTATCTGTCAGTGTTCTGTGTTTGCAAGCAACAGAAGCCAACCCTGGCTAACTTAAGCAGAAAAAGGGCTTAACGAGAACATGAGGGGACCCCGAGAAGTGTGGAGAGACGGAAGGGTAGTTCCTGGAAACCAGAGCAGGTTTGCTGAACTCATCTCTGAGACGGTTGAACTCTGACCATTTTCATTCTTCTGTACCATTCAAGATTCAGATTCCTGGGAAAACGTGCCTGAGAAGCGTGGCCTGGATACGGTGCCCGCTCTCTGGACAAGGCTGGGGAATTGGATTGACAGCTCCTGCGGGAAATCAGGGTGCAGTTTACTAGAGGAAGGGAATGAAGTGGCCACAAATCGCAACGGCCCACTGCTAGACCACACTGTCAGTTTAGAAAAGGAAATGACATCTGGATTCTCTGTGGAAGAAGGCCGTCCGGTTTTGCTCCCCATTTGCGAAGCCTGTCCTAAAGTACAACGTCTCATTCTGGGCTGGTTCGGAATGGGCGTGTGGAGAGGTTGAGGGGTTAGTGATATACTAACACTTCCATGTGAAGGAAGTAGCTGAATTTGAGCCCAAGCCTCGGAGAGCTGAGTAACCTTGGGATTGTCATATTTTTCCCCTAAACCTAAGTTTCCTTACTCTCTAGGCCTCAGTGTCCCCGTCTGTAAAATGGGACAGATAATCAGAGGATTATTTCAAGGGTTAAATAGATAATGTATTTGAAAATGTCTTGTAGATGATAAATAAAAAAGAGGTTGCAAGTTATTATAGGAGGAGTTATCATGGAGGTGATGAACACTGCTAATCTTCTCTATTTATTACGAATAAAACAGAAGATCATTTAAACAGCGTGACTAGATACAGGAGGTATTTGAGGGAAACTTTCCTCAGAGTAACAGTCATTGAAATGGGACACCAAGGGAGGTAGAGAAGTCTCCTTACCTGGATGTGTTCAAAAATAGAATGCATTTTTAACATGTGAAATTCTCGAAGGCAGTTTTGCTGAGATAAGACAAGGGATGGACTGGCCACCCTCTGAAACCCTTCCTAGCACGGTTTTCCCTCATTCTGATTCTCTGATTGCAAAACTCTAAGAAAGCTATTGTAACTTTGTTATAATTTAAATCTCTTCCCTTTCTGGAACTTTGTCCATTCCAGAGCACTTATGAAAATTAAAATCAAAGACAAGAAACAGATTTTTTTTAAAAAAGATTTTATTTATTTATTTGTCAGAGAGAGAGAGCATGAGCAGGGGGAGTGGCAGGCAGAGGGAGAAGCAGCCTCTCCAGTGAGCAAGGAGCCTGATACAGGACTTGATCCCAGGACCCTGGGATCATGACCTGAGCCGAAGGCAGACGGGTAACAGCTGAGCCACCCAGGTGTCCCGAAGCAAGAGATTCTAGGTGACAGTGATCTCTAGCCCAGTGGAGAACTCTCTTTGCATCTAAATCCAATGAGCAATTACAATATTTATGTCCATGTAGGGTTTTTTTTTTTTTTTCCTTTTGAATGGTGTTCAAAGGTCAAAATTTAAAAAAATCAAAGACAAAACAAAACAAAGGTCAACATCAGATACAGGTGTTGGGGAGATTGTCCGTGATAGTATTTCATTTGGGTTGTTGGCTACTGGCCACTGAAGACAGTCTGTACCTTCTCCTAGGAAAACTTTCTACTCCTGCTTTTACAAATCTGAGAGTTTTCTTTTTAATCAAGAGTATAAGGGGATCTTTAGACTTTTCACAACCAACTTGATCTGAGGTTGGTTTACAACCTCCTCCCTTCTCTCTAGGACTCTTGTTGGGACTTGAGTCACTACTGATTCTCCTGTAGCTTTATCAGCTTTCAGAATTTCTTCACATGCTTTCTTTTCTCTCAATACCTGGCAAATACTTTGTAGCTGCATTTTTGTCTCCTCACTCTATCTTTGTTTCATTGCAGTTCTTTATTCATTTTATACCCCCGATGGCCATGTAGAAGTAGAAGAATGTAAGATTTGTTAAAAATCCCTTTTTCTTCTCTAAAATAATCCTAAGACATGCCATAGCATTTATCTAAGATGAGCATCTTTTTTGTGTGTGTTTTGGTTTTTTTTTTTTTTAAGATTTATTTTATTTTATTTGAGAGGGAGAGAGAGAGAACGCTTGTGCTCCTGCGTGAGTTGGGAGAAGGGGAGAGGGAGAGGGAGAGAATCTCAGGCAGACTCCGCACCGGCACCCAGCACATCACAGGGCTCAATCCCACAACAACCTTGAGATCCCAACCTGAGCGGAAACCAAGGGTCAAACACTTAACCAACTGAGCCAGCCAGGCGCCCCTAGGGTGAGCCTTTTGAGTTCAGTGTTATCAGAGGAGGACTCTGAAGCAAAGAAGGGCTTCAGCAGTAGAGTGAGGCTGACCGTTGATTTATTTATTTTTTTGGTTACATACAGAAGAGTGTACGCATCATCAGTATTAAGCCACATGTGTTTTTCCGCATCTGCTGATCTAGATTGGTGTGACCAAAAGCTTGGAAGCCTCCTCATGCTGCCTTCCAGTCAGTGCCCCCAACTCCCAAAGGGCGACCACCTCCCGACTTCTAATATCATAGATCAATTGTGTTAGTGTTTGAACTTCTTGTGAATGGAAGCATATAGTGTATCCTCCTTTCTGTCTGCTTTATTCTGCTCAACATTACATTTGTGGGATTCACCCCAGTTTTTACTTGTAATTGCAATTCATTTATTCTCATTTCTGTATGTATGATAGCCATGCCCCATAGAACTTTATCAAAGTGCTTTATGTCTGGGCTGTATGATCTGCTGGGCACCAGCCACAGGTGGCCGTTGAGCCTATGAAGTGTGTCTAGTCCCACTCAGAAACTGAATTTATATTTTTATTTTCGTTTAATCTTATCAATTTACATTAAAATTTATATGTGACTAGTGGCTCTGGGTTGGACAGCACTGTTGTATAATCCTTTTTATGAATATGACACAGTTTGTTAATATAAGTTTGGGTGTTTCTGGCTATTACAAATAATGCCAATATAAACATTTCCATACCTGTTTTTTGATGAACGTAAGCATGCATTTCTTCAGATTATGTACTTGGAATTGCTGAGTCAGAAGGGATATATCTGTTCAGTTTCAATATGTAGATACTATGACAGATTATTCCAGAACAATTGTACCAATTTACACTCTGACCAGCTATCTATGAGAGTTCTAGGCGCATCATGTCCTTGACAGCTCTTGGTATTATTAGTCTTTTTATTTTAGCTAATACAGTAGCTGGATAGTGGTATCACATTGTTGTTTTAATTTGCATTTCTTTGACGATTAGGGATGCTGAACATCTTTTCATATGTTCATTGGCCGTTTGGTTCTTTAAAAAAACACTTTTTACTCTTTTTTCCTGCTGGGTTGTCTGATCTCTTATTATTTTAAAGGGGTCTTTTATATAGTAAGGATATACATTTCTACTGAGTTAATGTATTGCAAATATCTTCTCTAGTTTGTGGCTTGTTTTTTATTTTCTTCTTGGTTCCTTCAGTAGAAAGATGTTCTTATCATTTCCCGCCTTCTGATTAGTGCTTTTTGTATCCTTCAAAAGTAACTGTTGCCTACTTTAAGGTCTTGTAGGTAATCTACCGGCTTGTCTTTTAAATATGTTGTTTTTTTGCCTTTTACATTTAACCCTAAAATTCATTCAGATGGATTGTAGAGTATGGTGTGAGGCAGGGGATCAAATTTTATTTTTTTCATATGGAGATCTAATTAACCCAACCCATTTATTGAAAAGACCATCCTTTACCAAGTGCAGTGCAGTGTCTGTCACTCAGCTGCAGATCAGGTGAACGTGTTTATGTGCATTTGTTTCTGAATGGTCTGTTCTGATTTATTGGTCTGTTTTGTGTATCTTTATGTCAGTACTGCATTAAAGGCTAATCTTTGCATTGAGTTTATTTTTTTAATTTTTTAAAAAAGATTCTATTTATTCCTTTTGAGAGAGAGAGAGAGCGCATAAGTGCCCACACTGGGGGAGAGGCATAGGGAGAGGGAGAAAGAGACAGAGAGAATCTCGAGCCGACTCTGTGCTGAGTGTGAGCCTGACAGAGGGCCCGATCTTACAACCCCATGATATGACCTGAGCTGAAGTCAAGAGTTGGGTACTTAAGTGATTGAGCCACTCTTTTAATCAGACAGTATAAGTCATTCAGCTGTGGTTTTATTCTGAAGATTGTCCAAGTGCTAAATGTATTTGCTTGTAATTAAAGGTGCCTTTAAGGAAGAACATTTCTTTAACTGGTGATAGATTTCCCAGGATGAATCCAAATGTTGTGATTGTTCTCTATGATACAAGTGACTTCCACTTCCTTGAGACCTCAGTTCGTTTTCTTATTTAGCCTGTGTTGGCTGCATAGCTCAGTAGAAGGACATCTATTTTTCCTGGATTAATAATGTGACATTTTTATTATCAAGTAGCTCATTTACAAAGGGTGATGGAGCTGCTGTGTGGTTTTGTCATTATTCAGCGTGGTCATGTTCTTTCTCACTATAGCATTTCCTTTAACCAGAGTGGTGACCAGACTGGGAAGGCAGTGGGGTTCTACCAAGTTCCCCCTCCACAAATCCCTTTTTAGGCAACATTGCTCTGCACCACAGAGATTGGCAGATTCGGCAGATTTGGCACCAGATTCCCTTCTTATTTCCTTTCTTCACTACCCACAGCCTGTTGGAAGGATTGAATAGGCCTCCCTGGATTTTCTTTTTTGTTGTTGTTATGTGGTCTCTAGCTGTTGTGGAAATTGTCTTTTGTGGCTCTGCATGAGAGCTGTAGTTTGGTAGGAAGGTAATGCTAATTGGTTTTGCCCTTTTGTTAACTATAGTATTTTAATGCTATTATGTAAAATTTTTATTCATTTATGTCTTACTGAAGTTATTGGGAAGCATCTGATTTTGGTGAAGCAGAGTATGAAGAACAGGCAGAACCATAGGCACGTACGTATCCACACGCTCGGACCTATGAGCGCGCTCATGTATAATTGGTGTCTTGTGTGTCCGAAATTACCTTCGGAAATTTCCACATATTTAAATATGTAGGGATAAAACTGATGAAATACCAGTTTCCTCTCCATATCGTACCTATATAATAACTGTCTTTAGTTAATGTTTTCTCGGCTTACCAGTGCCCATCTCACCTGGAAGTAACTCATCTCACGTGTCTGTCTTCAGCTAATCCACATTGTTTCAAATTGGATGAAAGGAAGAAACTTCCCACTTGGGAGCAGAGATAGGGCTTTAATTATTTAAACGTAGCACAGTACTCGGCGTGCGGTTCTCCTCTGTCGAATGAAGGACCAAGGGGACATTTGTTTACTGTACGATGATGGGTTTTTCTGCACAGGGTGGTATCCTGTGGTATTTCTGGAGTCTGACACAACTAGGCTTGAGATCCAGCTCTAGAAAAGAACCACTGTGTGATGTTGAGTCAGTTAATCTCTGAATTCCGGTCTCCTTATTTGTAAAATTATGGTGATTATAATCCCTACTTCACGATGTGTTACAAGAATTAAATGATAATAGTCTAGAAAAGTTGAAGAGTTGTCCATCGCTAAATGGAGATGGTGTTCCTTCGTTTAGTCATTCAACAGACACTTATTAAGTACCTCCTGTGTGCTAGTCAACAGAAACCACTTTGGCTGTTTTTGAAAAAGCAAACAGTGAATGCTTGAAAGGAGTGTTACTGATCTGATCTGTCCAAACCCAAGAGAACTCTGTGTAAGCAATCTTCCTCTAAAACCCCTTTCATCTGCTCAGACCTTGGATGCCCGGAGACTGACAGCCACCATATAAAATACATGTGGCATAGTTTAACACGTTTTAGTAGGAAGTTGTGAATCTGGTCATTTGGCTGTTGCTACTTAACTCCTGGCAAAGCATCACATAAATACTTTCCTTGTTCTTTTAAACCAAGTAATGCGTGATTTTCCCCTTTAATTTTAAAACAATGCATCTATTTTCAATTAGGGAGGCTGAATGTATTTGTTGGACCAAGGAAAGTGAATGCTTAATGAAGTCTGAAGGGATCTAGGGAGGGAATGAGAAATGCCAGCACTTTTCTTTCACATTTTCACCTCACTGAAGAAGTAATTTCAGTTCTGGGCTTACTTTTTGGTATTGTAGAAATTTAGGGTAGGGCTTGCTTAGTATTTCACAAAACAACAGTTTTGCTTATCAAAGCCATGTGTATCAGAGCCTAAAATCTTGTTTCTAAGAAGCTGTATTCTCACGTTCTAGCCAATGTTGTTTTACCCTAAATCACTTACACCTGCTACATAATTGTGTGTTTTTTTAAATAGTATGTTGTTAATATACCTAAGATTTTCATGAGTACATGAGCATGTATCCAAATAAGGAAATGTACTTAAAAGTATCATATCTTGTTATATTATCGTATTTCCTTTCAAGGGATAAAAAAAAGTCCTTCATGTAAAGCTATGATGACTAATTTGGGCTTGATACGTTGTAAACTTATATTTGGAACACACTTATATTCCTGATTTTATGTTTCTTAAAATGAATTTGCTAAGAAGATACCTTTAAGTTGTTGCCCCCACTGTTCTGTAAGGCGATTATGCAATTCTCTTGCAATCTTGTATTACTTGCTCAAAATGAAAAGTGGCTTAGAGAAGTGGCATTACTAGAATATATCAAGTTGCTATCACTGCTGAGGGGCACAAGAATAATTAGACTGGTTGGCAGGCTGTGTGCTTTCCTCCGTGTTCATGCATCCTCTCTGGTAAAAACAAAACACCCCAAAAAGCAAACAAACAAAAAATCCCCAATGGTTTTGAGCTGAAAAGGCTGTACTGATTGTGGTAGCCACTGGCATGTCTAGTGGAGTGACCAGTCCGTCCCGTCCGTGAGTCTAGCGCAAGAGTTCGGCTATGCAGGAAATTTCTTTCTTTGTGCATTCTTGAAGGTACTGGGCCCTACTTTTCACTCTTTTGACCTTTTCTTAGCCGTTTTACTGCCTTAAAAGGCAGCTGTGTCCAGGGCAAAGGGATGAGACTGTGTAGCTGTTTGGTTATAGAACATTGCAACCAAACTCTCACTAAAATTGGGTATTAAAATACTTCTGGATTCCACTAGTCTTCAGTGGTCCTTGATCCTATATTCTGTATTGTAATAGAAAATTTAGTGTTAGCAATGTTGTCAATAGTTCCAGGAATTTTGGCCTTAGGGGCACCAAGCGCAATGTCAGTACAAAGATACTTTTCCGCTTCAGAGAGTATGCTAATGGCATAAAAATGGCCAGTACCATATACTTTGTGGATAGTCTGTATAACGTTGTGCATTTGTGGCCGGCCATGGGGTAGAATGTGAGTTGCCTCTTTCTTTGTACAACAACACCGTATTTTTGCCAAATGCTCTCCTCAGATGGGATGCGTTTTCCTAATTTGCATAAAAGGTTCCATATAGTCCAGTGTCAGCTTTGGGTCATCCTAACCGACTATGAGGTTGGAGAGTGATTTTATATTATAGAGCAGTGTTTCTCATACATTTAATGTGTGTACGAATCCCGTGGGGATCTCGTTAAGATGCAGATTGTGTTTCGGTGGATCTGGGGTAGACCTGAGATTTTGCTTTCCTAACAAGCTCCCAGGTGAGGTTGAAGTTGCCTGAAATAGAGTCATCTTTGAAATAACTGACTCTTCACCGCCAGAGGCAATATGAACTCACCAGTGGGCTAACTAACCTTTGGAGAGAAGGTCCCAGAACTGATACTTCAGGACATGAAGCAATTGCTTATACTCTAAGGTATGCCTTCCTCACCTGAAGAGTGAGGTTGATCACGGCACCCATCTTGCATAGTGAATGTGGGCATGAATGAGAGAATACAGGTGCAAAATGCTTAGGACAGAGCATCAATTTGGTACATGTCCCCTAAAGGGCCTTTGTTGAATTCTTCCCAGAATGTCCCAGGGAAGGAGACCTGTAAAGACCTTTGAGTGCAGGATGTGTGAGGAGAAATTGCTGGCTGTTTGAAGATAGGGAAGAGTCTATGACCCAAGACTGAGACCTAGGTTCCTGTTATCAGGTGCACCAGTGGTTTCCAGGAAACAGTGGCCTGGTCTGCGATAGAACCTAAGATAACTAACTGGTCTAGAATGTAAATGACAAGGATGCACCCTGCAGGGGCTCATGGATTGTTGTGACTGCTGAGATCAAGGAGCATGACAAAGTGTCTTGTTATCTTGACTCCAGGGTGTTTTAAGTAAGAGGGCACGCAGTCCAGTAAGGAAAAAGGAAGGAGAGGGGGAAGGAAAGAAAGAGAAGAGAAATTTAACTTGCCCAGTGCTTCTGCGTGTGACAGTGTCAGGCACTATATTTAATATACTCCAAAGTGTGAGGTGCGGGTAGTGGTATTCTAATTTCACAGGTGAAAAATGTTTAAAACGAGTGTCCCAAATCACCCAGTTTGTAAGTTTATTGGGGCTAGACTTTAGAACCAGAGTTGGGCTTAATGATTCCCAAAAGTCAACTCATGTAGTTGACACAATAAACATGTTTGGCTCCAGAGCACCTGATGAATTTCCTTATGAGAAAGTGCGGGTGGAGCTCTGTAGGACCCCTCCAGCCGGGGCCCGAGGCAAGGCTGCTCTGCTCAGTGCCCAGGGAGAGGGCTTTGCTGGGGGCCGGGAAGGTGTCTGAGCTGCTGCCACCCTCCTGGGCCGCCCAAGGGTCTTGAGCGAGGGTGTTGAGCTGGATCTCCACACCTTACGTAATGGTACAACTGCATGATAAACTGAGCCACCAATCAGAAAGTGGTTGGAAAGCTTAGTCAGCAGAAAATGATACTTCACTGTGAACTGTAAGACACATAGCTATAATATGTGGATAGAGCTATCTGTGAAATTAAGAAATCTGGTTGGGTGTTCTCACAAGGACTGGATTCTTTTTGTATTTTCTTTTTCCTAAATGGAAATAAATTTATTTTTATAAATCAATATAAAGATAAATGTGTTCATTATAAAAAGAAAATTCAGAACACTTAAAAGCGAAGGAAGAAAGTAAAAAAATCATTTGTAGTTTTACCATGTGACAAAGCTACTGTAAACATCGTGATATACAGACATGCTGTGTTTTCACTATGCGCATATAAATAAATGTAGGTTCACGATCCCATATCCAAAACTCCCTAGGCCACATTCTTTCGGAATCCTGAAGTTTTTTCTTTCTAGATTTTAGAAACATAATATGAGAAATATATTAGAGATTTTACAAAGTCCCTATTGAGGTATGGAGTAGTTCCCCACAACCACATGTATTAACATTTCAGCAGCGAAACATTTTAATGTTTGCATTTAGTGGAATAAGGACTTTAGATAGCCTTGCAGCAGGTCACGTTTTCCCATAAATAAATTACAAAAACATCTTTCAGTTCTTGGAACTTTTAACATTTCAGATTATAGATAAGGGAGTGTGGCCCTGTATATAAATACTGATTGTTTTTATTGGATACGGACCACAAGCCCTTTTTTCCCCTGACTTGCTTTCTCACTTTTTCCGTAATGAACATCTTTGTACGATAAATTGCTAGAAATGGAACTGCTGGGTCAACACGTATACGTACTTCTGGGGCTTTTCAGTGAAGATTGCTAAATTGCCATCCGGAAAGACCACACCAGATTTCATTCCGGGTCCGAGTATGCCTGTTTTTACCACATACTTGCCAATCCTGAGCTTTATTAATATTTTTGAAGTCTTTCCAATTTAATAGATAAAAAGCAATATAATAGTTTACATTTTAATACTAATGATGTAGTTCTTTTTATACGTGTCATACTTCTTGATTCAGAGATCATAACATTTTCAAATCATTAAATTGAGGTTATAGCTTGCAGTGTTTTTGGAGATAGTCATTATAAGTCAGGTATCATCATGGGCATTGGTGATCTCATTTCAGAAGTGAATTGTAAGGAGGTACAAATGCCTCTGTAGGTAGCTGCCAGCTTTAGGCCCGAGGTGTATTTAATCCGTGGCTGGTGTCTTATGCTCCTTGTCAGACGTGGCTCATCATAGTGTCCCCTTGGTTCTTGTAGCGTGGACAAATCTCGTAGTGCGTACGGTAAGGACTCTTTCAAAGATTGTTTGGATAGAAATTTCCTGAATATGAAAGGGCTGCCGAATACTGTTCACATCTGAAGGGTTTGGTTTGAAATGTCTGTAATTGTATCATTACGCCGCAGCTGAGAATAAGCAAGTCTATCCCCAGTGGTCCTGTGCAGTTACCTTCATGGAATTTTCTGATAAATGTAAAATAATAGGGCCACACAGCTTGTTCTGAAAGAGGAATTTTGATGTTTCATCCTTTCATTCTGTAGTGTCTAAAAAGATTTCCCCTAAGCCTGAGGCAGTGGTTCTCAGATGTTGGTAAGATCTGGAGTCACCTGGGGAGCTTAATTACCATGCAGAGACCGGAGCGCAGCCACCAGAGAATCCGATCCAGCAGGTTGGGGACTGCCTGGAGAAAGGTGGCCCCGGCTGTGGTTTAATGAGATTACAGTACAGTTAGAAAAATCATAAAAGTGATTTTATATGTGTAAATGTAGGTATTATTATAACAGCGATACAGATGATCATAAAATTCTTACTGACAGTACTGTTATGAATGTTTTAAATGTATCAGATAACTCAATATTAGTGTTTCCCATTAAATGAATGGAGAACGTTTGGATTCATCACCCCTAACATCTGGTCAAATTTTATTTCTTAGTAATAGAGAATGAGTACTTGAAATAAGGGACATTCTTTTTTTTTTTTTTTTTAAAGATTATTTATTTATTTATTTGACAGAGACAGCCAGCGAGAGAGGGGGAACACAAGCAGGGGGAGTGGGAGAGGAAGAAGCAGGCTCTTAGTGGAGGAGCCTGATGTGGGGCTCGAACCCAGAACGCTGGGATCACGCCCTGAGCCGAAGGCAGATGCTTAACCACTGTGCCACCCAGGCGCCCCGAAATAAGGGACATTCTTAACTTCTGAACATAATGAAGACAAATTATATGCAGCGTTTTTTTATGATAAAGAAATCACCCTCTCCTCTAAAAATAAGATATATTCACTTGTGCTTTCATGAGATGTTTGGGCCAGAAAGGCCAGGGCCAAACATTCTCTTGCTTCCTACCCTCTTCACTCCCAGCTTCTCCCAGGATGGATCACTTGCCTACCTGTAAACCAGTTAGAGCCTGAATGGGAGAGTCACCCTTAGCCCGTGGGGAAAGGGAAAGGAATTAGCACTTAATGAGAGCTTCCCTCTTATTGAGCTGTTTGTCCCTGCTAGGTGTCAGATGTTCTAGGCACTTCTTCTAAGTGTCCCATTTTTATCTCACATTCCCTGCGACGATCCCTTTCCTTCTGTAAATAAGGAAACTGAGGCTTTGCAAGGTGGGATAATATTTGGGGTTGCCAGGCGGGTCTGTGGCATCTCGCTAAATCCCCGGCTATCTGGCTATATGGCATAGACTTCTGGGAGGAGTCCTCGGCTGTCGAGCTCCACTCCGGCTCCCAAGTCCCGTTTGTATGACCATGCCTGTTTGGATGGCGTTGAAACTGGAGTTCCTCAGACCTTAATCTCTCACGTCCAGCCTGCCTCTCATCTGTACGTGCTGATGCTGCCACCCCGAGTTGACCTCTCTCTGATGACCTCTGACCTGATTGCCCACAGTCCCTTCCAGCCCTCCCCTGACTCGCTGAGATAGAGGCCACTCCTTTCTGGCTTTGCTCACGTCTCCACCTCCCAGACCATGATGCTTCCTGGAATTTGGTGACGGCTACACATTTTACTTCCTCCTGTGGTTCTGAGCTATGCATGATAGTGAGGTCTGGGCCGAATTGCAAAATGATGAAAGCAGAAAGTCCAAGATTGCATGTTGAGGTGGTAAGTAAAGCAAAAGAAGGCTGTGAATAACTTCATGTCAGTTACCATGCCTCATGGTTAAGGAAGTGGGGCGGGCTCATTGGGAATCACTGGTGCACCGTCAAGGGCCACCCCGGGCAAACGTGGGTGAAATTCTCTAGTCTCCATTCAGGTCTGTCTGTTTCGCCCTCACACAAACTGGTGTTCATCTTTCTACTCCAATTTAGGGTTTGTAAACTCAGTTCTTAAGTCTGAGATCAGAGTACATCATTGGTGACATTTTGCGGATTACCGGGCTTTTTAAAAAAGCAATTTAGATCTCCTTTATTCTTTTTAACATTCTCACTTTCCATTTTCTTGCCACTTAAAAGTAAACATTGAAAATGTTTCAATTTTCAGAAGGTAAACATCGAGCTGATCTGCCGTGTCAGAGGAAGTATCTCTTCCGTTAATACCATAACCTGTTAAGGCATTCCTCTCAACGTCGTTTGCACAGAATAGTTTTTATCAGGGAAGAACGCAACAAAAAGAGATTTGAATAAAGGAGGATGCTAATTCTAATAGCCAAAGTAATGTTGTTAAAAGGCATGCTCACTGAAACTTAGCTATGTACTGCAGCTATGAAAAACAGATAGTTTTCATCAGGCAGAGTACGTTATTTGGACATTAACTGCAGTGACAAGTAAAAAGCAAATACTCCTTTAAGATATTTTCTCTGTATTTACAGCTTGCCTTTCATATAAGAAAATTCAGAGAGAAAGTTTCATTTTGCTTCACTCAATGAGTTACAATATAGCTAAGCCTAAAGGTGGTGTTATCAGCCCTACTTACTGATATTAAACTGCGTTCAGAAAAGCTGAGTAAGTAGGCTTACATGCGAGAGTGCAGGGGAGATGTATTCCAAGCCAGGGTTTCCAGACCAGCTGTGTGAGGAATGCAGGGGTGAGTCAGGGATAAGCCTCTGCCTCCAGCGGATACTGTTCAGGGAGGAACACAGACATTCTTACCAGATACTGAGGGAGCGAGGAGGGAGCGTAGGTCTGCCCAGGGAGGAGGAGAGCAGAATGGCTCTGCCAGGTGAGGTCTGCACTGGGTCCTGAGAGACGGGAAGGTTCTGACAGGTGAGTGGGAGTCAGGGAAAGTGGCGGGCAACACACAGAGTAAGAAAGCACTGGGCCGTTTCGGGGAAGGTTGAATCATTTGAGAGACCAAAGGCAGCAAGGTGAGCAGCAGGTTTTGTGGGGGGAGGTCAGGCAGAAAGGTACAGGGGAATCAGATTGTCAGGTGCCTCGAATTCCATTTTCTCAAGGTTGATTCCAGCGGCCTTGGGGGTGCCAGGAGCCAAGGGCAGGAGGAGAAGGCAATGCGAGTCTGTTTTCAGAGTACAGGTCAAGCCAGAGTGTGACAGATGGTGCCGTCTGGAAGCAGGAGGGATACCTGGGAAAGGAGGTGATGAGCAACACAACCAGGACTGAGGGGATGCACGTGGGGAGAAATGGCAGCATGAGGGCGGAGCCAGCAGCACGATTCAAATGAGTGTCTTCACTCATTCGGGTTTTTGTTTTTGTTTTTGTTTTTTTTACTTAAGAAGAGACCTCAATGGGTGTGTAGGTCAGTGGAAATTTGCTGGTAGAGCAAGAACTTATTGACAGTATGGAGAACATAAGGTAAAACAAAGTTCTGGAAAAGCAGGATGTCCATTGCTTTGAAACAGCGAAGTTCAAGGTTTTGAGGCAGGGAAGAAGGCAGCTTTTAACGGACAGACTTAATCGGTTTCATTGGAACTGGTCGGCGGGATCGTCTGAGAAAGAGGCGAGTGAGTGAAGCAGGGGGTCAGGATTGTGGGGAGAAAATGGAAGGGAAATTGCGTGGGGTGCTGATAACTGGGAATTAGCAGACGAGTGAACCCGAGATGAATTGCTGGGAGTTGCCGAGCAGGGCTGTGCTGCCCTTATCTAGCCACGGGCGGATGTTATCAGCCTGCCCTACTGGGTAGCAAGATTCCACGCAGCCGTCGCTCAATTTTCCATGAGAAGCGAAAATAAGTATAACGTGAATCATTTCCATCTCCGGAGAGGGCCCAAATCTCATTTAGCAATCGGCAGCTTTTGCAGTAAAATATCTCCGTGTCGCCTGATGGAGTGTCTGCAGCGTCCTTTATGACTGTCATATTTGTACACGTGGGTCTGTCAGAATGTGGCATCCCTCTGGCCCGAGACAGCTCCTCGACCCCAGCATCTCTGATTGACTTAGTGAAGAACGATGTTGAGCCAAGGAACCTGATTTGGTCAAAAAGAAGCTCTGAGGGGTCTGCTCACCCAGCACGCAAATGGCTTCTGGAAGGGCTGACCAGACCCCAAAGCGGGCAGTTGGGCAGCATGTAACAAAGTTTAAACTATATATTCTCATTCAGCTAGCGGTTCCTCTCTGTAGAATTTGCTGGAATGATTTGCAAGAGCAGGGATCATATCTGCTTTGTTCCTGTTGGATCTGTAGTGCCTGGTACAGTCCCGTAGCATAAGCCATGTGCTCCGTACAGATTTGTGAAATAAATGTGTGACTGGAACGCTCATAAAAGTATGCAAGCACCCTGTTCTCCACTGGTGTTCTGTGAGGTCCAGCCGGACCGTCTTCCACTTCTGCCGTGGTCCCTCCTGCCCTGGGCCTTTGCTCCTCCTGCCCACCTCCCCTTCCAGATTCTCTTATGAGATGCTTTCTTATGAGTGTGTTCCTCTCTTTCTGAGCATTTGCCCCATTTTGTGGTTGTATCTTTACTGGGGTGATTCTTGGGATAATATTCGCCTTTCTCATCGAGCTCTGATCTTCCTGAGAGCAGGGTAGTAAGTGTTCACCGCATCCCTAGGGCCTAGCTAGCACGGTGCCTGGTACAGAGCAGCACAGACGCACATGCAGACATTAATTCATAGTGAATGGGCTTCTGTACAGCAT
This sequence comes from Ursus americanus, assembly GCF_024610735.1. Classification (NCBI taxonomy): domain Eukaryota; kingdom Metazoa; phylum Chordata; class Mammalia; order Carnivora; family Ursidae; genus Ursus; species Ursus americanus. The sequence continues at coordinate 18,223,560 of NC_142160.1, read as the reverse complement.
TGCTTATAATAGAGAAAACTTGGAAATGACCCAAGTACGTATCCATAAAGAAATTGTTAAATTAGGGTAGAGCCGTTCTTTGGAATTCTATGCAGCTGAAGTAAAACAATGAAGGAGAACTGTATAACTAATCTGGCACATCATGTGTGATAGATACACTCATTATTAGGTTTTTTAAAAAGCAAGTTGCGAACTGTTATGTATAACGTAATCCTATTTTTGTAAGAAATATGAAAGAAAGAAACAAAACCCCCCAAATGTATATATTGTAAGTAAATGGAAAAAGAAATACTAGATGGACACATGATAAACTCTTACTAGGTTTATTTTTGAGTTGTGGAGTCAACACTGAATTTTTCTTTCTCTTTTTTTGGCCTATAATTTATTTGAGAAAAGTGTAGCTTTTTGGCTATAAATTTCATTGTCTTCTTCATTCGTTCCTTTATTCAAGGTAATTAATGTGCCAGGCACTGTGCTGAGCATTACATATACAGATAGTCCCCAATTTAGGATTATTTGACTAGGGATTTTTCAGCTTTGCGATGGTGTGGAAGCCATATGCATTCAATAGAAACTGTAAAAATCAGATTTTGAATTTTGATCTTTTCCTAGGCTAGCGGTATGTGGTATAATCCTCTCGTGCCGCTGGGCAGGGCCACGGCCGCCAATCCCAGTCAGCCACAGATCAGGACGTAATCCTCCTGTAAATGGAGAAGATCTGTATGTAACCAACAAATACGCAGCTCTTGAGTGGCTGAACTGCTGCCTGGGGACACAGGCAAGTACGTGGCCAAGTCCCTCTGTAGCGTGGTGAGTGTTACGATGGGGGAAGCTACACCGTACCCTGGATAGACAGTAGCCTGGATGAGGAACGGGGACAGAGGGGCTCCCTAGGACAGTTTTGCTAAAGCTGTTACTTATTGAGGGCCTCCTATGTGCAAACCTGTGGGCTGATTTAAGCACATTCCCTGCCTTCCAGGAGCCCAGAAGCTGTTGGAGAGGGGTGACAGCAAGTGTGTAATGTATATTTCTTTTGTCAGCACTGTATAACAAAATGCCCAGCATGCAAAATAATAACCTCCAATTGGAAAGAAGGAGGAGGATGAATGGCCTGGATTACCTAGTGATGGAATAGTTGGCCTCTAGGTAATTAAGAGTGGCTGCGTTTTATTCCCTCTAAGGATGTCACTTTCCCATAGATTTAGGGTACTTGATAATTTGAATACTTTTTCCCATCCCACTTTATTGACCCTTCTTACCATTCGTTTGCTTTATTCCTTAGATTGCCTTTTTTATTTTTTGGTAAGATTTTATTTATTTATTTGAGAGAGAGAGAGAGAGAGAGCGTGCACGTGCATGAGCAGGGGGAGGGGCAGAGGGAGAGAATCTCCAGCAGACTGTGCTGAGTGCAGAGCCCACCTCGGGGCTTGATGCCACAACCCTGAGATCATGACCTGAGCCAAAACCAAAAGTCAGACTGAGCCACCAGGCACCCCTTGGATTGCCTCCCCCTCCCCGCCCCCCCCCAGAAGGTCTTTTAGATAGTCCACTAATGTTTCTTGAAATCACGGTAATCTTTGAAATAAAATAATGGGTTTGAGTAAGGGGTTTGAGTAACTGTGGGGTGCTGGGGAACCAGAGGGAGGAGGCCCCAGGACCTGACAGCCTCCTGTGGTGGACCCCGCAGTCGTGGACGCTTGCATCCACGGCCTGGATCTGAGTGGCCTCACTTCATTCACATATACCAGTTTGGATGTTTCAGTTCATAGAATATAAAGCAGGAGAGTCAAAAGGAGGCAATCTTAATGAGACTCTCAGGGGACGTACCCACAGGAAGCTTTGCTCTAGGCAGCAGTCAGGGCTCATCAACCCTTGGCATGAGCCCAGGGCTGAAGGGCAGGCCAAGCACGGGCAGAGGAGGAAGAGCCGCAGCCAAAGAAGGCAGAGAGGGTCCAGCCCCAGAGGTGCTTTCCTACTGGTGGCTTTACTGACAAAATTGAATGTGCCATTCAGAGTTGGCCACTTCTCCTCTTGCTTTTGGTCTATAGACCTGACCGTCATTAACCAGTTGCAGAACGCTGGTGAGAGGCCCAGGCTCGCTTGCCCTCCTCTCAGCAAAGATTGAATAGCCGTGCTCTGCTGCAGTGAGGTTTCATGTTACGAAGACTTCATTATTATTACAAAACATGCAACAGAGCTTCATCATAAATAATTAAAAACCCCTGACAAAGCGAATGAGTTGTGCACATTCTGGGATACAGCAAACTGATTTTCCCCTGCATCACAGTCGTCTGTTCGCCTACTAATTCCCCCAACTCCGTAATTAACAATGGGCAGCGCTCTGCTTGAGCGAATTACCCAGGTTGGGCGCTGGTGCCTCCTTTGTGATGGTACAAAGGGGTGAGCTGGCTGGGTTCCTACCAGTCTCTCAAATAGGACTTCAGCGCGCTTCCCATTGTAATTAAGTATCATTGTGATCACGGGCATGTTTAGTCCTTCCTAATGTAGATAACTTCTGGAAGACAAAACACAGCTGCCTGTATGATGTGTCATATGTAGCTGTTTTCCTTCTTGAGGGTGGAAAAGGGAGGGAACTGAGAAAAACGGATGCTGAGGCTAGCAGCTATCAGTCAGGTCCAGTATGATGTGCATAGTAAATAATTGGGGGCATGAAATGAATAAGAAGGCTTCTACTTGAGCTGGTTTCTTACTTAAGTTGATGGCACAATAAGAAGGGGAAGTCGAGGAGGGGCCGATGTCAATGGAAAGGAACTAAAGAGATGAAATGCAATGAGTATTGATTGTCTGGATCCTGTTTGGAACAAAACAAGTGAAAAAAAGAAAGAAAAAAGAAAGACACGTTTTCAATAAGCTGTGCTATCTCAATATGGACTAGGTGCGATACCAAGAAATTACTTTTAGTTTTGTCGGGCTTGATAGTAACATTCCGGTTGATGAGAAAATGTCCGTTATTTGGAGATGCATATTAAAGCTTGTAAGGGTAAAGGATAGCTTTAGGACAAGTGGGACTTGCTCTGACCATACTTGAGCAGAAAAATTTTAAAGGCTGGAATAAGTGAAACATATACTATGGCAAAATCGTGATGATCATTGAGGGGTTTATAGGAATACATCTTACCGTTTTCCAGACTTTTATGTATGTTTGAAATTTTTCGTAGTGGTTATTTTAAGCTGACTGAGCTCTAAGTTCTTTAAAGGAAATAGCTACTGAGTTTTGTTAAGTAATTTACAAATGTTTCAAAATCAGCTTCTTTGGTTGTAATTTCAGACGTTTTATTTTATTTATTTTTTATTTTTTTTAAAGATTTTATTTATTTGACAGAGAGAGAGAGACAGCCAGCGAGAGAGGGAACACAAGCAGGGGGCGTGGGAGAGGAAGAAGCAGGCTCCCAGCAGAGCAGGGAGTCTGATGCGGGGCTCGATCCCAGAACCCTGGGATCACGCCCTGAGCCAAAGGCAGACGCCCAATGACTGAGCCACCCAGGCACCCCGTAATTTCAGATGTTTTAAAATGGGGATAATGGTGCTCGCTTTGGCAGTGCATATACTAAAACTGGAATGATAAAATAGGGATAATGGATTAACTAGATAAATACTAATAACTCCCCCGCCCCCCAAAACCCCACTGTTTTGTATATAAAGCTGTGAACAGGTTTCTGTTCAGGGTGCCTCAGTTCTCATCGTACCTCCTACCATTCTGTAATGAATTCCCCAAATTTAGATATTGTCTAACCTAGGAATTTTCTATATATGCTCTTTGCCCTGTCCTCTCTGGTCCTTGCCATCTCTCACAAGGGGGAAGGGAGGGTGTCAAGAGCTCTGCTCCTGCCAAATAGCTGTGCTGGCTTGTCCCTACTCTTCTGAGGGCCTGGGACTCCGAGCCCAAGGGACAGGTCTCTCAGGGGTGTCTCCAGCTCTCCTGTCAGCTCCGAGCCCTGTCTCCCCATAGTCCACATAACCAGAGTCACTTCCTGGAGTCAGGTCCTGCCAGGATGGTCCAGTGGTCAGATTCCCCATCACTGAGATGTGCATAGCAGCACTGCCACTTACTAGCTGTGATCTTGGGCACACCTTCCCCGTGCTCCAGTTTTCTCTTGTGTTAAAGGCGAACGATGACGATAAATAGCTAACGCACAGGGTGAAGATTAAATTAAATGATACATGGAAGGCAGTGAACAGAGTACCTTGCCCAGAGTAAGTAGTCGTAAACGTTTATTAACATTCTATTTCATTTTTTGCGATTTATTACTTATTTATTTATTTTAGGGGTTGGGGGTGGTGGAGAGGCAGAGGGAGAGCGAGAGAGAATCCCAAGCGGACTCTCTGCTGAGCACAGAGCCCGATGGAGGGCTCCAGCTCATGACCCTGAGATCATGACCTGAGCCGAAATTAAGAGTCAGACGCTTAACTGTCTGAGCCACCCAGGTGCCCCATTCTTCTTAAGTTTATTATATAAATAAACATCTCTGGAAAATCATGCTTATGATCAATGGAAAAAGTAATTGTCATTTATTTTCATCTTATCACAGAATGTAGGTGGATCCATTCAGGGTAATTCCATTTAATCAATGTGTTACGAGCAATACTGCTTTTTGCTGTTTGTTTTTCAATGAAACCTTTAACATGTAATTGATATTATAAGGATTTAGTAACACCCTTAGCTGCGTGGTACAGTTAATATAGAGAAGCAGCACGAATGGTGTGGCGTTCTGGAAAGAACAAGAGTGAAGAGATGAGACACACCTGGGTTGGAATGCTAGCTTTGTTCCTTGCTGTTGGAGAATTTCTCTGTGCCACGTTGTGCTCAACTCTGAGATGGGAAAATAAGACACCTACTCACCTGGGCCATGATGAAGATTAGGAGAGCCACAAAGCCCTCACTCGTGGGTGTGTCCGAGGTTATGACAAGTTTAGCATTGTGCACTGTGGGGGGAGGGGACAGAAGAAGGTGACGGACAGGCCTGGAGCCCCTGAGGGGAGACCACACTTACCTCTGCCTCACGCTGGCCAGGACCGTGGAATCTAATGGCTCAAATGCCAGGACCCAATTGCCTTGACTTCTTCCCAAGGTACCAAACAGACAGGTACCTTGTACTCTGAAGTACTTATGTGACCTCATCGTTCACCTCTTACCTCATGACCCAGGTGGGGCCCACGGAGATTGCCAAGCCTCGTAGGTTATCCAAAAAGTGGGCAGTTCACCCTCAGATGATTAAGAATTGGATGGAACAGTAAGATTAGCACTTCGGTGGAATTCCCTTGTAACTACATCAAATATGCCTGCATCCCATCACTTCTCCATAATTTTCCTCCTATTTGAGAGGTTAAGAAAAACTTACAAAATAGAAGAGCTTTTCTTCCTTTTCAAAATTTGTATTACTAGCTAAATAACTATATTATTTCTAAGAGGGATCATTCTGTGTTTTTAATCCCTTCGGAGATTGTTATCCATGCCCTGTAAATGAAGCATTATCCAAGTAAGAATGCTAGCATATGTCTGATTTCCACACCAGTAATGCCACAGAATGAAACCCAGGTCATGTCGATACTCAGTAATGGTTTTGAGCTTTGGTTTTTAACAAAACATCGTACATGACTATTGTTAAAAAGCACTCTTTGCAACGCTGGGAGACTTCATATCACTGAATGGCCTGTGATTACAAAATTCACTCTTGAAAGATAAAACACCGTGTCTCTCCGCACGCTGGCCACAAAAAGGGGCATTGATCTAGAAGAAACCAGCATGGACGTAATGGAAACCAGCATTGCGCCTGTGAATTGAAGACTTCTTTCTGTTCCTTTTGCACTTGATGATCGGTTGTAGTGGGTATGAGAAGAGCCTTGAGCCTACTGAATGTATTTACGGGGCAGGCAGAGCAGTAGAAGCTGTGTGTGCTGGGCAGAGGGCTGCAGGGGGGCTGGGGAGAGAGAGGAGGGTGGGAGACTGACTGTAGGCTGGAAGGTCTGACTGTGAAAATGGGGGGGGGGGTACAGAGGTCTCAAGTGGGACAGCACTTCTTAGAGACCTCAGTCGACTTGGAATCTATTCACAAGGCCGGATTTACGATTCCCTAGATGCCAAAGAAGGACAAACGAAACTAGAATCCAGTAAGTTTTGAAATTCCAAATTCGGTGCTTCCAGACCTATTAGAAAGCAAACAAAAAGGGAGGAGAGCTTTTTGGGACAGAATCTTGGCTTCTGAGAAAAGGCAGAGTTTGGTGAAATTAGTAATTAAAGGCTTATTTCTCATCTATTTTCATGCCTGGGGTGATGACCTGGCTTCAAAACTCTAGATCAAAGGGGTTTGTCCACAAGGATTCCAAATGTGCTTGAAGAAGGGGGGGAACCCCAAAAAAACCCAAAAACAAAAAACAAAACACACCCCAAAAAACCAAAACCAAAAACCCAGCAGCTAACAAATGAGAGGTAAGGGGATTCTGGAATATGCTCTAACCAGATCACACCGGAAGAGCTGCAGGCACCGGCGGGGGCGAATCACTGGCCTAGCAGCCCCTGATGTGACAACCACTGTGCAGGCAAAGTGGAAGGAGAACGGCCGTTTTTCCCTTTCCTCGGGGGCCGTGAGTGGGCCTCACGGAAGTGGCGAAGGCCCTGAGTTGGGAGCCCGGATGAAGGCACGCAGGCGCCATTCCCAGAAAAAGAGCAATGGCGGACGCCGGGAGCTCCGCGCTGGGTCCCTCCCCCAGCTCTTCTCCCAAGAAATGTGCTGGCGCCAGGTGAGTCCAGTGCCAGATTTTTAAGATTTTAAAGTTAAAATAACCATTTCCCTATCTCCTGCTTGCTCTCCCCCCCCCAAACCAAACCAAAAACCTATTTTGGGCAAGGGAAGGAATCCAACAAAAATATACAGAAACTATTTAAACTTTCAGAGAAAAGATAAGAACTGCTGGTACAAAAGATAGCGAGAAAGAAAGAGAGAGAGAGGGAAAATGCGTGATGGGGTGAGCCAGTGAGGTTAGGCAAGATTAGAGTAACTTAGTTGAGAATATGTATGAGGATTAAGAAAAAAATGACAAGTGATTACCGTAAAAAAAAAAAATCAAAGTAAGAATTAAAGCTGCTGGTTTTTGCTGAAGTGCTGACTTAAATGCAATTTATCTTTGAATGTTATGTTAATGCATTAGAAAGTTAGAGAATCTGAAACAAGGACAAGTAAAGAAGACAGACGATGGAAATTAAAGCATTGTCTTCTTTTCTCATGACTGCTGAGTGAGATATTCTCATTTGACCATCCTCTGGGCAGATGGTTCCAGCACAGAGATGTTGGCTCTTTTAAAAATGGAGTGCAAGGTTCCTGGTCACCTTGTTGTAGGAAGTGTTGGGGTCCGGAGCCAACGGTCAAGAAAGAATTCTTGAGATGTCTTCAGTGCAAAAAAGTGGTTTTATTAAAGCATGGGGACAGGACCTGTTGGCAGAAAGAGCCGCACTGGGGTTGTGACTGGTGACTGATTATATACTTTGAAGTTGGGGAGTGGTTAGGGAAAGCGTAAGTCTCTAAGCAGTAAGTCCTTTGGAAGCAAGGTTTCCAGGACCCTGAGGGGCTAGCGATTGTTAGGAAAAGGCCATTTATTACTAATAAAACCTCCATCATAAGACCCTTCAGATGTATATTGGTGGACCATATGCCTGGGGGATGATTGCCAACATATATCTTGGGGGAGAGGGGGAGAGATAAAGGAAGTCTCCAAAGGAATTTTTATATGTTAAAGAAGACTTACAGGATCCAGTCAGGAGGGTTTGGGATAATGTTAAGCTAAGATTGCCTTTTGCCCTTAGCAAAGTATTAACTTCGAGGCTGCTGAGCTCCTGGAGGAATGTCACTCTGCCTGTTCCAGGGACTTCTCTCTGGGCTATAGAAGTAGTAAGGAAATTTAATTTTTCTTTTGCCTTCGCTTCCCACATCAGCCTTTCCTCAGTGCATTCTTGTCATTGTTAGAATTTTTATTTCTAGTGCAATGCTGTTTTATGACACTTTCCTAATTCACATATTTATCTGCCCCCTCTATTTTCAGGATTCAATAAGAGGCTTTAGGAAATGACTGGTACTAAAGCTTTCTGAGGCACAGCATAGATAATGCTGGATGGCTTGGCCAAATGTATGAAGTTGTCCCAGTCCGTCACAAGTTTCCCAACGGTCTGGCAGGAGGACTGTGGGGGACTCTAGCGGGAGAATGATATTCTCCCCACTCACCCAAATAACCAACGCAAAGATATGTGCAAATAACAGAATAAGATACATTATTTCCATGACCATATTGTATGCGTTGGAAAGAAAAAAACCTTTTGGATAAAAATTTTAGCAAAAAACTAAAGCGGAAGGTATGAAACATGTCAAGCAAACGAACCAGTGTGTGTTTGGGGGATTCGTTTTGATGTATTTTGTAAGTAAGCAGAGAAAAGGAGCAACTGATTTGTAGTTTTGCTTGTTTTAGCTCAGTATGTGTGATTTATTTTACATGATTTCTGCACGTAAAATTAGTACAAATTGATTTTGACAGAAAAATTATCTGATAAATAGAAAGTTATTCTAAAGAGCAAGACGAAAGTTCCAAAATGGGTTGAGATGGCAGTTCATTAAAATTTCTAGGCTATGGTTAACTTAAGATTCTGGGGAAAAATAACAAAAGAGTACATATACAGACAGCAGTACATTGGGTAAGAAGTAAACTGCTTTATTTTGACAAAGAGGAGCAAACTGATTTAATGCTGCAAGCAGAACTTGTTAGAGGCTCTGATAATAAAGGGAAGAGAAAATAAGAAACATTTCTGCGTGGTGTCAAGGGTCTAGCATAGACAGCAAATTGGAAATGAACTTGCAGTGGGACATGGGATCTGGACGGACCAACATTGTCAGTAAGCATGGGGTAATGATCCATCTTTGAAAATATTCTGAAGATGCGTTGAATGCCATCTTTACAGACAAAGGCAAGATGCTAGAAACAGATCAGAAATGAGTAAACAGCCTCATATAAGCTTTGATAGGATTATGTACATTTTTGAAATGTATAATTTAGGTGTACTTTGACCAAGTAAAGTGGAAGGAATCAAAAGTTGTTTTGAGGTGTTTGTGGAAGAGTTGATGGTGGTACTTTAAAGGAAACTCTGAGCATCAAGGATATAGGGTGACAAAGGGGGTTGAGTCTCGGGTAGAATATCAAGTTTTTCGAGTTTTCACATTTCATGTTGAGAACAGCTCTTCGTTCTTCTCTCTGAGGGAGTGGATGGCTTCAGTGCTCCGATGGATCAGACTCTTTAGGGATTTTGGTGAGCTAATTGTTAGCGAATAATCTGGAGGCTCCCACTTTGCTCTTCTGGTTTACAGGAATACTTATTGTCCTCATCTTTCTCATAAACCCACGCCAAAGACTTCTTTCCAAAAGCTGGCATTCTTCTCAACCACTGTCCCATGCACAGAATAAACAGACTCCATGTCAATTTTTTTTTTTAAGATTCAGGTACTCTTTTTAATAAGGCAGGCAGAACCCCAACCACAAGATAACCCCAAAGGAGTATTTTTAGGTTTAAATGATAAAAGAGTCATCTTATACTGAAGCATTAGGGGACTGGTGACATTTAATAGATATTTAAACTGTTTCCACTCTTGGAGCTAACCATGTGTCTCCTTCCTGCCTCTGCCCACCGCACCCAGCACAGTTGCTGAGCTGAGCTATTATTGCTCTACGGTCTTAATGAGATATCTTCTCTGGGAACACTAATTTTGAAGGATAAGAGTTGCAGACGTCACCCAGGAATTAGTATTTCGAAATCTGTATTCAGCAGGAGGAATTATTGCTAGCTATCTTAAAGTGGATATTCTCAGGCTTTCCAGTCTCAGTGCCTCTTTACATTATTAAAAATTATTGTGGACTCCAGTGTGGCTTTTGTTTATATGGGCTAGGTCCACGGATATTTACCTTACTAGAAATTGAAATTGAGCCACTGTCAGAACGCAAGCATATACAAGCTCGCATTCCATCAGCTGTCAGAGTGATGGTGCCGGACATGCCTTGTGGCCTCTGGAAACCTCCATTGCACAGTCATGGGAGAGTGTGAAAGGGCACAGTGAGCCCTAATGTTATTGTGAATGGAGTTACGTCTCCCTGACCTTCTGCAGGGGTCTCAGCCATTCACGGGGGGCCCAGATCACACTTTGAGAAGCACCGATCTGGACAGTTGACTCTTAAACAGCATGAGTTTGAACTGCAGCCATCCACTTATATGTAGGTTTTTGTCCCAATAAATACAGCACGGTGCTGTAAATGTGTTTTCTCTTTCTGATGATTCTCTAATAACATTTTCTTTTTCCCTAGTTTACTTTATTGTGTGAACACAGTATATAGTACATATAACATACAAAATAATTGTTAACTGTTATGTTATCAATAAGGCTCCTGGTCAACAGTAGGCTATGGGTAGTTAAGTTTTGGGGAGTCAAAAATTATATGTAGGGGCGCCTGGGTGGCACAGCGGTTAAGCGTCTGCCTTCGGCTCAAGGCGTGATCCCGGCGTTATGGGATCGAGCCCCATATCAGACTTCTCCGCTATGAGCCTGCTTCTTCCTCTCCCACTCCCCCTGCTTGTGTTCCCTCTCTCGCTGGCTGTCTCTATCTCTGTCGAATAAATAAATAAAATCTTTAAAAAAAAATTATATGTAGATTTTCTGCTGCACTGGAAACCAGTGCCCCTAACCCTTATGTTGTTCAAGGGTCCACTCTATATGATTAAATGTAGTATATTCTGTTAACTCTGTGATATGCTAATATAACATGTATCATTTATATCACATTAATGTTATATATATTATTGAGAAAATAAGATTGAGAAGAATAAGAAGAATTATTGTATTTCCTCTGGGAGGATTATATATACTCAGAGATGCTCTAAATCTCTAGCTCCGATGGCTAGAACAGACTAGCCATGCACTCGAGCAAACGTCCCCAGGGTACCTGGCCTTCCTTATCTGTGTGCATGAGCCCCAAACTACATATAAAGCTGCAAAACTCATCTTTGGAGCAGATAGAAGTTTAGGGAGTGAAGCAAGTGAATAATAAACAATCCGATGATGTATTTCAAGCCTAATAATCAGTCTGTGATGAAGTCCTAAAAACGATTTCTTTACTTTCTTTGATAAAGGCCAAAAAAAAAAGTATTAAATCCATTTTGGTTTAAAATTATAGACTGAAAGAATAGGTAAATTTGCTCTAAGATCTGTATGTTGGAGCATAGGAAATGTGTCTTCGGTTTTTAGTAACACGACATATATCTGCTAGTGCTCAGGAATTGGGATTCGTTTATTTCTTCTCTCATCAGTCAAAGCAAGCTTGAGGCTGGAGACACCAGTCAGCTTTTCTGTGCAACTGCCTCTCTATTTGTTGGACGGTTGGAGTGGCCTCTTTGCTAAGCTTTCTCCCTGGCTTCAGGCAGCCCAACCCCAGCTTCCCTGGGAAGTAGCTGTCTACAGCTCCTCCTTCACTGTGACTGTGCAGCCACAGACAATATTCATTTCCCAGTAAAGTTTATTTTACCTCCTTTACTCTCCTCGTTTGTCTTGTAAACACCCTAATATCAGAGGATAAAAATTGGAATGCCCCACCCACCAAAATCTTTCCCAATCAGCAGCCAGCCCCTTCTGCTTTAAGCCAACAGAGTCCATTTTTAAAAAAGATCTCAAAATCCATTCCAGGAGTCTCCGGGGCTGTTTCCTGCACTGCAGCAATCCATAACGCTCTGACTTTCTGAGAGAAATGGTTGGAGTATTAGAAATTAGCAACTGAGGAACTTTTCTTTCCTGAAGAACATAGTCACTGCTAAAAAGTTTAGTTTAATGAAGTTGTGTAAATATATTTTCTGGCAGTTTTCTCCTGATTTATTTAATTTTACAAATAAAAAAATGGCACTGCCTTTCTTTTTAAGTACTGAGGATGGTATATTAGAGCATTTTAGTAGGTCACTAAATCATACTAAAAGTTTAAGCCTTAAGGGGAAGATTTTTATGTTCTTTTAATATCAACGTTTATTGAATTTGAATCTAGTTTCAGCAAAAGACATATTGTCAAGACAGTATCACTTTTTTTTTTTTTTTTAATATCCTTAAAGGAAAAACTCCTATTTCTCTTTATATTCTGCTCGGTACTTCTGGCCACCAAACATGGGGTGGGGGATCCCCTATACTGAGCAATTCTGTGACACCATCTGGATGTCCTAAAATCCAATTTAATTATGACACTTTGTCTACCAATAGTTAGTGTCTGGCCCACACAGGTTAAGGGTTCAGTCCCACAGGACTGGCCCTCGACCCCCATTTCGGATGCCAGGCACAAATCCAGGTTTGTGGGCTTCTGACCCACTGGCTATAAACCAGAGGTTTTCACAGGCCACTCCTCTCGTTGGACATTTTGTAGAGTGACTCATGGAACGCAGAAAAAAAGTTTACTTACAATATTACCAGTTTATTTTACATGGATGTAACTCAGGAAGAGCCAGCTAGAAGTGATGCATATGGCAGGGGTGTGGAAAAGGACACGTGCTTCGGTGCTCTGCCCAGGGACATCACCCTCCTAGCACCTCCACGTGCTTACCAGTCTGGAAGCTCTTAAACCCCGTACGTTAGGGATTTTTCTGGAGGCTTCATTATGTAGGCATGATTGATTATAGAACCGTTGGTGATTGATTAAGTTGGGGGGCTGGATGTTCCAGTCCTCTCAACATATGGTTGGTTCCCTTAGCAACCAGTCCCCATCCTGTAATCATCTGGGGGCTTTCCAAAAATCACTCATTAACATTAACTCTGGTGCCCTTGAAAGGGGCTGGTCATGAATAACAAAAGATTCTCCTTTTCACCTTTACTGTCCTTATCATCTAGGAAATTCCAAGAGTTTTAAGAGTCTTAAGCCGGGAATGGAGATGAAGGCCAAATACATATTTCTTATTATAAATCATAATACTACAGTCCTGATCTTTTCTTTTTCTCACTCTTCCTAAGTGTTCTCTTTTCACTCTCATTTTAAAAAATCAATTTTAGGGAAATGTAAGTTGTCCAAAATCATGAATGATTTTAGTGAGTTTGAAAACAGTGCATTTCTTTTCCATCCCTAGTGAGACAATAACCTTAAATCTGAGGACTGGGTATTTTCAATATCATAAAAGCAAAGCACAGTCTGTGTGGGCTGTGAATGTAGAGTACCGTAGCTCCTGGGAAAATTAAAAAATCTAATTTACACTTTTTGTCTTTTTCTCTTTTTTCAAACTCAGTTACTAAAACCCAGTTTAACGCTTAGCAGATGCGGGGGAGGGAAGACCCTGTTGATGTTTGCTTGTTTGTTTTCTCTTCCTTCCCCCTAAGAAAATGGTTTAATAAAACATTGAGTCCCTACATTTCAGGAATGCTCCCTTGGAATTCCAGTTTGTTCTTGGGATTTTGCTTTGCTCTTCGTCTTTATTTCACCCTGGACCTAGCTTGTTTGGCATTCCCGCCTCTGAGAGCATGCTGACTTCCTGAGGACGAGCAGAACTGGACTTCTGTCCATGAGCTCATGTGTGTGAGTGCTGCAAGATTCGAAAAGGCTAAGACCATGGTCACATCTCTTCATTTCTCTGAGCTCCAGTTTTCTTACTTATAAAATGAAAATGTGGGACTAAGATTTCTCTTAAGATCCATGCCAACCCTTCTGTTATTGTAACAGTAATAATCCCTAGCTTTGGATAGCTTGTTATGGACCAGGAATCTCTCTAGTCTTTTTTTGTCTTTAGAAATCCAGCAGGTAGGTACCACTATTTTCTTCATTTTACAGATAAGGCTTTGAGAAGTTTCATAGATTTTCCCCAAGATCAGATGGCTAATGAGTTATTAGTGCTTCAGTTCCATTTCAGTCCATGATTGTTTGGTATCAGAGCTTTTCCGTACTATGCCTGCTGCTTCTGCAAAAAGGAAAAGTCCAGTGGCCACCATCATCATTGTGGGCTTGCTATATGCCAACGTGAGTGCTAGGTACTTTGCACAGAGTCTTAGGATGTAAGTATTATTAGCTCCGTGTTGTAGATTTGGAAATTGAAGCTTAGAGGTAAGAAGCCTATCCAAGAAACAACCACTGGTGAACGGTAAGGAAGGATTTGAATCAAAATCTGTTATGAAGCTTTTATTCTTCTATGTCCCTGAGGGATTCTAGCTATGAAGACTTGGTTGGGGAAAGAGGACAAGGAATGGGAGAGACATGTTCCTCTCATCAGCTTTTGTGATTCAGGGGCTGCAGCTGCCCCTAAAACATCTGTGTGCTTCTGACTCAGCGGTTGCAGGCAGGAAGACAGTGATGGACAACAAGGAAGCTTGACGGTGGGTACGGGAAGTCAGCTATCTCTGGGCAGAATAAGGAAAAGTATTTTTTTGCCAGGACCACTTTGATGGCATATGGGTAAGTTAGATGGGCCCAGTGTTGGAAAATTATTTTCATTTATTTAGTTAGAGAAAGTGAGCAAGCGAGCCTGGGAGGGGCAGAGGAAGAGGGAGAGAGAGAATCTCAAGCAGGCTCCACGCTCAGTGCAGAGCCTAATGTGGGGCTTGGTATCATGACCCTGAGATCATGAGCTGAGCTGAAACCAAGAGTTGGAGGCTCAACTGATTGAGCCACCCAGGCGCCCCAGACCCGCTGTTGTTTAAAATTCCACCAGAACAGTGATTCTAGAATTATGGTTTCCTAGGGCCATCAGCATCAGCATCACTTGGGAACTTGTTAGACATGCAAATTCTCAGGCCCCATCCGAGGTGGGACTGAATCAGGAACATCGGGAGTGGGGCCAGGAATCTGTGTTTTAACAAGCCCTTCAGGGGATTCCGATGCAGGCTCAGAGTCCAGAGCCACAGCCCCAGAGAACTGGGGGCTCCCTTCTCTCAGCAGTGTGCTTAGCTCCATGACAAGAGCATGGATAAAAGGCCAAATCTTCAATATTGGGGTTTTGGAAATGTTCCTTTTATCTTTCATTGTTGAACACACAACATCTCATTGCTGTAAACGAACACCCTGATTCTAAAACATGGGCCACTCCTCCAAGACAAGGCCCCCTTCAGTGTGGTATTAAAGTGGACATCCTTCCCGTGACTGATTCAAGAGTGAGAAATCTGGACAGATGGGTCTATTGAATTCCTCCCATTTACAAAACTTTCTCCCTTCCTGGAAGCAGCTGCCATGATTTTTGCTGTCTGAACAGCTTAGAAAACAGAAATGAACTGCAGTCTTTTGTCTTTAGAAAAGCAGGACCGAGGTTAGAGCATAAATGGTAGCTGGTGTTTGGCCACTGTGAACGTTTCTGGCTTTCTTTTGGAAGAATCTTCATGTCATTGTTCTGTTCATTCAAGAACAAAACCTGAGTGCAAAGTTTCAAGAACACAGCACTTCCTCCCCAAAATTTCGCTCTCTGCACCCTGACCCCTGACCCCTGCTAGGGATGGCTGATTCTGACAAGTTTCTTAACGCACTGTGCCTTCAGGCCAGTGGCCCTTCCCTGGTTAAAGGAGACATTTACACTTAAGGGAGTGCTGACAGAAACTTGGGGGTATGAGCGGGAGACCAGTATGCCCATCAGTGTGCCCTCCCCAGGCAAGGTGGAGCTTCCCTAAGAGCACCTATGGGCAGCAGGGGGTATAGACGAGAGTTTGGGCTCGGTTGGAGGTTGACGGGGGTGGGGCAGAGCACATGTGCTCCAGGCAGCTCTAGTCTGAAACCTGAATGGAGATTCCTACCTCCTTGTTCAGCATTTCTCTCCTGCTTTACGTACCCCCTGGTCCCCTACTTCCAATAACCCCCCCTTTTGGTTTCCTGATCGCTTGCCTTTTCTCTTCCTCTGAAATATAGCAGAATGGAGATACTGAGCAAAATGGCCAGCACACTGATGAGAGGCTGCTAGCTCTCCAGGCAGATGGAGGAGAAGGCTTCACACCCCCGTAGGAACTTGCCAGAAGCAAGTGCTAAGAGGAATCACCTACACAACTTAACAGAGGGAATATATATATTTATACATAAATATATATTTTTTTCCTCCCCCAATTCTACCCGGAGCATGTTTCCGAAGCTGCAGAGTGTTAGTAGCCTGGAGCTCCTCCTTGGGCTGCTGGCTGTGCTGGCAGTGGCTGCACGATTCGCTTCTCATCAAGAGCAGCATCCATTCAGAGATGTTATGTGTTGTCAGGGTAGTCTTCCTCCACGTTTGTTGGAAAGCACGCTGGTAGATCACAGGCAGCCCGTTATCTTCGGCTAAACCCATTTTCCTGAGACGCTGGAGTCCTGAGGAGACTTTGAAAGCCCATGACAGTGTTAAACCTGGTAGTTTCTCCTTCAGAAAGGATCGTAATTATTTTGCTGGGGGGTAGTCAGGGAGCAGGAATTGGAGCAATTTGGGATTGGAGTGAGTTGAGAAAGCAAAGGTATGGGTATGACAACGTGGAAGGGAGTGAATTTTCCTCGGAGCCTAAGGACTGCTCATAGCCAGGTTCCCGGGTGATCAGAGATGCTAGGCAGAAGCAAGCCCATTTGAACCCGAGCAATTTCTTTCTCTCTGTGGCAAGGAGCCACTGTTCCTCCCTCCCCGATTCTTCGCTTCTTTTCTGTGAAGCAGGCAGTGAGAATTCAGGTGAATGAAGTGGCCTGGATGTTTCAGATGCTGCTGAAATGGTCCCGGGGCTTCCTTACGTAGCACGGTTTCACTCCCGGCCACGGGCAGAGGCTGGAGGCACGCTGTGGAGACGGTCAGAGTAGAGACTGCGTTGTTTATACTGAGAGGTGGATCGGTGGGGGCATTAATTGCCTTTCTGTAACTGATGGAATTCAGATGGGAAAACCACGTCCCCTTCTATTTCCAGTTGCTCTGTTTGCCTACTCACCTACACCTCTTAATTGATTGTACTAATCACTCCTCTTCTCTCCTAAGATAGTTTCTTGGGTTAATAAGCTGTGAACTGAAACATTTGCATTTGGATTCAAGAATTCGCTTTCTCCTCAGGAGGGTGCAAACTGTGTGAAGCGTGTCTTCGATGATGCCTGCGTCTGGTAAGAACAGTAGACTTAGTGCAGTGAACGCCGGCAAGGTGAATGCTTAGTTTCGCTCTGAATCAGTACCCGGTTCTTCTGCGTCTCATCTGCACAAGGGCACTTCAAAAATAGTTTTTCTTTATTACAAAAATACTGAGAAAATACAAGTGAGAAAAAGGGAAAAATTTCATCCAGTGTCACTTCCCAGTGTGCTTATCATGAATCCTTGTGGGATAGATCCAAGTCTTGTTTCTTATGCTTTTCCTCTGCCTTTCTCTTATGAAGTATTGGATCTCAGTACAGCATTTTCAGTAACCTCCTGTGAACGCCTCTCCGTGCCATTTGGCCACTTTTGTAGCCCTGTACTAGTGGTCGTGCAGTTTCCCATTGTATGGCTATAAACAGCTGTGTGATTAACTCAGATTGTCAGACATTTGACTGTTGTTTAGTTGTTCACTAAGAGAAGCAGTACTGCTATGAAATTTTTCAAAACCTTTTTACTCTTGCTTGACTCTAACCTTTAGATAAATTTGTAGGCATGTTTTTATTTGCTATAGGTCAGAATTTTGCCACAGTGCTCTCCAGGATGGCTTATTTTTCTAGGATTCTGGGTTCAATTTAGATCACTTAAATGCTGGATTGCAAAGACCATTTCTCCTCTCCCATTTCGTATATCGCTTTTCCATTTTGTGTAGCACTTGGGGAAAGGGAAAATGACCTCAGATCAACTCATGTCTTAGGGTCTGATTTTCACGGCACTGTGTGTAAAGACATGGCAATACATTCATAATACCATTTACAATAATTTGGGGTTGCTGATTGAGTCAGCAGTGGTTCTCATAGTATGGATCCTGTGCACACCCTTGGTTCGTGTCCATGAAAACTTGATGAAAGACAGGAATTGGGCAGAAAATGGGCTGTGAATTGAAGGGTCAACCAGTGATTCCAACTGTTAAAAAATAACCAGCTGAAGGGACACCATTTATTCACCAAAGAGATTTTAAGCCCCTCCCATGTCCCCTGCAGTGTTCTGGGTGCTTGGGATACCTCAGTGAACAAGCCCAGACCCCCTTACGCAGGTGACATTGTACTGTGTGTCTGTGTAGTTGTGCGTTTATGGCAGAGGCAGAAAATAAGCAATGCAATTATTTACATAGTATGTTAGAAGATGACCAGTGTTATGGGGACAGACTGGTGTAAGGTGGGGTAGGACATGTTGTGCAGAATGAAGGAAGATGTTGCCCTCATTGAGGCCAAGATATTTGCAGGAGGGAGGGATCCAGCATGCTGACCCATGCCTGGCAGGGATGTACCAGGAACTGAAGAGAACAGTTGGCGCTCACACGCACACAAAAACCTAGAAGGTGTCAGCTCCCCCCATTCCTACCTTGTTCACGGTCCCCTAGAGTGCTGTCTTTGGCTGCAGGGCTGTCATGCAGAGGCAGACCCTGGAAAGCATGTCCTTTCATGCAACAAAAAGTATAAAGCACATTGGATGTATACCTGGGTTGGTAGGGGTCAATTAAGGGAAAATAAATTGGTTCCAGAAGGAACAAAAAATTTTCCATGATGAATTTCACAGTCAGCTAAATAGAATTTAGGATACCATGAAATTAATGGAGTAGACTTTCTAAAATGACAGTATGGTCCAGTGAAATAACTAAGCTTATCAGTGGTAATCGAAACTGTGAGAGAAAAAGTATAAACAATTCCATTTGGAGATTGTTGGAACTATGAAAATTAGTATGAATCTCCAAATACTAACAGATCAGCCAGGAGCTCTTTCTCAGCTCTCTCCCACTTTATAGTGGAGGAAACTGAGGCACAGGCAGTTCTGGGACAAGCTGGTACAAACTAGCCATTGCGTGGCTGTGAGCCTGGTCTGTGGAGCTGCGCTCTGTCTCCTCCACGGCAGGCCTCTTCCGGGGCCAGTGTGCTTCCGTCAAGCTTCCTTGTTCATTAGAGGGACTGACTGATAAAGACACTTCTAAATACCATCAATTATGAGACAATTTCTTCTCACCTTTCCTTGAAGCAGTAATCAGTGTTCTGCTCATTAATGTGCTGGAGGGCGTGCTTGGACACTGCACGAATTACAAAGCTGTGTATTGTCCTTGGAGGAAGATGCAATGTACCTGTCATGACAACCAGCCGAGTCCGGGAGAAGACATCTAACGGTAATCTTTCAAGCCCAGCAGCATTTAGCTGAACCCAAATTGCAGAATTTGAGCCCAGCCTCAGTGAACTGGTTAGATGAGATTTTTCAGATCCAGTCTGATTTGTTTGTAGACACCCTAAATCTTTGTGTTAAGTCTCACTATCAGATCTGCCTCTCAGTGGCTACTTTGCAAGAATACATTTTTTTTTATAATCAATGAACGCATTATGTATAATTTTAAAAAATATTTTAGGCCTTGTCCACAAATACCTATTAGATACTAAGTGGTTGTCAAGAAAATAATCATCAGTGCTAGAATTTGCCCTTCCCCTCAGTCTGAGCAGGTATTACTCAGAGGCATATGTCTAGTAAGAACAATTCAACATTCAGTAAGAACAATTTAAGAATGACTCGCCACAGGGGCGCCTGGGTGGCTCAGTCAGTTAAATGTCCGGCTCTTGATTTCAGCTCAGGTCTTGATCTCAGGGTTGTGAGATTGAGCCCCTGTCCGGCTCTACAGTGGGTGTGGAGTCTGTTTAAGATTCTCTCTCCCTCTGTCCTTCATCCCCATTCCCACTCTCTCACCTTCTCTCTCATTGAAAAAAAGAAAGAAAGAAAGAAAAGAATGACTTGACACAAGAAAAAGGAAAACTAGGCATTTTAGAATTACATTTGAATCTATGATCCTATCCTCATTTTTCAGATGCTCTTCATTTGTGATTACTTTTCAGACTCATTTGTTCATCTCAAAAGATTACTCAGAATCTCTTAAACATTAAAATTGCTATCTCAAATGTTTAGCTTTATAGCGCTGTCATAGATCTTAATTTTTACATCCCACCCTCTTACTTTTTTTTCCACCCAGGAACTTGATTATCACAATTCCTTTAAATTGGGTAATTAGAAGCTGAAAAGTGGCCCTGGGAAAGGCAAGGAAGCCAACATATTCAGTGCATTTTATGGCCCAGGAAATGTGCCATGCATTTAAATCCTCTAAATCCGGGACGCCTGGGTGGCTCAGCCAGTTAAGCAACCAACAACTCTTGGTTTCGGCTCAGATTGTGATCTCAGGGTCCTGGGATCGAGTCCCGAGTTGGGCTCTGTGCTCAATGGGGAGTCTGCTTGAGGATTCTCTCTCTCCCTCTGTCCCTCCTCCCACTCACACACATACTCTCTCTCTAAAGTAAATAAATCTTTTTAAAAAAAACCACCCAAGTCATATGTAGTAGACAGTATGATCCCCATTTGAGAGACCAAGAGCCCAGCCCATGAAGATTGCATTGCCCAAGCCACAGAGCCAGTAAGGCACAAAAGTAGCCTCCAGACCCTGCCTATTCTGAATTAAAAGTTTATAGTTTTCCTGTCCTCTCTTTCTCCTCCCGTTTCTGTCATTACCCCGCCATTTTCCCCTAGATTGAATTGGGAAGTGAACTGTGGTTTTGGTGTTGGTTTTTAACTCCATGCCCAGCACAGAGCCTGATGTCGGGCTTGAACTCCCAATCCAGAGATCGAGATTTGAGCTGAGATTAAGAGTCGGACACTTAACTGACTGAGCCACCCAGATGCTCCAAATTGTGGTTTTTAATACTTGGAAGGGTTTCTAAAAAAAGTAATAATAATTCCTGCACTGCTTTCCATAATTCCCACCAGAGAGACAGAACTTTATCCATGTCCTACTCCTGGGAACCTGGGAACTGGCCGACCAGGTAGAGACTAAACAAAAGCAGTCATTCATTCAATAAATCCTCATTGATCATAGCGCCATGTTCTCACAACGGGCTGGGTATTGAGGTAAGAGGGAAGAATGAGACCTGTTCTGCTTATGGGCTCAGCGAGCACCCAGGCTCGTGGCAAAGAGGGTCCCTTACAAGTGTGGTGTCCAGGTTGAATGGGGAAGCACTAGTGCATGGGAGAGGGTTCGAAAGTTAAACTTTCCCCAGTAGAACGGACTGAAAATGCATTAGACATTCAGGGAGGGGAGCAGTCGGAGCACATTTACTGGAGATCATAGAACGGGACCTACAGGGCAGTAGATAAGAATCTCGCAAACACAGAGAATTGCCCATTGCAGAGGGGTCTATGTGTTGTTCACAGGGTGGTTTGAGCCCATTTTCTCCTGCTCCATTTTCAAGGAAAATGTTATTCCCATTTGATTGTGTAAATATACAAAATGGGATCATAAAAACGTGACGTGAACATGTTTCAGTAAGCAGGTTACTTTATTGTATCATACCTGTCCTCAAATAAGCTTCATTTGAGAAGGACAGACATGTCTTATCCACCTGTGTTTTTTCCCACTTGGCAGAGTACCGTAATTTAAAAAACAATACAGTGGTCCCAACAAATCTGCAGAATCCATATTTGAAAACATATTCACTTGACAGTTAGCAATTCAGCTCCAAATTTCAGGTGTCCCTTGGAAAAAAACTGATGGGTTTTTACCAACACTCATCGTCACACGGGACATTGAAGGAGCTTTTTCTGTCACTGAAATCGTCGTACTTGGTATCCATGATGCTAAAACAGATTTTGTGAAAGAATGGTGAGACTAATAACCCTCATAATGGCAGTCTCTATGAAATGGAATAGGGAATATAAAACAATTATATGACAGTACTGAATATTCGAATAGCTACCAGAGAATATTCTTTGGAGAGAGGTGGTCTTCAAAGCAAGCATTAGAAGCAGTATTCGAGAGAAAAATGTTTTGGGGTCACTGCAGCTATCTGTCCTTTTTTAGGACTTCCTCATCATTCTTGGGAGCCTTGCTACTGAAAACAGTTAGTCGAGAGTGCCTCCAGGTGTGAGTTTTTTGGCTAGTATCTTGTAAACAAATTTAGTTGAAAGGATTTATTACATTTAATTTAATCATACAATAGAAAAATCGACGATTGATTTTTCCTCAGTCTAATTTAGCCTTTTAGAGGTTTTGTTTTGTGGTTAAGAGGCCATGAAAGTCAAGTTGAGAGTGTCGCCCTTGTAGGTAGCACACACTCCTACGTGTCTTCCAGTTTTTAGTGCTTTCACGGAGGTTGGGTGGAAGCCAGCTCACTGATTTATTCCTGAAAGTCCCACTTTTTTCTTCTGTAAAATAGGGATACTAATAATACTCACCTTATAGGGTTATTGGAAAGCTCAGGAGAGATAAGGATCAAATGAGAATTGATGTACAGGGCTTAGCATAATGCCTGGCACCTAGTAAGCAAATCCCTTAATAATCATCAGCTGCGAACAGTGGGGTTCGGGCAGTCCTTAATAGGAGCTGTGTTTGCTTATCCTCATTTTAGAGTTAAAACAACAGCAGCAGCAACGACTATAATAGCTTTCGTTGAGCGGAAGAGCTAAGTGCTCTAGTATGTTATTTTATTCGCTCTCGACAACCCCTGTGAGGAGGTTTGTGGCCACTCCGGAGTACAGTGATGAAGTAACTCGCCTGAGGTCCCCCAGATAGTCCTGTGGTCGGTGCTTGGAAGTTAACCTGGGCCTGTCTGAAAAGCCTGCTTCTGCAGTGGGTAGTTCACGTGGCTGCCCTTAACGCACACGAGCTCTGCATCCTGTCCTGGTGTCTGCTGGGGGAGGAGACCACACTCTGCGCCCTGTGCCTGTGCTCTCTGGGGCCCCCTCACGGGTCCCGAGCCCATCCTCTTTCCACTTCCGGGGCTATTTAAAAAAAAAAAAAAAAAAAAGGCAGTTCTGTTTATTGGAAGATCTATCTGGAATGTGATATTTGGTTTTCATGGATACAGTGTCTTTTAAAAATAAGTGAATAATAATCCTGGTGGTAGGCAGATATGGTGGGAAATTGTATAGGTGGTATGTCGTGGCTGGGTTTTGGGGAAACTCTGCTACATATCTTCCACCTCTCCATAGGTAGGTTTCTTTCTTCTTTTTCTCCCTCTTTTCAGCCACCCCGTCCTCCTCTCCGCCCCCCCTCCCCCCCACATACACATGACAAATAGCAATGGTGAGTTAAGCTGGTTGGTCTGATTGTGGTGTGGACAGTGGGGGGGGGGTGAGGTTCATATTTATTTGGCTTCCATGAGCTCGACTGTCTGTGTGGCGTGGCCTTCGTGTTGTGTCACCCACCGTGAGAGGTTCTGTTGTCCACAGGATTGAAGTGTAAAGTGATGCCTTCAGCATTGTGGCTTCTGTGATTCTCCTCCTAATTACCAGGAAAAGGGGCACTGGTTTATGAGCTCATCTTCTGAGGCTCTTTATTGGCATTGAACTTGGCTCTCATCTGTGAAAGTGGACAGTTTCCAAGGCATTTCCCCATCCCTGAGAGCTCCATGGAGATCATATTTGCGGGAAGCATACCCATACAGTAATTAGCCGACGCGTAGATGGACCTGCCTCCAGCGAATACGCAGGCTCTCAGCCTAATAGCTTGTCTGCCTGGCTGGTGGCTCCTGCCTTCTTTGGGGATAGTTAGCACAGCCGATTGTTTCTGAGCCTGGTAAAAAGGTAAATTGTGTTTGCATTTATACTTATTCTAACAGCAAGATGTGGGCTGGTGTAACCTCTTGCCCTTTTGACTGAAGACATTCATATCGACTGTGCAGAGGATTTAATTTCTAGCACAGATGGAAGTAGTTCTAGAATGTTGGGTAGCCAGCTGACCTTTTTCCGATTTGAGGGGTATGACCAGCATTAGCTATCTGAAGCAATGATGAAATTGTCTTGTTTTCTTCCCTCTGCTGTGTACTCAGGCCTAACCAGAGAATTTGGTTTTCAGTAATCTTAGTGGACCAGAGAAATCACACTGAACTTTAAACTTTAGATAGTTGCTTCACCTAGCCACCCTTGAATGTAAGTGGAAATGGTAGTCACTGAAGTTCACGGGGCTTGGAGGGGCATGGGAAAAGCCCCCTGCCCCAAAGGCTATCTCCAGACTCCTTGAAATGACCAGTTCATTTCTTTTGAAGTTCCTGGTATCTGGTTTTATCTGCAAGTCCTTGGGCTAGTGGGTTAAGGTGGAATAGATTGAGATGGGGTTGGTGATAGGAGGGAGATGGAAGATAGAATACCTTGGAAGCAGGGTCACTGCCCTGAGTTCATGCCTAGGCCAGAAACAGTAGAAGGTTCCAGAGAAGGAAAATGGGAATGTGAAGACAGCTTCACTTAATCTTTATGGGCACACCCAAGGCAAATCGGAGTCTCATACACTGTGTGAAGTGCCTCTTGCAGCCTGGCTGTTTTCTGTGTACCAGAGAAAAAGGAATGATGGCAGGCTTTAGTACGTACATTAGTGAGAACCACCCATGGTCATGAAATCTGAACACAAACGCAAGAGATGTTTGATGTGCTTCATTTGTTTAACGCCTAGGCACACAGCTGCTTTTCGTACCTCTTGCATCCCTTTACCACCTGGGCCCAGGAGCTGTGTGTGTGTGTGGCTGCCTTTCATCGTTTCCCTCCAGACATCATTTCATCTTCCCTGGCTCCCTCCTCCTGGCCCTTCTCACCCCTTCCTTCTTCTTATGTCTCACGAAATGCCACCGACACAAAAACACCTGCCAGTAAACTCCTAAATGCATTATGTGCAGTAAGAGAAGAGCAGCTTGGTGATTCGGTTCCTACGTATGTTTTCATTTGGGGGGAACATTTCAATTCCTGAGAGCGCTGCAAATACATATAAAATAAATAGGCATCTCTGCCATCAGTCCTGTTAGAGAACACATGAGCATTTATTTCCCTTGGAGGTAAAGTCAAGCCTCAAAAAAGGGTAATAAATACAATAAGGCTCATTTCCTCTTTGTACCCAACCATGAGTGGTATCAGCTGTTGTACCTTGCATGTGAAAACTGATACAGATACTCCATTGTGCTGGCAAACATCTGCTTACCACTGTTATTGCAATTGTGTTTCTCTTCTTCAGCTAGCTTCAGCTGAGTTGGGTGTTTGTGTGTTGTAACATCCTCAGGATTAGACCCCCAAGGGAGAAATACAAAACCGTATTCTACTACACTTTCCAGTACGTTCTTTCTTCCAGCAAAGCAATTTTGCTTGCTGTTCCCTCCCTCTGGTGCCTTTGTGGGAACATTCTCATGACCTGGAATTATCCTCTTACTTTCCTCTAAGCCAGATCTTTCTTCCCAGATTCCACCTTGGATTTTCTGTTCTTCTTTTCTCATTAGTCCTTACTCTTGGGAGAGAGAGCTATCAGTGTGCATGACCTCTAGGTGGATTGTGTTGATTTCTATGTGTATATAAGCCCCTTTCCATGTGCCTATGTGGTACATATACAGAGACTGATACACTGCAGAAAGCACAGGACCAGGAGACAGAGATGCTGACAATCTTTATGTGTGCAACCTTGGACTTGGTCTCCATTTCTCTGGGCTTCCGTGTCCCCATCTGTGAGATGAAGGATAATTTCTTCCATGCCCGTCACACAGCTTTGTGGTCAAGAATTTAATTTGCTAAAGTGTGTTAAAATGTGCTTTGTAATCTGTAGCTCATGTGAAATACATGTGTGTGGTATGAGGTTTTGAAAGTCAGAAATAGTTCCTTACACAGAAGAGCTGTATCACACGCACATTTAGCATATGGGGGGATTGAGCTTAGATGTAGTGCCCCCTCCGAAGCCAAGCCTTGGCTTCCCTTGCTCTAGGGAAGGGAAAGCCACAGCAGAAATGGTAATAGCAACAAAAGAAATTATTTTTTGGCTTTTAAAAGCTTCCAAGAACTCAAACCCTGGTAACTGAAGGGTAATTCGACAGTGACTTTAGGAATTTTCACAGGTAGCTTGACATGTGATTTTTACTGTCTGTGCAGACTTTATAAACCAAACCACAGTGCATTTGCACCGTGTTTCATATAGTTCTGATTGCTTAGTTCAGTGGTGAGTGGATGCTCAAGAAATATTGAGTAAGATATAATATAGCAAGATGTTACGAGAATTGGATAAATAAGTAATAATTTGCCCTTCAGAAAATTTTGGACACTCACGCTCTTATTTGCTGTGGTGGAACTACTAAAATGCATTGCATATTAGCCCTGGAATAAAACAAAACTTTATTTTTTCATTTTTTAAAAAGATTTTTTAAATTTATTTGACAGAGAGAGAGAGAGCACAAGCAAGGGGAGCGGCAGGGAGAGGGAGAAGCAGGCTCCTGCCAAGCAGAGAGCCTGACTGAGGGCTCGATCCCACGACCCCAGGATCATGACCTGAGCCGAAGGCAGACGCTTAACCGACTGAGCTCCCTAAAATAAGACTTTAAATTCAGCATGCATGAGATAATAATTAGGGCATTGCAGTATTTTATCCAAACTTTTGGGTAGGGATTTCCCTTTCACTCTTGCCCCTTGCATATGCCCCTGTGTGTTCTATCTCTCTCTCTCTCTCTCTCTCTCTCTCTCTCACACACACACACACACACACACACACACACACACACACATGTAACCTGGGGGAAGTTCACTGTTGGTTCCAATAATCAGAAAATCTCAGATTGTCCTATAGAGTACTTTTCCTCTTATGGCTTCTGGTTACTGATGTTAAAGGACCATAGGTTTCACATTTTTCCACTCAGGTAGTAAAACTCTGCAGTTCTATTATAGATCAGAAATGAGTGATATTTTTATAGCACACCTTGGACAACTGACACATCTTTATCACTCCATCTGGGGACTGATCATGGAGTCAGAACGTGGGAGCAAAGCAAGGTAATGCTATGGAGAGAGGAAGCCATCGAGAAGCAGCATTTCCATACCTTGCCTTTGAAGAAAACAGAAGGGATGAGAATAACCCACCACATTGAAGACTTCCTCTGATTTCATAACAAGTCCTCCCCACCCCATATATACCACCTCCACCAGAGAAAACCCCAAAAGCCCTATTCATTCATTCATTCATTCATTCATTCATTCATTCATTGTTTTTAGAGAGAGTGAGAGTGTGAGCTGGGGTTCGGAGCAGAGGGAGAGGGAGAGAGAGAATCCCAGGCAGGCTCTGCATTCAGCCCGGAGCCCAACAGGGGGCTCAGTCTCATGACCCTGAGATCACAAACTGAACCGAAATCAAGAGTCATCCACCTAACTGACCGAGCCACCCAGGTGCCCCCCAAAAGCCCTATTTATGAAAAAAGCAAGGAGAAATTTGAGCCAGTCTGATTGTTTTGAGAATAACTTTCCTGATCTCTGCATTTAACCCATGTCATCTGAGCAGGCCACTGGGCTGGCTCTTCTCATCTCTGGTTCCTAAGCATCATACTGGTAGTGAGTCATTTAGGAAGAGTCCAATTCTGGGTAAGGGGCTGTAATCCTGTTCTGGGAAACTCAGAGGACATGTCTTAAGAAAATAGAATGGTATCACAAGAAAAAGGAAAGTGGAATTGTCAGACTACTACTTTTTAGTTCCTTAGGTACCATATAAAACGTATAGTCTGTTTCAGAGACAGTCAAAACTATGCTTTAAAAAATTATCTTAAAACTTGACTTGGAGATACAATTTACATTTAGTAAACTATGCCCATTTGAAGTGTGCAGCTTGAGGTGCTAAGACTGGGTAAAGCCTGTGCTATTGGTAGGTAGAAAGGTAGCACTTAAAGAAGGCATCAGACTTCTCCGATGTTCTAAACATAGATTTCAAACTGCTTCCTCGACCCCATTTTTACGTAGCATATGTGTTTGCCAATATCCTATAACTAAGCTCTCCCCAAAGGAAACTGTGCAGAAATTCTCCATTAGCTGATTAAGCTCTCATAGCCTTCTTGACCTAGAAGATTGTTTTTTATCCTGCTCTTAGAAGCTGTCATGTCAGCATGTTACCTTCAAGAGTTACTGAAAAGAACCAAGCGATGAAGGGGAGCAGTTATTTATCTTGTTCTAGCTGTGACTTTGTGTGATTCAGAGATCTCAAAGACAGAGTCTCTACTACCAGGACACTACCCACAAGAGGCTCTATATTTATATACATCGAAATATTTAAATTACATTTTTTTCACTATCTAAATACAAATTCTAAATATTCTCAGTGTCCTCTGTGGCTTGAGTGATCAGAAGACCCTGGTGTCCCAGGGGGACTTTGTGTCAGCCCTTGAGTGGTGGGGAGTAAGGAGGGCATTCCAGGAAGCGGGGGGGGGGGGGGGTTTGAGCACAGGCAGGGCAGTAAGATCATTCGGGGGAGGGTGAATGATGCGGGTAGTGGTTCATAAAATTATATAGGTAGGAAGTAGCCAAATTAAGGAGCATTTTATAGACTGCCCAGTGAAGTTTGGATCTTATCCTAGAAGAATTTGAGAGAAGTTATGAATTTTTCAGCAAGGCAGTAGTGTCAGTGAAGTAGTATTTAGTATGCTTTAATTCCTGCCCTATTCTCTACATTTATATGTAGGAAATACGGTTGTTTAACAATTCAGGTAACTAAATTGTTCCAAGAGGGAATAATGCAAAATTCCCTGTAAGTTGATTATGCTTATTTAGCCTTCTTGACCCAAACGATTATACTCCTATACATCCGGTCATCTTTTATACATATTCTATATGTCCCTGAAATGCTGTGATAAACACAGGCAACTATGACCTGTTAATTTTATCGTTCTTCCCCTGATGTTTTTTCCTGAAGCACTTAGGGTTGGGGCGCATTCTTTCCACTGTGAAAGAAAATGGCTTAACATTGAAGAGTAGAAAATACAATTTTCTGACTTCATTTAATCAGGCTTGTCCTACAAATTATACAGCTGAATTTCCTCTTCTGAATGTCAGTTCTTTGTGGTTTTTTTCTGTCAGAATGATGATAGAATGAATACTTACATGATTAGTTTATTTAGAAATAAAATTTTATGTCAGTAAATACTGACAGGCAGTGGGATACAGTTGGAAATAATATTGTTTATAGTATGAAATATATGGATTAGGTCAATAAATACAGCTTGTCTCCTTACGTATTTCTCGAAGAGCTAAATTCTATACTTAAAGCTGATTTGGGGAGATGTCATCATTTAAAAAAAATCTTAACTGTTCCCTTATTAAAGGTATGTCTTTTAATCAAGCTGTGCCACAAATCATTAGGCCTCCTCTGATTCGTAATTCATAAAGTTTGGTTTATTCCAATGAGGGCTGATTTTTTGTTTGAAAAGCATGATTGCAGATGGAAGAAAAATAGGTGACCCATGAGCATCAGAAACATTTGGTTTGGATGGAGTTTGGAGTTATTTTGAAAACTGCAACCATAGAACTGTCCTGAGATTAAATTGGTTTAGTCCCTATAATTTGCTACTATTTTTTAAATTAAGTAATATACATAGGTATTATATATTCATATATTATATGCTCTGATATATATTTATAAAGACAAAGGTATATAATAAGATATGCTAATGCTTCTCCTTATTGCATCTGTGACAAGAGAAGAGGTCAGAGTATGAGTATTGACTACCCAAAATTGCCTGTTTCAAGGTCTGAGAGGGTTGATGTCTGTGCTTGAGGGCTGGATGATGTTACGGAGATTGGCATCACAAAACCGAATTGTTGGTCCCATTGATAAGTGATTTGTGCTCAGAGCCTGGTCGAGTCCTTCTACAGGGGCTTAATAATGACAGGACATTGGAAAGGCTTTATTTATTCCTGCATATATTCTCTTAGATCTGTCTCTGGTCATCTTCCATAAGACCATGTTTAGGAATAGTAAGGTGAGCCAGTTCTCAAAGGCATACAAATTTAATTCATAAGGAAGACTGCAGTTTAGAAGTAGGATTAATGACCTCAGTGCATGCTCTTGCATGTGATGCTTCCACACCCAGTTATTGTAGCTTTTCTTCACAACACAAAGGAAGCCTGCCTTTGTCCTCCTGAGGGCCACCTGGAGATGAACTGGCACCATGGATTTGAGTCCAAAGATGCCCTTCTTCCTCTGAACTTTTCTCTGCTCACATACTTTGGGGTCTGTTTCAGATGAGTATATAATCATCATATATGATGCTTTGATTGCAACATTTTAACTCAATCATTCAGTTAATAATGTTTTATTAAGGCCCTATCCCACATTTCTAGTCCTTATCAGGGTTTCTTTATTTCTTTATTTGTACTTGGCCTTGATCCAAGGAGGGTTGTATATGGTTTGCAAGGAGCAAAATAACATAAATTGGAAGTAGTTTAGAAAAAGGCAACAATATTTGTGATGCAAAGAATTTTGGAATCTCGTGTTGGCATCTCTGAAATTTTCGGTTTCATCAAGGGAATACAAATGAGTAGCTTAACAAGCAGTAGAGAAAAAGCCCTTGCTTATTGAGAGGCCCAAATGAGAGGCAAAGATAGTCACTGCTGTCTGAGTGTATGGGCCCTGGGGAGCTGGGATGCTCGGACAAGCCTTCACAGAAAAGGTGGGTTTTGAGGTGGGCCTTGAAATGGGGTCTGGGCATGATGATAAAGGTTGATGTCTGCACAGCTGAGAGGTAAAGAAAGGATGCTCAGAGCACACTCTGTCTTACCAAAAGAGCTCTGTTTCCAACTGGTACCTTCCTTCAAGCTCCTGTTTTAAAATCTAACGTGAAGACATTTTAATCCTCAGTTTGAGATGCAAAGCATGAATATATTTCATCAAAGACCACGTATTCATTTACTGTAGAAAAATACTAAATTCTGGACTACTGTCTTTTAATAAAAAAGCCAATTTTAGATGCCTCTATTTTAAAAGTTTTGATTTTAATGTAGACACAATGTTGACTAAATTTTGTATCCTTTAATTTCTGAGCTTAAATTCAATTTCTGAGCTTAAACTCAAAAGAGTGGTGCTCAGTTTGCATTTTAGAACACTCACTTTTTATTTTATATTCCTACTCATTTGCTGTATACGACCATGAAGCTACTGTGTGAAATTTCTCGAGAAGTACTCCTGATGGGATTGTTTTGTCCGTGGATGCAGTTAGTATATACAACTGATAATTTGATAATTTGCTCAGCCATAGCAATCAGTAATGATCGATATCACCACTAACAGTTTTGGCTGTGATGATCTGCTTTTGTTTTTAACCAACTGTCCTACTTTGTTTTACTGGCTACTGGTAAATAATTATTATAAAGCAGAATGTATCAAGCATGGTTGTTACCTCTCCTTCCAGGACTATTAGAAGCAAACCCTCTTGTCTCTGTCCCCAGTGAAGCCCATGTAAACTTCTAATATAGCAACTTTAACAAATTAATATATATTTCTCTTCAAAATAATTATGTTCTTCAAGGGTAAGGATAGGTATCTTAATTGTCATTTTATTCCCAGCACCAAAAATAGTATCTGGCACAGAGTTATCTTCAGTACTGTTGACTGAAAGAATCCGTGACCATTGCTAAAGCTAGTTGAAATCATCCTTCCCTAAGTTGGATTAGCATGTTGTAGCACTTTTCAACTCAGTATTTCATAGACTCACAGAACATGAGGGCTGGAATGTTATTAAAAGTGATCTTATTTCCTTTATTGTGGATGGGAAAAAGCTGAGGTCCAGAGAAAAAGGTGACTTTCCAGAGGGCACGGAGCCAGTGACGAGCAGAGCTAGGCTTAGAACTCCGGGTGCCTTGTGGTCAGGCTCTGTTCCCATGACACCCCTCCCCCTGCCCATTGACCGCTCACCATCCTCCCCCATCTTCCATGCTCTGCGTGGGTGGCAGTGCTGCCTTTTCCACATACAGCTGCAAGGACTAGCTGCTTAGTTTTACAATGTCTGATTGGGTAATCCTGAAATAACACTTCGCTAACCGAGGCTGACATCTGATGTAGCCAGAAAGTTCCTGAAGTTTGAGGCCACAGGTTATATGAAGCACATAGCTTTCTTGTGTATAAGTTTAGTAGCTTCACAAAAAATGAATAGGTAAGAACGAGAGAAGAACCCTTTTATTCTCATAATATTATAAATTATTGGCAGTTTCTTGAAGCAGTATTTTAAAAAAGTGTGTGCCAGGTGTCCTCATTTTGGACTGACTTAATACTGACTCTTGACTTGCCAGGTGGCCTTTTAGGTAGAGAAGGAAATGTAGAATTGTGAAGTAAGCTGTGTGTTAAGAGAAATAAGTGAATAGATTGCTGACAAATGGAGATGAGTTCTGGGTTTTAATAAATTTGGCTCCATTTGGAGCTAAGAGTGAAAAAGGATTAATTTTCTTTTAGCAGAAAAAAAGGCATGAGTAGATGACTCTGGGTTCAAAGAAGAGCAAGGTCAAAATGGGTGGAGTTGGGTGTTGCATGAAAAGGCTATCTACAAAGGGCTGGATAGGAACCACGGAAGAAGCTCAGCAATCTGTGCCTGTGCGGACAAGGCATGGTTACCAGAAGCTGAAGAGAATGCGTTAGTTTCCCATTGCTTCTATAACAAAGTACCATGAACCCACTGGCTTTAAACTGCACAAGACTTCTGGAGGTGAGGTCTGAAATAGATTTTGTGGGCCCAAATCAAGGTGCCAGCAGGGCTTCTTTCCTTTTTCTGGAGGCCCTAGGGGAGAATCCGTTTTCTCGCCTTTTCCAACTTCTAGAGGCCTCCTGCATTTCTTGGCTTATGGCCCCTTCCTCTCCCTTCACAGCCCACAGCAGTGAGTTAGGTCCTTCTCAGGGAGACCTCTTCTGCCTCCCTCTTCCATTTTTCAACACTTGTAATTACATTACGGCCACACACATAGTCCAGGATAACCTCCCTAGTTTAAGGTCAGCTGTTTAGCAACCTTCATTTCATTTACAACCTTAATGTCCTTTTGCCTTGTGTGGTAACATAGTCACAGGTTCTGGGGAGTAGGACCTGGATATCTTTGGCGAGGGGCAGGGGTGGATTCTTCTGCCTCGCACAGAGAGTAAATCATGCAGTTTGTTACTTTCAGCAGAGCCGTGAACGTCAATTTGGAGTACATCTAGCTTGTGCTAACTTCACACGGAAGTCTCCTGCCGGGGGCCCCCATGGGCTGGACCTGCTGAAAGCCGGGGGGCACGGGGACACGGTTGATGTGATGTAATATGTGCAGGGAGCAAGAGAAGAGACAAGGGGGTGTCCAAGAGGGGCACACTGAAGCTGTCGCCCACAGGAACTGCAGGTTTCCTAAGCCCTGACTTCTGTGGTGTTTTTGAGCCTTCATTGCCAGTGAGGTGCCCATCATCAAGACTAGAAGCTGGGATCGGAGAAGCTGTACAGTTGAGCTTCACTTTCAACCAGTATTTATTTCCCTTTTATCCTTAAGTATTTAGTAAAGTCTTTAAATGGGTCCACCTTTTGTTAGCTGCATGGTGTTTATTAAGAGACTCCCATACGTTCACTTAGACACCAGTGTGGCTGGAAGTTTCCGGCCACCTGCATGCCACCTCAGACTGTTGACCACACTGATTGGTGAGGCATCTCGAGGTGGTTTCTGTCTTCAGACTCCGGGAGCATCATGGTGCAGTGTTCTTGATGGGACGCTGTTGCCTGTGGGGCGGGCCAGTTCTTCCTGGGGTGGAGACTGTCCACCGTGTTACAGAGCACGAATCAGTTCTGGTCCCCGACCACTCGAGGCCAGTAGTGTCCCACAGTCATTGCAGCAACCGGACTCCCACCTGGGGGGCAGTCAGCATAGTCTCTCCTCTGGCAGTGACAAGGTAGTCTTTAGAGTCAAACCAACCTCCCTGTTGGTGGGCACATTACTCACCTTCTCTCAGACTTTGTTTCCTTGTCTGTAAATCGGGGAGAGTAATACCTGCTTCTCCCTCCCTCATCCACGGTCTGACAGAGAAACCGAAGAGGTGGGCTTTCTGAACACACGGATTGAGAGAACACTTGGAAACCCGGGACCAGCAGAGTTCCCTTCACTCCCTAACCAACTGTTTGCCCGGACTAACCCTCCCATAGCTGGCCTGCAGGTGCCCGGGGGCCGTGGGCTATGCTCCTGACAAATGCCGATTCTGCCCCTGGCCGGCCAGGATATGAAATCTCCGTTTAGGAGTATGTCATGGCTTCTGTTAATTATGGAAGAATAGCAAGTTAGCCTCCTTTGAATTTTTTTGCATACAACCACACTTAACTGAATCATTCTTCTTCCAACCTTCCTAATATAGAGGATAAATTACAGCTGTCTGTGCATTGATTTAGGGAGTTTTTTCCTTTTTATTTTTTTCTACCACCCCATACTTTAGTAAGTCCAACATAAAAAGTTATGATTTTGCTAGCTCACTAATGGCTTGCCAAGGCCCCATGAGAGTCTCACTCTATGAAGACCCAGAGTAACTGCAAAGTAGGTGTAGAGAGGGCCTCATGTTCCTCGTGCCCTGGGTGGCTGGTGCCTGCCTGATGGTCCTTTAAAATACCATTTAAAAATCTTGCCTTCCATTGGAAAAGTGCCCAGATCTATAAACACATGAACATCCTGAATGGAGTTAATTTTCTTGAACTTTTTGGATGTTATTATAACTCTGGAACTTCTGGTTGCCAAGGCTTCGAGGTGTTATCTTATAGTTAAAAGGCAACCATTGTTTCTTTAAAGCAAAGATTTTCAAATTACAGAAATGGAGGTGGTTTTGAAAAATCATGCTTTCAGGTTGCATACTAATGGCATAGTGATCTTCATTTTTTTTTTATTGTATACAACATAGCCAAGCAGAGAAATGGATCAAAGTGTGGGATTGATTCAATGAAATTATTAAATTTAGTATTAATTCACATCTACCTTCTTCTGTAGGGAGAGCAAAACGAACAGACTTATTAAGGGAATGATTAGTTTAACTCTTCTGAATAGACTATAAATTTTATATCCTCATTAGCTCTAGTTTCTGGATTTCATTTTGTTATTCCTCAGGAATATGTGAAATGTCACAGTTGTGTTACAGAATAGTAATGGTGAGAAGAGAGGCCTTGTGCTCAAAGGGGACTGGAGAAAGCGTCTTCTAAGAGTTGGTATTTAAGCAGGTGTGGGCACTCACCCGGGTGGTGTGGAACCAGGGGTGTCCACACAGGGAGACCGTTTGGGAAGGAACAGGCAGAACTCGGCTACTGTGCTTGGTGCGTAGGGGAAAGGAAGAAGAGCGGGCCCGCGAAGCTGAGATTTACAGCTGGTGTTGTGATGGTAGCCAAGTGCAGAGATGGAATGGTAGTATCAGAAACAAGACAATCAGGAGGCCAAGTTAATCGACTTGAGGTCCTCCCAGCCCTCACCAGGTTGGATGGGCCATTACAGGGTGGTCTCAGGACCTTGGCAGAGGGAATGGACTGGAGAAGTGAGATTCCTGCATTACCTGCATGCGCATGATAGCTGTAGTTCGGGGTTGGCCGGGATGGTCACGGGTGGACAGAACAGCAGTGGGCTGGGCATCGGGTTCTGGGAGAATTATCATCCATCAGGGTGAGCCAAAGCAGAGGACGTGGCCAAGGAGGAGAGGAGGCGTGGCTAGAGGGGGTGGCAGAGAGCCAGCCAGCAGTTTCGAGAAGGAAGGGGTGACTAATGGTGTCAGAGACTAGAGAGGAGGGTGGAGACCGAGACAGGTCACAGGTAGGCTTGTGGAGATCTCTCAGAGAGCCATGTCGGCTGCCCACTGAGAGGAGATTGAGAGAGGGGAATTAGGGAACGGTGAGAAGCGGGGACACCAGCCTTTGGTTTGGTGGTGAAAAGAAGGCAGAGGCAGTCACTCCACGTGGTGGAGGGGACAGCCTTGCTTCTCTCCTCCCTTCATTCCTGTGGACTTGGAGCAATGGCCCTCAAGCGGAGCAGGCTGCATGTGGTGTGGAAGAGGCCTCCCGGTCACATGGGCACGGGAATCCCAGTGCTGGAGTATGGAACACAGAGCCCGCACGACCCTTGGGCCCGGGGCCCGGGCCCCATGAGCGGACCAGAGCTGGAAACGGCCCCTCCCCCCAACATCGCCCCCGTGCGCCTCCTGCCAGAATCGCAGCGAGCGGAGAGCAGGAGGGAGAGATTGCTGCTCACCCTTTCAGAAGTAGGATTATAATGGGAACGCGGCGGCAGCTCTCCGACTTGGTACTTGTTCTCCTCCGTGGGCTCTTTGTAAATCAGACACTGGAACAAACAGAGCTGACAGCTCTGTTTAAAAAAGCTTTGGGGGAGTTTGTAAGGAAATAAAAAAGAAGTCTAATGCTATGTGAAACATGTCACTGAAATTCAAAATTGAAAAAAAAAAACTTTATTGCCTTTTCCACATGCTCAACCTATAAATTGTTTTTTTTTCCCCATTAGGTTAAACATCAGAAAATAAAATGGCCTTTTAAGAAAAGTATAAAGGTCTTTCCCTTTATTATTCAGGCACTAACATCCAGGACAGGAATTTAGGTAGGCTCCCCCCTTCCTTGCTCCGAGCCCTTCGGATTGAAGCACCGTGTGTACTACCTAACATCTGGATCCCCGCAGGTTAAACAGAGATCTAGATGAGAAGTGTGATATTGCGAAAAATGGTATTTCAGGGAACTGTCTACCACTAACCTCACTCAGCTAGGAGATGTAGGTCAAGTTCTAGATGTCCATTCAAAGTGATTGAGTTTCACAACAGAGAATTCCATGGTTGGTAAAGAAAAGCGCCAACAGCGGTGAAGAGAACCCAGCCGATTCCATGTTTGGGTTTTCCACCCCACCTGAACCTGGAAGGGTCTGCACGTGCACGTTTTTGCCTGTCTAGCTGCCCTGCTTAACTCCTCAGCTTTTCTGTGGTTTGGAAGTGGCGGCGATCACATTACCAAGAAGGCCGGCACTCGGTGTTGCATGATGGTGGACTGGAGGGCTTAG
Source organism: Ursus americanus (assembly GCF_024610735.1). NCBI lineage: Eukaryota > Metazoa > Chordata > Mammalia > Carnivora > Ursidae > Ursus > Ursus americanus. The sequence continues at coordinate 18,186,665 of NC_142160.1, read as the reverse complement.
AGTCGGAGGGAATTTGGAAGAGGTATGGACCACCAGGATGGTACTGACACCTCTTGATGGCCAGATTATTTCCACCCTTTTCGCAAAATTCCGTTTTAACCTAAACAAATACGTCAAAGAGCTGCTGGTTAAGAGGCCATGTTTAAACCCCTTGTTTATTCCATGTTCCTGGTTTTCAAGGTAAAATGATGAAAACATAGCAAAGGCTTAATTGCCACACAGCCTGACTACTCCAGGAATAATTTTTAATTGCCTGCTGAGCAGACCCATTTAGAAAGTACAGAGTGTGTATCATAAAAATAATTTTAAAATAGTTATAGAAAGAAGTCATCTTCATTTTGACCATCTTTCTTTGTCCTTTCCTTTCTCTGCCATAATCATGTTGAAAGAGTTTAATTTGTATTTCTGATCTTAGGATATCATCTATGTGGTAGTCCAGGGTCAAGTCCAGCCTCTTTAAGGTGTTCTCCATCAGAAAATAATCACTTAGATGTTACATGCTGCCAGATGTAAATTATTTATGTATGGAATACTGATCGTATTCCCTTAGACCAGAAAAAATCCTGGTTTCCGGTTTGTTGAAAGATTGTGCTAATCTAATTAATTACTTGTTAGTGATAGTTTACACACACACACACACATACACACATACACACACATTCCTTCCTAGAAATATATGTGTTTCTGAATCCTCCAGTTCTTTCTATATGCGACATACCTTTGCATATAAAATGTTCCTGTCCCCTCCTCTGGGCTAGTGCACTTGTTCTGCCTTCCTAGGGGGAAGCCCAGTCTGAAGTCACAAAACTAGAATCTAGACACGTCTTCCGTTCCTCTGCGGCTGGAGGTTCAGCTAAAGGGTAAACAGTATTTGTAAATCCTGGCCTCTGCCCACACCGCTCAGAGAATGAAAATACTTGAGTAGGCCCAGAAATGCCTTTCATTGAAAAGCTGGCACTACTCATGCCAACATACAAAGCAAATACAAATCATATTTAGATTATTTATTCATTCAACAAATATTTGGTAAGCAAAACTCATGAGCCAGGACCTGTGCCAGAATTTAGTGATAGCTTGTGTTATTTTCTCATTCCTTTGACAAGAAGGTTTACTTATGCATATCTGGACCAAAGCGTGTGTTAAATATAAAAACTGAATTAAATGTTTTTCTGTGTTTAATACAATCATAATATATCAGTAGATGCACCTGATTGGTTCATATTTTTTTTCTTGTTTTTAGTTCTTATGTCATAGTCATGACATTTATAGCAAATGACAGAAGACTTCTCTTCAGAGTTCATTTTATTGCATTTTTATTAGTAGGTAGTGGAACTGACTTCCACTAGGACATTAAATACCAGTATCTTTGCCCTTAAGTGTTTCAGTAGATTAACATTACCAGTGATGGCATTCGTTTTCTTGCTGTGGGTAATCAGATCTGTAATCAGATTTTTTTCTGCATGTTTAATTATGGGATTTTTATTCTAATGATAGACACATTCTGTGTTTGCATACAAAATAGACTCCATTTCAGCCAACAAAGAGAACTTTTTAAAAAGGTAAGGTAGTGAGCTAGTTTTTTGTAGGTATACCAGCATCATCAAAATATAAGTCTGCAAAATCATTTTGTGGGGACTGTGATTTAAAACATAGCTTATTACATCTCAGCCAAGAGGATACAGATGCTTTAGCGTAATTTTACCAAGGGAAATTTTTACCAAAACAACTGTTCATTAGCCTTTAACAAGGTTCTCTATGCTTTTATTTGTACCCTCTGTAGTTACTTTTGCTTTCTTAAGCTTACTTTTTCCTGCCCCCTCCGTTATACCAATTTTCATGTATCTTCTTGTTTCCCTTCTGTATTTCCATTTATGTGTTCAGATGGATTTCTTTACTAAGATGCCATCTGACCATTCTTAGGATACAAGTCTGTGTCATTTGTTTTGGGTTGGGACAGGTGCACAATCATCCTTTCATACCATGTCATTGAAGTCATATCTGGGACAGAGACAGTAACTAGTAAACTGTTTGCAGAGCTTTATCAAACATCCTCTTTTCCTAATTTTTTGAAGTGTCTATTTCTCAGAAAGACTGGTTAATTTGTTCTTTGAAAACATAAGGCTTTTTAAAAAAAAGTGTTTTTGGAGGGCACCTGGGTAGCTCATTCGTTAAGCGGCTGCCTTCGGCTCAGGGCGTGATCCCGGCGTTCTGGGATCGAGCCCCGCATCAGGCTCCTCCACTGGGACCCTGCTTCTTCCTCTCCCACTCCCCCTGCTTGTGTTCCCTCTCTCGCTGGCTCTCTCTCTCTCTCTCGAGTAAATCTTTAAAAAAATTAAAAAAGATTTTTTTAAAGCTTATCTGTTCCACACAGAATACTGAATTTCTAAGTGAGCAGATCTTACCTATGGTAATTAATACGGTCCTAACAGAAAAGCAGGATTCATACCATGACCTGCACACCATGCCAGCCTATAAATTCGTCCCCACAGATTGCATTATGCACACTGCTCCAGAAGAATTCGGATCATATGATTTTACGGTCTAGTATAGAGAGAGAGGGAAAATTCTTGCCTTGGCTTCATCTCCTTAAAAGGCATTCAGACATTTGTTCATGAATGAGTAGGACGGTCCAGGGCAGAGAAAAATCGGATGTTTTCCTTCTTGCTTATTTGTTTCTGGCTTCAGGGGCCACGTAGAAAGAGAGAGTAAGCATGGACAAACCAGACCTGAAGCAGTGAGTGAATACATCACTCCCCAAGCATGCCCATCACTGACACTTCAACCTGTTTAGTCTGGCCACATGATGAATCCTCCCTGCTTGTGTTTCTTTTGAATATTTCCTGACAGTTTCCATAGCAAGCATCGAAACTGATGAGACTTATAATTCCTAAGAAGTAAGTGGGGGCCATCAGTTGCATTGCATTCACCCTTGAAGTTGATCAATTAATTCTTAGTCCTCATGAGACAGTGCTCTTTAGCCATTGCCTCTTTAATAGTCTTTTAAATACATTAATCTCTGGGCTGAAAAACTAAACTGAATAATTTTCTAGATGCCAACTCGATAATCCCCTATACTGTGTACTTACGGGTCTCCATTTTAGAGTTATAAATATATACAGGATGCAAGGGGAACATGTGACCCATATGAAATAGTGACTCTGTATTTGGGTTACAGGATAAAAGTCAGAAAGATTCTTCTAATTTAGGTTCGAAAATAGTGTGAACCCCTAACTCATTTTTTTCCTATAGCAATGACTTGTCATTATCATATCAACAGATCTTTAGCAAGCTCTGTCCTCTTGCCTGGAGGCACTCCAGAATTCATTAAGGTGGGTTATGTAATAGTGGAAAGAGTCTTAGAAATGGGACAGGGTGGATATGAGGTAATTGCTTTTTTCTAATGAAGGAGTGCCTTTGGTTTTTTGGTTGTAATTTCACAAAGATCTTAAATTGAAGTTTAATGGAATAATAGGGCACTCAGGAGTAGCTGCTGTGTGCTGTTCGGTATTGTACCCAGCTTGTCTGTATCTGTGACTTACGGTTGTGCGTATCGTGGGTCTGTTTTTCAAACTGCCACTTGATCAAGATTTCCTAGGGCTTGATGCAAAATCTAGACTTACTGTGGCTCGACGGGTCCATCTGAACTGTCAGAAAGACTGTCAAGTTCTTGGTCAAGAGAATGGTTTCCATGGATATCTCTCATGGCAAATGGTTCTATAAATAAAATGGCATGCTCACAGTTACCAAAGTCAGGATCTGCTACGCATCCAGTAGTATAAACAACGACAACAACGAACCTTGCTGACCATCTGCCCTGTGCTAGGCCCTCGCAGTACCGTTTAGGTCCATTATTGCCTGTCACACTCCTAGCATCCCTTTGAGGTAACTACTCCTGCCCTTGTTTTCAGGTAAGAAACTAAGAATTTTCAGATACGCTCAAAGAGCCACACAGAAGTGTAACTCCAGCTCACACCTGACTTCTGACAGCCACCGACGAGTTTCCTGTGTTTCTGGGTGGAAGCACCATGAAGCAGGAGAGCGACATGTAGTGTACTCTTCTAAACGTTTTCTTGCTTTCGGTGTAGTTTGGTCGTTAACAGTTCTCACACATTTTCATCCCCCCCTTTTCCTTTTCTAAAACCTCATCAGTGTTTACAGAAAGAGAAATGGGAAAATATCCGGCCTGCTGGCAGGTCGTTTTACCTCTGTGGCTTCTGGAAGGTGAGTAACCTTCCGTGTCACTTTCCCCAGTGGGAAAGTGAAGATGACATCGCCTCTGGCTTGCCGTCACAGTACTCATGAGGGTCTGAGTCCAGTTCTTTCCGCTCCTTAGAGAAAGTATAAGTTGTCAGTATAAGGCCAGGGGTGTGATTGAAAACACGAAACTGTGAGGTTTCCTCGTTAGATGCTGAGCTGCCTGAGCCGGAGTGCTGCATTGGGAAGGATAAAGAAAAGGGAGGGGCCCCTGGGTGTTTCAGCTGGTTAAGCCTCCAACTCTTGATTTTGGCTCAGGTCACGATCTCAGGGTCATGATCTCAGGGTCATGAGATCGAGCCCCGCCTTGGGCTCTACGCTGGGCATGGAGCCTGCTTAAGATTCTCTCTCTCCCGCCCATCTCTCTCTCTCTCTCAAAAAAAAGAAAGTGAAAGAGCCTGGTGCAAGGAGGCTTCTCACAACCCCCTGGAGTGGACACATGCACCCCTGGAAAGAGGGGAGAAGTTCATGTGGCAGCGAGAGCAGGAAAAGCAATCATTGGATTCCTGCTGGTGGTGGAGGGTGTGAGGGTGGGGAGCAGCACACGTCGTTCAGCCGGCACGGGGCTCCTGGGCCTCGCAGGGCAGGGCAGGTTGGCAGACCACAGCTGCCGGGGTGCTTCTGTGCTGGCGCAGTTACGCTTCGTGCCCTCTCCTTGCTGCTCTGCCAAAGCAGTTGTGCCTCTGAGCTGAGTCCGGGCACAGGAGGCCCAGCCTTCCATGGACGAAGTGGTGCGGTGGCACAGCGGACCCTGAGAATCCGTGGCAGGGAGGGCGGGACAGAGCGGACACACGATTTCTTCTCCATGTGTACAAACAGGAGCATTCTTCCCGGGAGAGGAGGAAACTGTCCAGTTACACAAAAACATGGACCGTACCTGACCACTTTGGAGCAGGCAAACCAATCCTGTCCCCTTTTTAAAGTTCTGGCCCTTTCTCCTTCCACACTGTGAACTCCTGCTTCTATGTCAGTAGTGGAGCCCCATTACAAATAATCTTCAGCAAAATCTCATTTTCCATATCCTATTGACTCTGGCACCTGCTCTGTTTACTTAAGCACTCTGTTGATAAGAACAGGAATCTTTGCTGATTTTCACCCAGAGCTGGAAGAGAAAGCCTCTTAAGCCAAAAAAAATAACCTTCCTCCGAAACAATACGTTGAAGGGGAGGGGAGATGCCAGTTCAGTTAGAGGGGTGTGCGTTGCATGGCGCTGAAAAGTCATAGAGTGGAGAGTAAGTGGAGTGAGCAGAAATAGGGCCGCAATTAAAGTAAGCAGAGCAAGCACCCCACTAGATGCTTCTATTTTTTTTTTTAAAGATTTTATTTATTTATTTGACAGAGATAGAGACAGCCAGCGAGAGAGGGAACACAAGCAGGGGGAGTGGGAGAGGAAGAAGCAGGCTCATAGCGGAGGAGCCTGATGTGGGGCTCGATCCCAGAACGCCGGGATCACGCCCTGAGCCGAAGGCAGACGCTTAACCGCTGTGCCACCCAGGCGCCTCCCCACTAGATGCTTCTACCAATGTTTGTACTAACCTCCCGGGTGGGAAGGGACTGCAAGGGTGGTAATCAGTTTGGAGACTGACAGGAGGGACCATACAGGAACATAGTTACTACAGCAAGGGGTACAGAATAAAAGCTTGGAGGTCAGAACAAAAGCAGAACAATTAGCACAGTGATGTTAAGATTGGCTTGGTGTCCTCTACCTCTCCCACCGAATTTGGGTCCTTTACAGTGACCCCTCTAGAGATAAGATTGACCTAAGTCCATTCCACCTTCTTAGGGCACCACAGATCTTGGCTCCCCATGCAAAAAGACCCAGCGTACTCAAGTAATGATACACATCAGAAGACTTATCATTGAACAATTAAAATTATGGGGTGGGGGGTAGGGGCATGACCTATACAATATGCATCCTGTTTTGAGGGATGTTTTATTATAGAAACTTTTTGTTAATCACTGAGGGAAAAAGAGGTCTGATATCTGAAAACCTGAGTCTCTGAATCTTTACCTCTCAGATTTTAGGCAAGCCATACAACTTTGCTCCCCTTTCCCCATCTTAGAAATGCCCTTGGTGGGTGAAGTAAATATGTATGTGTGCATTCCCAAACACCACACACTGGTTTGCGTGGAATGAGGGGCTATGAAATGACACATACCTGTGAAGGTCTAGGAAACAGTGACATTTTCTGTTTTTTTCTAGTAAACATTCATTGATGATTACAAGATGCTGAGCACTTTCATTGGGAGTGATGGGGGTTGGGGGGAGAAAGGAAAGGTGGTGGTCTCTTGCCAGGGCATGCCTTGACCCTGTGTGCCGCAGACAGGGGGATGGAGATACACATTTGTTCCGAGGGTAAAGAGACAGGACTGACTGCCTAGAAATGGCCTTGGAGAGGGTCCGGAAAGGCCTTGGAGTAAAGGAGTCCTTAGAGTTGGATCGTGAATGACAAGTCACAGTTTTGAAGAATGGACCAATGGCATATGAGGCAGAGAGAACCTGGAGAGAGGGAGAGAAAGCATGGTGGTATTAGGCTGTCCAGGCCTGGGAAACTGAAAGGGGGGCCTCTTGGCCAAGATTAAAGGCTCAGAGTGGGAGGGGAGGAAAACAGGTAATTCTATGGGGTTCATATTGGAAATCCTTCATCCTGTAGACAATGGGAAGCCACTGGGGGATTGTAAACAGGTGAGCAGTATGACTGGGTTTGTGTTCAGGAAGAGTCCTCTGATAGCAGTTTGGGGAAACGGATTCAGAGGAGAGCTTCCCGACTACAGGAAGATGGGTTTAGAAGCTGTTGCTGAGGTCTAAGTAGGAGAGAATGAGGTCCAGACCTCCAGGCAGTGGAAGTGGAGGTTGGAGAGGAGGGAAACACTTTGAGAGATGGGTAAGAGTAGACTGAATAATACTTTGTGACTAATTGGAGGCAGGGGATGCAGGAGGCGGGGTGGGTGGCAGGGGCCAAGATTGTCCAGTTTCTGGCTGAGGTGACTTGGTAAATGGAGTGCCATTAACTCTGACAGACAAACAAGAGGAAGACCAGCTTTGGGGGCTTGGGGGAAGCAGACGAGGAGTGTGTCTGGAATATTTTGGGATAGCATGTGCCTACAGACATCAGCTAGAGTATCCGGCAGACATTTGGAAGTAGCAACCTGGGACTCACTCAGGTGACGAACTTAGCTGCCAGGTCAGGAGCTACTGGTGTTATAAAAAAGGAGAAAGTAGTATCAGAAAATCACAGAAGAACACAATTTCAGACAGAGTGGTAAGTAGGAGCACGTACTGAAAAAAGACATGAGAAGACCTGAAAACGGATCAGTGGATTTGATATCTTGACCAGGGCAGTGTCAGCGGAGCAGTGGAGTAAATCATAACAGGGTGGGAAGGAAGGGGCCAGGGGAACGGTTGAAAAGCCAGTATGGAGAACCACTGTAATTCAGTTTGGCTGGGAGAGGAAACAGAAAGAACTGGCAGGTAGGGAATCCACGGGGTCACAGTTAAACTAAGGTTTATTTTAGACTCTCCATGGCTACTGACTGAACTCCCACCCCAATATCAAGGCTTTGCCTGTAGCTTAGGAATCATGGTACACTAAGAAGCATGTAAAATCTTCCATAAACGATTATCCATTATTTCTAAATAATTCTGTTTTTTAAAAATTGTTTCAGGATGCTTGTTTTGGGAATCAGGTTTTAATTCACCCATCCCTGCAATGAGATATTAGGTTCCTTTCTGGAAAGCCCTTGGGAGTCATCAGTCATCCTCTCCTACAGTTAAATAAGTGATGTCCTTTGCTGTCAGCTCGAGTCAGGGGGTGCTGTCCTGTGACTCATTCGTTCTCATTCACAGCATGTTGAGCAACGCGCTTGGTACGAGTGCCTAATAAGCCTGCTGAGGATGTTGTCACTGAGCACACATTTTCCTCAATGGGACTGGATTCCTGTCACCACGCATTCTTCTTCATGCCACGCTCGGAGGCACTTCTCGATGAAACATTTGTCCTCTTTCCCCTGTATTATGTCTAGAATGGCGTGTTCTCTAACATATCAGTGCATTTCTCTGTTGGACATTTCTCTGTGGTTCTGGGTTGGGTGTTTGATGTTACCAGTATTCTTTCCTCCTTCTTTTTCCCTTGCAAGGTCCTTGCAAGGCCTTCCATCCTTGGTGCCCCTCTCCACTGCCTTAAGTCGGGGGAGGAGGGTGTGCAAAAGCTGTCCCCGGTGCAGCTTCTGATGCGGACGTTGGCTCCTCTGAAGGGCCGGCACCACAGCCCTCAGGAGGGCAAAGGCTCAGCTCCCTGGACAGGCTGCCCCTTGTTCCCGCCACACTAATTAACTGTCATCTCAGAAGGGCCATGAGACCAAGCGTTCTGGCCTTGCCCCAGCCCAGCCCACTCTGGAAGAGATATCGAGCTGCCCGCTCTTCTGCAGTCGGCCAGGAATCCATACCCCAGCAGCCTGTCAGGGGAAACAAGCCAATGTGGGGTTCGATTTGCTGCCTCAGAGAAGCCAGCAGTGGAGCCACTCAAGAGAGTTGCACCTCAGCACTCCCGCGAAGTGACCAGGTGTGCGAGGGTGGTTGGAACTGAGGCACACGGAAGTGTGTGATCTGCTTAGGGAATGGAAGTTGTCCTATTACAGTGGGCCTGTGGGCCTTTGTCACTTAGCACCTGGGGGAACTCAGATTCTTGATTCCTTCCTTGACTTTGAACCGAAATGAAGAGGAAGACTGCGGTGGTAGTGTAAGGAACGTTCTGTGGAAGGTTTTCTGGACACATTGGAGAAAGAGCTCTGATTAGATTCTGGCTGTGGCTTCGCAGGGGCCCTGAGGACACAGGGGCAGGTGCGGCTCTTCTCATTGCCCCACTGGAGAAAGTAAAGCAGTAAAGCACACAGGTAGTTTGCGTGAGGCTCTGCATAGCCGGTACTCGGATCCAGGACATCCAACGTAACGATGTCGCCTCCTGTGGGATGGTGTGAGTTTGAAGGGCCGGAATCTGACATGCGCAGGCCTTGATCCGGGCTCAGGGCCACTGCTGGCACATGGAGCACCGAGGGGGGCAAATGCAGACAGGCTTCCAGTTGCACGAAGGTGCTTCTCACGGCTGAGCAAGGCGCACTGCTTGGTGAGCAGAACGCCGAGTAGATCTCAGGCCCCAGGCCGACCCTACTGCATGCACCTTGGCACGAGGCCTGAAATGCACAACCATAACCAGAGGACCGAGACGGGCATCCTCCTTGACAAAGGACCGGTTGTTCGCAGCCCTTTGCAACCAGCGGTGCAAAAGCCCTGTCTCCCACTCACTTCATTCCCAACCTGAACACAAAAAAGTTCTTCCATTAGAGAGTTGTAAGGGCCCCACCTTAACAATGTTCTTAAAGAACTCCATTTAAAAAAAGTTTTTTTTTCCTCGCTGAAAATTATACTGCCCACCCTTCCTTTCTGATATCTGCTGTAGCAAATGGTAGGGCCACAGTCTGCCCACAGGACGTGGTCTTTAAAAGGAGTCATTTCCTCTTCCATCTCCTCCAGGCCGTTCCCGGCGTGTTTTTCGTGGCACTGGCAACAGGAAGGCACATTGAATAGCAGCGTTGAAAAGGCACTTTGTTGTTGATGTTATTACTCTGCGTTTGTCTCTGCCTAATAATTAGCGTTTCCGGCTTTGTGAATTTATTTGCCAAAATATTTGCAGGACTTTCGTGAACAAATAAGGGATGTTTCTAGACATGACTGACCACTGCTTTGCAGGCTGAGCTAACTCCTGGCGGTCTGAGTTTCAGGGGATGGATTTGCTCAGGGAAGGATTATCCTAGTAAGGGAAAAACCTTGTCAGCCCCTAGCCAGCCTTGGTGGTGTCTCAGCCACCACAGTTCCAGGCAGGTTGAAGTAGTCCAGTGTTCCTTGCAGTCCGGGGCAGGTCCTTGCCAAGGAGTGGGGAGCCCGTGGGTGGTAGTAACAGAAGCCCCGCCTGGATCCCATCCCAGCCAAGTTCCTGAGCCTCAGTCTTCTCCTCTGTATGGTACACCCCTACTCTCTGCCCCGTCTAGCTCACCAAATTGTGGCCGAGGAGTACGTGAAAGAAAATGTATATAAGAGTGCTTGGCTCACTGTAAGACATTATAAAAATGTTATTTATATTAGGCTCTAAGGATCCTGTTGTCCACGGGAGAATTCACCAAGGCGAGAGCCTATTCCTTGTATTTAGGTTAAAAGGGACATGTGCTTTACTCTGCTGCATTTCTCCTCACATAAAGGAGAAAATAAGGTGATAAATGGTCCAAGCATCTCCCTGCACCTTAGATGACTTTACTTGCCCTTCTAACGACATCATCTCTGACTGCCTCCTCCTTTGGAAGAGCTCGTCTTGGCCCACCCAGGGTTGCCCGAGCCCCTTTGGAGCCACTGCATAGCTATAAGGACCCCGACTTCCATTTTTCCCCCCTCAGTCAGAGTACACTCTCTCTGAACCAACTTGTTTTTCCAAAGGGGCAAAAAGGACTCCAATTCCTGCACATCTGCAGGTGAATTAAGTGGATGGAGCAGTGGGCAAGGGAAAGGAGGTGACAAGATGGCAGCAGATTGGCGAGCACACGTCCGTGTCCACTGGGAAGTCGGAAGGTGGCAGGTGTACGTCAGCTTTAGGCAGCTCCTGCTTTGTGGGGCTGCAGGCCCTGACTTACCACACATCTCCTGATTTTTCAGGAGAAGGCAGAAATTAGTTTCATGTGACATTTTCCCATTTTTAATTTTGGGAGGCACTCCACTATGTTTTTAATAACAATAGACAGATCAACAGCGTGAACCAACAGCACACCCATGAGCTGTGTTTCACTGGCAAATTCTTGGTCTCTGAGCCCACGTGATGTGTGCCTCGTTGCCTAAAAGATAACATACATCGACACAGTGTTCAGCTGGTGCCCGGGCCTCCTTTCTTGCCTCTGCCCAGTCATAGTTTCACTGATGCATATTTCTCTTTGATCTGTTGGAACAGAGCTCCTGCTGCAGTGGTCAGTGGGTGACATTCTTCTGGGATCTTCTTGTCCAGAGTAGCCTCTAGGCTCTTCTGCTCTCAGATCCCCCTGTGCTAGACCCTCCAAGGTCTACTCTTTTGAGTAGGGTGACTTCTCACACCTTTGATCCATTACAGATTGCTTACAGCTTGTGAGCAGTAAGCTTATTTGCTTCCTTCAGTGTTTCTGAACGAGTAGATCCTCTTTTTGATTATAAAGGGACGGGAGGGAGGGACTGCCACAAGCTGTAATTATGTGGTGATCTTGGAATTATTTGCCTTCAGTGACTTTGGGGAGGAGGGGTTCATGTGAGGACACACAACCCTGCTCAAATGAAACAACTTCGTACAGTAATGTCCACAAAGAAACTCGGTAGGTTTCCTCTTGTTTTCTGTGTATTTACCAATTTGACCTACATCTCTTCTTGAGGCCAGATGGATTGTAAGGAATTTCCACGATTCCCTCTCAAGTTTATAATGAAATAATACACTGAAAAAGCTCACCACCAGAGAATTTTGTTTAAAAAGGCAGGCCTGGCTTCAGCTTAGATTCCACAACTGCTTCTAACACTCGCCACTGGCTTCTTATAAGAAGAGGTAGACACGACTAGGGGAAAGTGAACTGCAGTACCATTCGGGATTTTCCGACGAGCGGAACCAAGAACTAGTGCAAAAATGAATTATTTAAAAATCTTTAGTTTTTTGAGTTTATAATTCCCAACCAGTCAGTCTTGAAATGCTAAAAAATAACTGCATGTTAGAGTAACACTTTGCAGTTTGGAAACTCTTTCATGTGTAGTATCTCACTTAATCCCCCTAGTTCTTCATGAGGTGGGTCAAAGAGTTTTTTTAAAAGATTTCTTATTTTGTATGTTAAAAAGAAGCAGATCCAGGGGCGCCTGGGTGGCGCATTCGTTAAGCGTCTGCCTTCGGCTCAGGGCGTGATCGCGGCGTTCCGGGATCGAGTCCCACATGGGGCTCCTCCGCTGGGAGCCTGCTTCTTCCTCTCCCACTCCCCCTGCCTGTGTTCCCTCTCTTGCTGGCTGTCCCTCTCTGTCAAATAAATAAATAAAATCTTTGGAAAAAAAAAAAAGAGGCAGATCCAGGGGTATTGAAAGTCTTGCTCGAGGGCACCTAGAGAGCAGGTAATATATTGAAATCCAAACTCTCACCTTCTGTTTTTAATTTCTTCCTACAATTTATGATTTTCAGAGTATTAGGGATGTATCCTGCACTTCAGCAGCTGAAACCTGAAATCTTCCCATTAGAATTGATTCTGATGGTTGATATGAATCCTAATAAGCATTTGTCTCTGGTTAAAGCACATACATCCCTGGGAAAGTAATATAAAGAATAATATAAATATCCAGGCAGTTGAATGGACTTTTTTTTTGGCCTAGACTTTATCTTAATGGGGGAAGAGCAGATGGGTGGTGGAGGAAGAAGATGAGGGGCACCTCCTCATCACCTCTTACAGTTTGCCTTGGTCTTATCCTCTTGCCCAGGAATGGAGTCCTTATTTAATTTAATGGTTTTGTTTTGTTTGTTTATTTTAGAGAGAGCGAGAGAGCACGCCCATGCGCAAGCAGGACTAGGAAGAGGGAGAGGCTCCATGACCAGCACCTGTTGAGCCTCACGTGGGAGGCGGGGCTTGATCTCAGGACCCTGAGATCATGACCTGAGCCGAAACCTAGAATCAGGCACTTAACAGACTGAGCCACCCAGGCTCTCCTGGAGTCATTATTTTAGAGGTGGTACTTTTCATTGTGTTCTGTCAGGTGAAGGCTTAAGGCGGCCAGTTGTGCACAATTACCTGCTGGAGAACAAGGTGTCCCAGGAACCTGAGATTGGTATTCTCTTTCATACTTTTGGCATTGCCATAATTGGAGTTGTGGACCAGTGGTGCCTCTCATAGTGGGTATCTTTGCATTGAGGTTACCTATAGAATTCTAGGAGCCTGGCAGAGGTTACACATGTCTCTAGGAACCTTGCAAAAGATGCATGTACTCAGCAGAGTCTCCCAGGAGCATGCTTGGTTGGGCCATACACCTAGAGGTCCCTGCGGGAGCATCAGGGCTGTCCTGCCAAGACCGAGAAAATCCTAAGGCTTAAGGGTCAGCAGCATGTGGAGAACCAGGCAAACATGTCAGTATGCCAGCATCCCCAGCTTGCGAAAGCCTGTTCTAAGCATGATGATGTAGGTCTTCCAACTTTTCTCTCTCTCTAGGCAGTCTTCAACAAAACATCACCAAAACAGAGCAAATAGAAGTCACAATTAAGAAAAATTTCTTTCTCAAAACAAAATTGTTTTCTGTCCCCAAATATTAATTGAATTTCTTCCTACATTCCACCCAATTGCATGTCTAAACTGGTTTTGATGAAAACCGGATCCATTTGCTGAGCCGAGGAATGTTGTTTGTTGAGTCTGTGCCCTTTTGCTCACACTCTGCTGTCAGGATTGATCAGGCCAGACAGAGGGAAGTCATTTGATGGTTTCAGGCCAACTCTGCTTGCCACGTTTAGAGCAGTGGAGTCTGGGCTGTAGCGCCTGTCCCCGTTCAAGGTTAGCAGAAGATACTACCATGCCTCCCTAAGTACAGCTGAGGTTTGAACCGAGGGAAGTCAGGATAGGGGCCGGGGTTTTAGAGCTGCTTGTTGAGTTGCAATGACATTTGTCTGTGGGGGGAAAGATAGTCATGGAGTTCAACTTATTATCATTTTTTGTGGCATAGAAGTCCCCTTAGGGGGATTTGATTTATTGAAGATGAAACTCGCAGGTCAAAAAGTCATTAAATGATTTCTACACTATACACCTGCTGATGAGTAAAAAGGCTATTCTCATTTTTTAAGGATTTTGCATGTATCTTGCAGAGCTTCCTGAATAACATAACTGTGAAGCCATGGTTGGGAGAAATAGTGGGCACTAACCAACCATAAAACAGAACAGAATTCCTTGACTCAGTTTCTTCTTGTTTTTTAAAAGTAAAATCTGCATGTTAAGGGTGGTGCCCTGGTCAGTCACTCATGTAAGGAAGGTCATGTGTCAGAGGACTTTTCCAGTGTCAAACTGTATCTTTTAAAAAGCTGACATAATTGATATATGGTTTGTTTCACTTACTCAATTTATTTATGTGTTTAATTATTAATAATTGGGTACAGCCCTTGATAAATCTGAAACAAATAACAGATGATTATCATAGATTCCTTTTAAGTAAAAATTCTAAAATGCAGCTAAGCCAGAGGCAAGAAGGGAAAAAGAACATTAGAATAAAATTTAATGCCTCCTCTAAGAAATATACCTGAAAGGAGCATTTATACCAAATTGCAGTGATTTTGCCCAATTTATTATGTGAAAATTGCAGAATGATGATTGTTCCATTGCCAATCATTTCTCTGTGGCCATGCTGTTTTAAATATATGCTGAAAGCTTTTGGCTTTTTCCCTCCCATTTGCTCTTGCAGGAAATGTTAATGCAAAATTTGACTCCACTGTGAGGTGCTGGATAATTTTTTATTTAAAAGCTTCCAGTGTCTATTTTTAATGCCAATCCCTCACAAAGCAGTTAAGAAAGGTTCTCTAATATATGTGTTATGCGTACAAAGATTTTTTTCTTCTGTGGGACAGCATAAACTCCCATAGGGGGCAGAAAATATTGAAAATTCTGTGTGTGCGTGCGCGCGCGTGCGCTTCAGTCCATTTTGGCAAGGCTGAGTTTTTTAAAAACATGAAGGCATGAGGCATAATGTCTGGGAGTGCAGGTACAACGGGAAGGCACTGAGCGGTCACTGCAGACAGAGTGATATTTCTTCCACTTATGTATGATCACCAGAATACAGTGGATACTCAAAAGTAGCCATATCGTAGTGCTCAAAAGTAGCCATATCGACCTGCTTTCTCTGCCTGCCACCTTGCTCCCCTCTCTCTTTCCAGGGCTGTCCCTAAAGGGACAGAAAGAGTCTGAATTGTGGCCTTGGGTTCAGAGATACAGGATCTGCCGCTGCCAACTCAAGGTTCCTGAGCGAAGCATCAGGAACCCCATGGACTGGCCCATGGACATGACCTAGACTCTGACATTAATAATGGAAGGCTGATTTTCACCCCTTCATTTTTGGGTTGTTTGTTTTAAAGTATTCAATTCAGACGTGAGACTCTCCATAACGTATATGTTATAAAACGTGGTAAGACACACACCTGTGCACCAAGCACGCAATCCAGGAATGAGAACGGTGATGACTTGTACTTGCCTACATGCTAGTCCAGTCATTGCTTTAAAGGAGGAAGGAAATGCTCTATTTAGAAGTACGTGAATTCTTCTATATTCAGCAGACTTTGTACTCTTTTTTAAATCATTATTCAGTCAACTATTTACTGAGTGTACTATGCATCCGAAACGGCAGAGGAAGAACTGTAACATTTTCTTTAAAAAATGAAACATGTGCTTCTTGACCATTTGCCGAGAAAAACTTCCAGGTTCCCAGACAGGAAAAATGAATTAAAGATGAATCACTGAGTCATTTGGAAAGGTTATACTCTCCAGTTGCTGGTGAAGAAAATAAAACAGACAGTCAAAAGTTGAACTTGGCCCTCTCAGAAATCTCAACAGTGTTAAAAAACAAAGCTCTCTGTCATCATGAACGGAGCACAGGAATGCTAATGTATCAGGGAAGGCATCCTTTGGTTCGTGTTCTAATTAAATACATAGTTCTTGTGTCTTTGTCAGCACTCTTACCTCATCACAAAGGGGAGGATAACACTCAGGCTTTCAACACGCTAAGTAAGGTAGTTTTTTGGATAGAAAAGTATGCTGCTCCAAAATCTTCATCAGATCTTTCTTCCAATTCAAGTAGAGCCCGGTCTCACCATCAGAACGGTATGTCCCGGCCCTTCTGGATCTCTCCAGTTCGAGGAGCCTCGCTGAGGTTGTGGCACAAGTGATGTTCCAGGCAAGGTGGCATAGGAGTCCCCTGCCACCCTTGGGGGTCCTGAGATGATTTCAACAATTATGTGACAGCACGTGCCAGAAAGTTCAATAGGACACTGTCCGGGAAACCTGTATTTATGTATTTATTTTTATTTTTTTAAGATTTTGTTTATTTGCGAGAGAGAGGGAGAGAAAGGGAGCACGAGCTGGGGGGCAAAGGGAGAGGGAGAAGCAGGCTCCCCGCTGAGCAGGGAGCCTGACATGGGGCTCGATCCCAGGACCAGGACCCTGAGATCATGACCTGAGCCGAAGGCAGACCCGTAACCAACTGAACCACCCAGGCACCCTGGGAAACCTGTATTTAAAATGAAATCAAATGAGAAGTCCTAAGCGGAGTTTGGCCTGCCTTAGTATGAAGGCTGTCATTTGGAGCTGTCAGATTCTTCACCTTTCTTTCTCCAATATACTCAGTCAGGACTTTGGATGCCTTGTAACTCCTAGTCCTAATGGGTAAAGTTGAGAGGTGTAATGATTTACAGAGGGCAGATTTCAGTCCATTCAGAAATGATCCTATTAATCTGTTAATTATTTTAATCCCCAATAAAGGGATTGCCTGAAGTAAATCAATGTTTGAATGCCCTTCTTCTCATTTTACTGTAAAAATCAAGACTCTTGATGAGGTCTTATGGTCTTGATCAATCAGGTCTGACTTCTAGGTGGAGATAACATATGGTTAGGAGAGAACTTTGATTATTCACCTGTTAATAACACAGTGCTGTCCAGCAGGAGGCCAGGGGGGTAGGGAAGGAGGGTGGAGAAAGATACTGAGAACCAGAAACGGAAGTTCTAGAGCAGCAAGGGAAGGAAAAGGGCAGTCTCCAACCCAGCCAGTATGATCCCCAAAGATGATTGTATGGAGGGTTCCATTGAAGTTCAGCCCACAGCCCACAAAGAGTCAGCTCGTCGAAATTAAAACGTTCTTTCTCCTTAGAATCACAAATACTATCCAGAAATCATCTTCTCTTCAGAATTTCCATAAAAAAAATCTCAGCTGTACCCCAGTAAAAATTGTAAGGGTTCTATTTTGAATGTGTACATTTATTTATATTAAATTACAGAAGCAGTGCTGTTCTTTGTAGACAAATCACAAAATGCTGCTAAACATCAATTTAAAAATTAAAGTCACCCAGTATTACACTGGGTATAATCACCCGTAATATTTTGCTCTATTTCTTTTGGGGAGTTATTTTATGCATATAGATTTTTAAAATAAAAGTGGTGTTTTACTATTTTCCAGTCTAACTTTTTAATTCCAGTACATGTTTCTAGCATCTTCTCATGCTAAGAAATAGATTTAGAAATCATTTTGATGTTTTTTATAGAATGACAATTTTATTTATTTTTTGAAAAAATGATACACTGCCTTTTTTTTTTCCAAGTCAGTTGTTATGAAAAACAACTTTAAAAAGTCAGTATCCCACCCATGAGAAATATCTGTTGTCAGCATCTAGTGAACACCATTCCACGTGGATACAGAGAAACACTGATGAACTTACTTTGTCTTTATATATAAATATTATACATAATATATTATAAGTAATATATTATAAATATAACTATTTAACTTAGTTTTACTTGAACTAAGAACTAGGAGAAAGAATTTAAGAAGACACTGAAAAGAAGTAACTGAATTTGCAGATCACATTTCTTCACTTAGGGAAGTAAGTTATTAATGGCTCCTCCTACAATTAAAAGTAGAAGTTACAGAAAACGTAGTTTTGAATCCATTCGAGTTTTAAAAACCGTACATTTAATGTAGACCTCATCTATCCACTCACTGCCACGAGAGATTAGGAAATTAGAAAACATTTATATCCTACCTCTCCGAGACCTACCTTTCATCATGTGGTGATTATAGTATTATTTTTACATTGTCAAGATGACTACTGTCCACAGTATGTCCTGTAAACATAAATTCCACTTGTAATTTTAGTCGTAGGCTTAATAGATACAGGATTTACCACTAGTTCTTTTCTCAAGTTGACTAAAGTTAAGCCTCTTATAGTTTGTTTTTAGTATTTCAAGACCTCTTGATGGGTACTCTCTTCCCTCCCTTGAGAACCTCTGTTGAGTTCCTGCCGTACTTTAGAGACATCACTCTAGGACCTTTTGTCATTGCTAATGATTGTGCAGAAGAGTGAGAACAAAAAGATTTTTTTCCCATTTAACCCGGCTTGAATTTTCTGCCTGTAGGTTTGGTGTGCAATCTAAACAAAGAAACGAAACAGATTATTTCAGGCAGACCAACTTTGCCTAAACAGTAGTGTCTGCTCTAAGGAATCTATCCGAGCATGTCCACATTTTTAGATACGGAAGCTCACCATTAAGAAAAAAATCCTGGGGGGTGCCTGGGTGGCACAGCGGTTAAGCGCCTACCTTCAGCTCAGGGCGTGATCCCGGCGTTATGGGATCGAGCCCCACATCAGGCTCCTCCGCTATGAGCCTGCTTCTTCCTCTCCCACTCCCCCTGCTTGTGTTCCCTCTCTCGCTGGCTGTCTCTATCTCTGTCGAATAAAAAAAAAAAAAAAAAAAGAAAAGAAAAGAAAAAAAATCCTGGGATGCCTGGGTGGCTCAGTCAGTTAAGCATCTGCCTTCGGCTCAGGTCATGATCCCAGGGTCCTGGGATCAAGCCCCGCGTCCGGGTCCCTGCTCAGCAGGAAGTCTGCTTCTCCCTCTCCCTCTGTTGCTCCCCCTACTTGTGCTCTCTCTCTCTCTCTCTCTGTCAAATAAATAAATAAAATCTAAAAAAGAAAGAAAGAAAGAAATCCTGCCACTTTCTTGTCCCCCCTAATTTCAAGAATTTGACAAAGTAGTTTAGTCATGGAATGCTGAAAGGGTATTGGATTCTCTTGGGAGTCAGAGAACTTTGACAGATCCAGGGGACCTCTGATGGTGCAGCTCATGAAATGAGGGTGACTAAAGGGAAAATATAGGAAGAGATTTCCAGGCCTAATTCATTCTATCTATCTATCTATCTATCTATCTATCTATCTATCTATCTATCTATCTATCTATCTATAGAGAGAGACAGCCAGCAGGAGAGGGAACACAGGCAGGGGGAGTGGGAGAGGAAGAAGCAGGCTCCCAGTGGAAGAGCCTGATGTGGGGCTCGATCCCAGGACTCTGGGATCACACCCTGAGCCAAAGACAGACACTTAACGACTGAGCCACCCAGGTGCCCCTCCAGGCCTAATTCTTATTCCATCTGATAGATTCCATCTAATTCCTCATCTTCAACCATAGTTCCTCAAATGTAGCTGCTTAGGTTGGTTATTTGGGCCACGAGTTTACTATATTGAATGTTCAGATCTCAGGGTGATTTTCTTCTTTCTTTCTTTTATTTCTTAATACCTTAAAGTCATCCTATCAAGACGCCTATTTTACACTGACTTCTGGAAACGTTCCTACTATACCAATAACCTAGAATTACTATCTTCAGCTTCTTTATCTAAATTACATAGACAAGTAACTTTCACACTTATCTCCATTATTAGTGTATCGTTACGATGCAGCCATTCCAGAGCCAACCTTACTGAGTTAAATCTGGACTCTGCCACTTAGAAGCTTGAGTGACTTTGGGCAAGTTAATTGACAGTGCCCTGTACACGCCCCAATAAATGGGTCTAAGGAGAGTATCTACCTTCTGTAGTTGTAAAGACCAAGAGCATACCGTATATAACTGTGTAGCCCCGTACCTGCCTAGAACACAGTAAGTGCTCAGAAATAACCATTTTCCCATCCTTTGTGTGGTTTTATGTAATTTTATACTATATAAAAGTTTTCTCTTCTTTAGTTCAAAATGGCACTATGAAAGTTCTGTTTCTATCCCATTCGATTTTATCTCTTCACTAGCCACTTCTAGTCTGAAGAGTCAATAGCGAGTGTGTAAATATGTTGTCTGTTTTTGTTTTCAGTGGAGTTACAAAGAATTACATTACCCAATAATATGTTATCTCAGCAATTGGAAGTTGGAAACTCTAGTAACCAATACCGTGACAGAACTTGCCTATGTCGTTCTCTTAAAACTCAGTTTGAGGACTTGAAAGTAGATCTTCATTATCCCCAGCCTCCGCCTGGATTTAAAAAAAACAAAAACAAAAAACCAGATTGGAGGTAGGGCCTTTCCAAAGGCTGGTCCTAGTACCGAATCTCAGAAGTCACTACTTTTCCAAGCCCTGCAGATGTCTCCTTGTCCTGCCTGCATCAATGCCAGCAATCAGGTTGCTTCAGGACATTTTAAACAAATGTGGGCCAGGCTTTGTTCTCAAAGTAAGGCTTGCAATTCTTTCTAAAATCAACCAGAGTTGTTGAATGTGGTGCATTAGATGTGGCTAATAATGGAGATCTCCACAGTGTTCTGTTTCCAAAAAAAAAAAAAAAGTGGGTGGAGTCATAGCGTACTTGAAAGAACATTTCTTAATTTAAAAAAATCCTTTAATTTAAATTTTCTTAATTTAAAAAAATCATCCAGGCTATGGAATCTTAATTGTAGTTGGCCTAAAGGTATAAAATCGTATATGCTGAAAATCACAAACCGTGAACAGATGAATAAAAAAGCAACATGCTACTTTCATTTAACAGTTCATAAGGAATGTCATAATATCTCAGGAGCCAGTGTGCCTGAAATGGTTGTAGACTACGGGGGAGCCAAGATGAAGAAGTTAGGGAATAATATAACTGAACTCTGTCCATCAGAGCTCACCTGCTATGCATTTAAGGCCTAATATGAAAATCTCAAACTGCTCTCATTAGTTAGGCAGCGGAACAATACAATAAATGTAGGGTTGTGGTGTGACACTAGGTCATCCTCATTCAAGTATTATTACCTACCTTTTTTCAGTTTTTACGCTGTGAGAATTTTGACACTCACTTTCAAAAACTGATACCATTCATTGATACCCGCTACCTAAGTTCTCAGTGTATTATTTCATATTTTTAAATATTTCTCTCTGTGTTAAAGAAAAAAAAACTCAACACCATTTGCCATGTGGTTTTAATTTTATCAGACTCTAGGAATTTTGGAAACCGTCTTTGCCTAGATGTTGGAAGAAAATATTTTTTCTACAACAGCCAAGTCTTTCATACTTTAACTATTGGATCAGCCTCTCTTTGTGGAGAGCCTTTTTCTACAAAAGAGTGGCAACCGTAGGATTTACATAAAACGTTTGCAATTTGCCTTATTGAGCAAACTGTCTGTGTAGCGATAGAATGCAGGATTAAAAATAGGTGTATGTATGACCAGACTCACTACCTAAAGAGGAAGTGAAGTTGCTTGCCTCCCGGCTCTGTAATACCATTGAGAATGTCCTCTGGAAGGCGTTCTCAGAAAAACTTCTCAGTTTCCAGTTTTTCTTCAACAGGAGCATCTAAGGAAGTGGACACTAAGCGTGAAGCCCAGGATATACATTTATCTTTTCAGGAATGGTTTCATGTCTGTTCATGGCCAAGCACAGGGGTATGAACCAGAAAACTCTAGAAAGCCACGAGCAATTTTTACCACCTGCCCTGGGGAATTCTCAGCCTGAAGTGGCTGGGTACCAATCCACTGGTCGTTTCCTTTGTACTTCTGATTCAGGTGGGTACCTGAAGCATAGACATTCCAGACCGACTAAGGGAACCCCCATAGGGAATTGAACCACCCGAGGGAGAGACATGGTGCTGCCCCTCAGGGAAAGTGTAGCTAGGCAGATGGTATTTAAAATATAAAATAAAGCAAGAACTGCACAAGACAGTATGTAATTAACTGTTAAATTGTGTAGCTACGTTGGGCTGTAAGTGCTACTCAAAAGCAAAGAAGAGAAATATTTATGGGCTGGTACAGTTGGTGCCTTTCCTGCAGGCCTGTCCTGTCTGAGCGGTGCCTTCCTGAGAGTGGACACTGTGTGCCTGGCCAGGAGCACGTGGGTGGGGTTTCAGTTCCCCCTGGCCCCTTGGCTTAGGGCCTTGTGCCGTGAATAACCTGACAGCTGTCCATGGTGACTGTGCTCCCTCAGCTTCCTTCCCGACATATCACAGATTTCAACGTGGGACCTGTTGCCCAGCTCCCAGAGGATCTGCGTGTATTCCTGACATGTACATTTAAGGAGATCCCTTTTCATTGAACCCTTCTTTGCCCCCATTCCTCTCCAGGTTCCTACCTTTTCTTGTTTGTCTTCATAATTATCTCTCTAACCATGTGTCTCATGCGGGACTCGATCGATCATGTCCTCTCTATGTGTCTCCCAGGTGCTTGTCACAGTGCTGTGCGCAAAGTAGGTGATTAGATATTTAAAATAGAGTATTTCACACATCGCACCTTATGCATGATGGGAGGGATTATGTCAGAGGAGAAATAGTAGAGAAAGACTGGGAAATAGAATGCTTTTAACCTTAAGGAGGGGACAAATGATCCTGTTATCATAGACTTGGGTACTCTTGGATTATGTATTTGGAGATTTCCTTGGTGCTTTTCTAAATATGTATTTCCATATTAACTTTATGGATGCTGTGGTTTCTCTCCTACCCAGGTAGCATATTCTGTTACCATATCCTTGGACTCCAGGCATCATGTGCCAAATGCTCTTGCAGGTATGATGCACCCACTTCTTCCCAACCCCTCATGCAGCACCCAGGGTAGCGTGGATCACTCCGCAGAGCTCAATAGCTAGTCTCTATCATAACTTTCAACCAAATAAGTGTTGGGAATAATTGGAGCAAGGGCTTTCCTATTCGGTGTCTGTGTTTCAGGAAAAATAAGATGTTTTGGTAGGTGAGGCCTAGCCTGGTTCCTTTTCCAGCGCCTCTGCACTGTGAATTAGCAAGCAGGGAACAAAAGACACTTCCAGTAAAATGAGTAGGACAGTTGTATGTGATGGGCACTGTGTGGAGAACATTAAGAAGCGTAAGATTTTTGTCTTATTAAAGTTAAGTTTTTTTTTTTTTAAGGATTTTATTTATTTGAGAGAAAGGGAGAGGTAGCAGGAGCAGGGGGAGGGGCAGAAGGAGGGGGAGAAGCAGACTCCCCGCTGAGCAGGGAACCGATGTGGGGCTTGATTCCAGGACCCTGAGATTATGACCTGAGGTTAAGGCATTTGCTTAACCTACTGAGCCACCCAGGTGCCCCTAAAGTTCAAGTTTTTGTGGGGTTCCTGGTGGCTCAGTTAGTTAAGCAACAACCCTTGATTTTGGCTCAGGTCACGATCTCAGGGTTCTAGGATCAGTCGAGTCCTGCATTGGGGTCCGAGCTCAGTGCAGAGTCTGCTTGAGGTTTTCTCCTTCTCCCTCTGTCCCTCTCGCACTCTCTCTCTGTCTCTAAAAATAAATAAATAAATTTTTTTAAAATATCAAACTTTTGTGTCCCATTTTGAAAAATAAGCAGTGAAATGGGGAGGATAGTGCTCTAAATGCTGCCTGGGTGTGGGATGGGTTTCAGTTTCTGCAAAGGATGTCTTTGACCTATATGTGCTATATCCTCAGTTACGCAGAGCAGAGGCCCCTCAGGTGAGAGAAGCACGTGATCCTGAGCCAGGGGAGAACTCTTCCGCTAGTTAATGCATTCTGAGAGGGGGGCTGGGGACCGCAATCGCATACAACTAGTTTAGGTCACATGAGACCCTGACACTGTAAGGAAACCAGAGGGGAGTTATATGAATGCATCGAAATGTTCATGAAGAGTTGTTGCTGATAGCTAATCCATTACCTTAAAGGTCGGCTTCTAAGAGTAAGATTTCCCAAAAGCATGAAGTGTTTCTGTGATCGTATAAGATGTGATTTCTATGTAAGTTTCCCTTATTTCACACGAGCATTTTTATAGTCACAATAATATTAGGATCGAGATGGTTAGTGATTTTAGCAACTAAACCAAATATTAATACATGGCATGTGAAACAGATAATTCGAACACATTGAAAGTGGGTGTCTTCTGGGGCTCAGAACACTGTCTCATAATTTCCCACTGCACTATATTTAGCAGAGGCTTTTTATAATTCACTGATACTAATTAATCATCTTTCCACTTCCCAGTGGCTGACCATTGTAGATCTGATATCAGAACATGCTATCAATTAGAAGAGTGGTGACTTTATGTTGCATTAGTGGAAGTGGATCTTACTGATAGACTGCTGAGAAGTTAAACGGTTTTTTTGACCAAAGAATGTTTGGCTTTTGTTAACGGTATCTCTTAAGCATCCTCATATGAAACCATAGTATGAGACATTGGGACAATCAAAATATGAGGCTCCATAGGTTCACTGAACTGGTGAAATGTCTACTTGGCTGCTTGATCTCCAAACCAATCTTTAGCAGAGTTCCAGAAGTTTCTTCACAGCTCACTCTCAAGGACAGAATTCCTAATTTTCCCCTCACTTTCCTCTTGCACACAACCAACCCCAGGTAACCAATGTCTACAGTGCAGTGTCTTGCAGTGCAAGCTGCTTCGCTCCTCACTACACATCTCTGATTTTGGAATGGCTGACTGAATACACAGGGGTGTCTACCAAACAAGAGTATGGCCCAAACTTTCTTCATCATGCAGCCTACTGATAAAAATTATTTTGGTTTTTATTGACATCATGCTTGATAAAATTTTTGAATCCTCTGTGATATAAAACATTTAATGATTTTTAAAAATTTTGATTAATCCTATGTGACAGTGGTTTGGTAGTCTGGTTCTAAATTTGATTTAATTCATTACTTACTTTTAATGTCTCATAAATAAAAAGACAGCACACAAGCTATGTTGCTATAAATGGAACTATCAGTGGTTGTGTCTTCTAAATCATAGTGGTCATTTTCAGTCCCATTGACCACCTATGAAAAGATTTCTTATTGAAATTTTGCTAGTAAATTTCCATCTTCGCTGATACTAACTGTTCTTTCAAACTAATGGAAAGGTGTTACATTACATTATTCATTTTTAACAAGTGGGTTTAAAACCTCACCGAAACTCTTTTCTCCGAAATATTTTTCCCCAACTTTATAAAATTTATACATAACGTGGTCTTTTTCTAGTGTCACATCTTACATTGGCTTTGACAGCAGAATCCAATCACAGTGAAAACATTTCCAAATACCCATTTTCAAAATGCACTTTCCACAACACACATTTCCTAGCAATTTCTCTCTCACTCACTGTTAAAATGCTCTTTGGCCTCGAAGAGATAGATTAAATATGTTTATTTTTACAAAAGTGTCAGCCAAATAGGCTGCTCCTTCAGCCCCTTGTCCTGACAAAAGAAAGGTCAGCGTATTTGGAACGCTTGTCGTTTTGTAAAAGAAAAATGTGCAACTCATCCTTAAGTTAGACGGTTTTCTAAGTAGTTTGCCATCACATAATTAGGAAACCTCTGGTGGCTCAAAATATTTCCTGATTATCCCCCTTCTCATTATGAAGTGTTGTCAGGATTCTGATCTTTAAGATAATAGAATCTGTAAATTGCCTGACTAGAGACACATTAATGGGGGTATTTAGCAGTACGATGAAAGTGAACAGGAGTAGGGGCTCCTCAGGACTCCTGATCACAGCACGCTGTGCTGGGAGAGGTGCAGATGCCATTGTGATTCCCTATATTAAATACAGTAAAACTTAATAGCTTGTTTTTTTGTTTTCTTTCTTTTTTTTTTTTTTTTTTAAGATGAAGCCCATAGGTTTTGATAGTTCCTTTCTGCACCCCGTGGGTGGTTATGTGCCCCCTACTCTGGAGAGCACAGTTTCCACCAGTGCTCCTCAACTCGGGCTATACATTAGGCCACCTGGGCGGGGGGGTTAAAAACCTTGGCCACTTCCCAGGCCAATTAAGTCAGAATCTCCAAGGGTGGGACGTAGACTTGAATGTTTTTTAAAGCTCCCCAGGTGATTCTGATGTTCAGCCAAGTACTGGTACTTCCTATGAGGATGTCAGCTCTCCCTGCTGTCCTGCTCTTCATCCCCTGGGCTCTCAAGGCTGCTGTCCTGCCGCAGGTTGGATCTGAGTCCAGAGGGGGCCTCAAGCTCCTAGGTGGGACTGTCATTGCTATTGCACGTCACAGGGAATTGTATTGTGAACAAAAAATAGCACCCTCCTCATCTGTAAAACTAAGACAGTAGTTCAGACTGTTCTTGGCCTTTACGCTTCATTTATTGAATAAAGCAGGGAACATAGCATGATTTGGGCTCGTCATTGCAAAATGAACTAATGTTATTGTGGAGAAGCCAGGAGTTGAGCATCTGCCTTTGGCTCGGGTTGTTATCCGGGGGTCCTGGGTTCAAGCCCCTCGTCGGGCTCCTTGCTCAGCGGGGAACCTACTTCTCCGTCTCCCTCTGCCACTCTCTCGTGCTGTCTCTCTTTCTCTCTCTCTCAAATAAATACAATCTTTAAAAAAAAAAAAAAAAAGAATGACTTCACCCAAAAATGTTGAGTTAGAAGTATGAGCAGGAGTGGAATAAAAAAACATGTATTATTGATAGCACTGATGGGAATTTCTATTTTCTTTTCTTTTTTCTTTTCTCTTTTCTTTCTTACCAGCTGTGTAAGCAGTCCTGTGCTATCACATAAGAAAAACTTTTGAGTAAAATTAACACATGTATGACTCAGAGATATTACTTATAGGCCGAGTTGATATTCAGACCTTACCGTTTGCTAAGTCTGTGCCAGTGTTAAAATCTTTTCCCTTATGTTACAGCTGTTGCCCCCAGTTCTTTGAGTGATCCCAGCATCCCTGGTCCTACCCTGGGACACTTGTGGCCCCTTTGTGGTCCATCAGCTAAAAGATTGTTGT
This sequence comes from Ursus americanus, assembly GCF_024610735.1. Lineage (NCBI taxonomy): Eukaryota > Metazoa > Chordata > Mammalia > Carnivora > Ursidae > Ursus > Ursus americanus. The sequence continues at coordinate 18,159,689 of NC_142160.1, read as the reverse complement.
GAGACATGGTAAGGAAAGTTCAGAGCCCTACTTTGTTCTGTTTAATCAGTGCCCAGGTCATACCGCTGGGTAAATATTTTAATTTCAGCCCAGGTTAGGTCTGAATGTGTAATCCTAAGGCCAAGGCATCTCTACTCGTCTCTCATCCAATAGTTCAGCTACAGAGGTCAAGGTTAAGAGAATAGTCCAAGATCATACCAGAAGCCCCAGTCAGACCTCCCAACATTGGCAGGACTGCTTCCTCTGCGCAGTACTGGTCATTATTTCTTCTTATGCTCTGTCTTGTCACTTTGTCCTTCTGGACAAATATATCAGAATGAAGACAGTTCAGTTCCATTGTAGAAATACGTATTAAGTAGCCCTAGCATCATGCTAAAACGTAAGAAAGAACAGACAGTTCCTGCCCTTAGGTAATTTACAGCATTGTTGGAAATTCTCTGTGCACAAACACGCAACAGTTAAAAAGCAGTGCCGGGTAAGTATGCAGCTCAGTGTCCCCGAGCGTCTTACGAAGTCTCGAAATGCCCCGAGAAGGTAGTCATTAGGAAAGGCTTACAGGAGAAGATGGATTGGATTCTTGGAAGACCGAGGGCCCACCACACATCCTTTCTTTCACCAGATCTGTATGTTAGCTTCTTAATTAAGGGCTGCTGCTCCCGGTGACTAATGATTTCCTTCCTAAACGTAAGACTCCAGTGCTATGTCGTTTCGCTCAGGTTGTGTTTCTGTTTGAAATTTTGAATATATTGCTTGAAGGTTTCCCTTCCTACGGAATTTTTTTTATCTCTATATAATCCATCCTTCTTAAATCTGATATTAATGAGTGGAAAATAAAAAGATAAGTAATGCGGTCATTAACCCAGATAAACGATTTCGAAGTTTCTGTCTGTAGGTGTACCACTGTTTATAACCTTATTCCACCACCAACTCCTACCGCCTCTTCTTTTTGTTTTCTCTTCCCACAGTGTTCTGCCTTAGGCTAAAAGAAATGAATGTCTTCCTTTAACTCCTTTTCCTAGCAAGAGATCATTTTAATCAAAGATGTTGAAACTCTAGAAAGGTTGTTTTTTCCTACCACAAGTAAAGGGAATTTTAAAATATTTTATTTTAAGATTTTATTTGTTTATTTGTCAGAGAGAGAGAGAGAGTGAGCATGAGCAGGGGAGGGGCAGAAGGAGATGCAAACTCCCTGCTGAGCAAGGAGCCCCATGCGGGACTTGATCCCAGGACCCTGGGATCGTGACTTGAGCTGAAGGCAGACGCTTAACCCACTAAGCCACCCAGGCATCCCTGGGAATTTTAAAAATATTTAAAAATCTGTGTGGATGGTGCCCCTAGAAGCTGTAGATGGGAAGAGCGTGGTCATCTTGTACTGGCCACAAGCACAAGAGGAGGTGAGGGGAATGTCATCTTCCTCCTGAGAGTCATTCTATACAGATTCCTTGGAGTTAGGATCCAAATGTTATCAGAGACGGACTGCAGCCCAGACGGCACAGTAAAACGGAAGTAGGTCCTAAACTTAGAAATTACATGAGAGCTTTTCAAAAATAGATATATAGCTAAGAACACAAAAAAGAAGCAATATGCATTTTTATCTTCCTGAAAAAGCAATGCAAATCGCAAAGGCCTTTTGAGTTATATTAAGATGGACTCGATCTGGTTTTATTTCATGACCCATGCCACACACCAACCACTTTAGCTTCTCATGGGAAGCTTATCAGAATTTAACGGGGAGAGTACACCTGGATATATAATATTTGGTAAAATCTTCATGCACATCTCTTTGGGTGTCTTAGGAAAGGTTTTTGTCAGGTTGTGTTCTTCGCATGTTTTGAAGGCTCACATTGAGGTGAATGCAGTATAATGAGTTTTGGGCTTACCTGTGGAGAAAAATTTTTTTTTCTTATATGTTAACTAAAGGCAACATGCTTTAGTTAGAAAAACAATTGTAACTGTATAATAATCCCCAGTGGTCACTATAATTATTGTATATAATCCATAATTTAAGAGTGTGAAACAGCGTGTCCTTAAGATACAAAGGTGATAATGCTATATAGCATGTTGATAGGAACCATAGAAGTTATTTTGAAATTTTTGGAACAGAGTCTCAAAATTTAAAACCTCCAAAAGACTTGGTTCACTGAATTAAAAAAAAAAAAAAAAGACTAGGTTGAGGATATTCCATCGTCATTCCATTGGATCATACCCGAAGTACAAACGAAAAGTTGCTTCTGTTTACTGAGCCATTCATGTGTGAGTGTTACTCTGCTGTTTTATGAATAGTATTACATGTAAGCTTTGTAACAATGCTGTGATGACCTCATGACAACCCCACTTTAAGGATAAGGAAATGAAGCCTTGGAGAGGCCCTAAAGCAAGTCAGTGGGAGCATGGAAGAAACTCACTGTTTGCCTCCAAAGCCACAAGCTCTTGGCCACTGTGCATTACACCTTGAGATAGTCATGACAGCCCCTAATAACCCAAACCACGTGGTACCGTTCCCTTCCCAATGCATGCCCGGGTCCCCTCCGTTAGACCTGCATGGATTGGAACTCATAACAAGAGCCTTCAAAGTTCAGTGTAGCCACAGCTCTAGAGAATACGTTAAAAAGGCTGGTAAGGGGAAAACATTGGAAGAGCCCAGGTGCACAACATTTTTAATGGATCGTATTGAGGAAACAGTAAATGCTCACTGGTGGGAGCTGGGTTCAGTGTAATTCTTGCTTCCTCTTATGCAGAGGACGCAAGCCTCCTTATCATACACAGAATAGGAGCATCACACAAGCTCTGCAGGGGTGAGGAGTGGGCATGAAGTCCTATTACTTTGGGGCCACCCAGGTAATGGGAAGATGGCCAGGTTCTAGTCTTCGTCACAACATAATTAATTTGGGCATTATGGGAGATAAAATATTCTTCACTTCCATAAAGAATTATGCTCTCTCCTATTATCACTGACAGTAGGGAGGGATAGACGGTAGCCTACCTGGCTATGGCCTCTTGTTCTCTTGGAGTATGGACTCAGTGTTGTTCCATCTCCTCCAGTGTATCAAGAGAGGTAAGAGATGTGCTTGTTTGTTTAGTGGAAGGTTCTCGATTTTTAATGTTGGCCCCTTTAAAAACAATTGTGCTGGAGAAGGAGGTCTGCAGTTCATCAACTACTTTTAGTCTTCTTGACTCCCCCAGCCTGCATCTTCACCATAGATAGGCTGATGCAGAGTCCCGGTTTGCTTGCAATACTTGCAGGTTACACCTGTTGCCCCAGCATCTCACCAGTTTAGTATTTGTTCCAGTTCCTCATTTTTTAAATGAAGCATTCTTTTTATTAAAATGAACCAGGGTGGATTTGATAGATTTTTACTTTGTATTCCCAGATTCTCTTCATGCAGTTGAACAGACTTCTCACTTCAACACTTGGTTAAATCCGAAAGATGTTCCAGCTTTTTCCAAATCCTTCCAGATGCAGTGTCACTGCATCTCCCTTTCAAAGACAGCACGCGGGCACCCAGTGGTAGTGTGGAGTAGGCTTGGGTAAGAGTGAGTAGGGACAGCCAACTCTTCCCAGTCAGTAGGGTGTTAGAGAGGGATGTGGTGCTTTGGCCTTTACCATCTGTTGGTTGCTATTAGCTAATCATACTGTGTGCTGGTCTTTCAGCTGTGAGGTCCACTGAGATGCCAGACCTTCAGTGAGCAGTGCCAGTGGGAAATTATGTTAGATAAAATTGAAGTATATGGAAAGTCAAGGTCAGGCTGTCTTGCCGTGGTGGTCTGAGAGCATTTGCTTGAGTGGTTTTATTTATTATTTGGTGGAAATCTGTTAACTATTTGTTTTATTGTTGGATAATGCTTTTATTTCACAATAAATCTTTTTGGCCATAATAAGCTTTAAAAAAAAACCTGAAAGCATATGTTTAACAAAAAGTTAAATATTGAATTTTTGTTTCTCGAGAAAGTTAACAATATTGTGTAACTTATACCAAATTGTTTGTTAAAATTTAGCATCCACCATGTTTGCCGTAATGATACCGGCAACCACACAAAATTCAAAAGACACAGATCTGCTGAGAAAGTATCAGAGCCTACTTCCAAAATCAACTGTTATGTTCAGAATATTGTACCCAAAATAACATTTTAGCATGGGCAGTTACAGAAAATGCATTTTTATAGTACTCTGTGAAGCATGACTTTTCACTTAGATCAAGTGATCCATGTTAGTTTAGCTCGTTTTTTATTCCAATTTTTCTTACGTATGTGCAGAAAAAATGAAGCAGTAGCTATGAATCTGTGAACTCCCTTAGCAGAAGAAAATCTTTGCAAACAATCATGGTTTGATTCTCCCCACCCCCACTTTAATTCAGGGAATCAAGGTGAAGCTTTTGGAAGTTCGTTCTGATGAGGTGAAACATCTATCATTGTTTTGAATAATATGGTAAATGTTTTTGCTTCTTTAAAAATTGTTGAAAGTGAAAGTATTTAGTGATAGGATATGAATATAGTTTCTGATGGAACACAATATAATAGTAAAACATTTATTAAACTGAGAAGCCTATGGAGAGAATGTGCATGGAATTAGTTATGACTCATAAATAAGTCATATTTGTGCCCAAACAAGCTGTGATAATCTACCGAGTTTTATCTACCGAAGTATTTGTGATAGAATAATATTCTACACTGATACAAAAAGGTAGTTCTATGGAAATGTTTGAACTGAAATATTTACATATTTGCAGTTGAAAAATAATAGAATTAAGAGTACCTTCTATGTAGCAGAATTTGTTCCGGACTTACCAGCTGTTTTGGCCTCCAAAAGGGAGAATATTTCTGAATTTAAAATATTAAGGTCTAAAAAAAAAATTAAGGTCTATAAAGAAGGACCCAATTTGAAAATGGTAACAATTTCAAATTTATTAACCTAAAACAGCTAGTGCAATTTCGGAAAATGTTGCAGGCAATTTTATGAAATACTGTGTTATATAATGTATCCATATTGAAAAATATAATCTTCTGAAAAATGTCAGGGACATGATGTTAGAACAGATATGGCTAAGAACATGACTAAAATGCATGAATGTACCAGAAAAAAACCTTCTGCTCATTTTCTTTTACTTTGATCTACATGGATACATAAAGATTTTATTTTTTAGAAAGAATTTTGTATTTGAAAACATTTTGATAATACCAATATAGGAAAACTGATTTGTAGTCAATAAATAAATATTTCAAAGCTGTATAACATTAATTATTTTCATACTCGAAAGTGTCAGTATAGACTATAAACTATCATATTCTCACTAGAAAGTTACCAGTTTCTCAACACTTGTCCAAGTAGCTTTTTACATTTGATTCTTATCCATAATCTTCCTGAAACTTGGGTTCTTACTCAAGGTGACAAATTATATAACTTAATATTTAACCCCTCCCCCCAAAGTACCCAATGAGATGTGGCTTCTCTTACTTCCGTTCCCTTCTTCCTACTCAGGTTCTAAATGTGTCATTACTTTCTTTCACTGGGCAAGTAGGCAGTGTTGCTGTGGTTTCTTTTTACCTTCTTACTATTGGAACGGTTTCTTGCTGAGTTAAAGGGGTATTGAAACAAGTGTTCTAAAAGGTTCCCTTCCTTCCACAAGATCCCGGGACTGTGAGCATTTCGGTTCTCCTGATCACACGTTCTGAAGCTGCAGAGGGCAGGTTTCACAGAGGATGTCCCAAGGGAAGATCACCCCCGCCGGGCAGGATTCTGAAATTGCTGGGAGCATCTGGGAATGCTTCGTTAAGGAGCTTGTTCTTTCAATTTTTTCAGCGTTGTTCCAAAGTCTACCAAGCCAGGCAGGGGAATCTTCTTTATCTGTTCCTCCTGTTGTGAAACAAAATAAAATCCCAGCCCTGCAGCAGCGTAGTCCTCTGGTTAATAAGATTGTAGGAACACAGACATTGCAGAGGGCTAAAATGATTAGGTTTCTTCTGAGACATAATATCAGGAAATGAGCCACAGGCATAATGTGATCTCAAAAATGAAGTGATGTGAATCTCTAAAGCAGGCATTTACCTATTATTCCGGAATAGGGGAGAATCAGCCCATTGGTTGTTTTGTTTGTATAAAACCAAGCCCCGTCTGTTTGTTGGAAGTCTCAGTCTCTACCCAGTTTCTCAGAATGTGATCCATGAGAATGCCAGTCCTATCACCTGACCTGAGGGGGAAGAAGCTACCGTGGTCAAGCAGGTTTGGGAAGGACAGTAGTATCTCCAAGCCTAGCCTGTGCTCATGGATTCTGAGCACCATTACTTTTTTTATTTTTTTTAGGATTTTTAAAAGTTTATTTGAGAGAGAGAGCACATGCAGGGGGAGCTGCAGAGGCAGAGGGAGAAGCAGGCTCCCCACTGAGCAGGGAGCCTAATGCAGGACTTGATCCCAGGACCCTGGGATTGCGACCTGAGTCAAAGGCAGCTGCTTAACCGACTGAGCCTCCCAGGCCTCCGCACCATTACCTTATCAGCGGTTCTCAGTTCTGTAATATAGACACCTGTTTAACTTTTTATAACCCTCATTGTCCACAGTCATATGACTTGATCTCAGAACCCATTTTTCAAATAAACAGCCATTAAAATCAGAGTAACTACTGCTCCTTAGATATTCTTTGAAAGCAGCCTTACAGGCATACCTCGTTATTTTGATAAATATGCATATCTTTAAAAGAATCTCCCTTTCTAATGTCTTCTTTATCATTGTGACTTTGTATAAACTCTTGGAAAATATGGTGGTTTTTTGTAGTAGTCATAAGGTGTGTATGGATATGCACACACATTCATTACTGTGACATTATCATCGTAATCATGAAGTAGCATTTTAGCTGTGCACAATTTTTATATCGCATCCCAAGATTTTACAGACTGAGAGCAAGATTCTTCGTAATGGAACCATGTAATTAGTCAACATACTCTTTGGAGTTACTTCATATATATTATATCATGCTGCATCAAGCATCCGGCCTACAGTGTCATTGATACTGATTAATCATGACATGGCAGACAGACACGAAAAAGGAAAATGATAAGCAGAGAACTAAACACAAGAATATTTACATGGAATTTTTGGTGATAGAGTCAAGAAAGAGATTGAGTCCTTTAAAAGAAAAAGAATATTTTTTTTATTTTAATTAAAAAAAAAAAAAAACTGTATATTGACCTGAGAGAGAGAGAGCATGAGCAGTAGGGGCAGAGGGAGAAGGAGAGAGAATCTCAAGCAGACCCCCCTTGGGCACGGAGCCTGACTCAAGGTTTGATCGCAAACCCTGAGATCATGACCTGAGTCAAAACCAAGAGTCAGATACTCAACTGACTATGCCATCCAGGCGACCCAAGAAAAAGAATATTTTAAACAATTAAAGGGGAGCCTGAGTGCCTCAGTTGGTTAAGCGTCTGCCTTTGGCTCAGGTCACGATCCCAAGGGGAGCCTGTTTCTCCCTCTCCCTCTGTCTGCTTCTCCCCCTGCTTGTATTCTCTCTGTCAAAAAAATAAATAAAATCTTAAAAAAAAATAATTAAGGAGATTTCCTCCACCAAGAAGGAATTCACTGTATTTTAGAATAAGCAGATATAGCCAGTAGTGAAACAAAACCAGAGAGAGAAATATATTTCCAGCAAATGTGTTTTGGGAAAGGCAGTATGCCTCATAGTCTTGTATTGCCTTGGTGAACACCATAATAAAGACTTAAAATAAAAATCTAATGATAGAAGAACAAGTTTAATAATGGGATAATAAATCAGTTTGTATAGTCTTAATGAAAGCAAAGCAGTAATATGTGAGAGTTAATAAACTTATGTAGTATTTTGTTATTTAGAACATTTTATTTCACATAAATTCTCTGCTTTATTGGTGTCAAGTGCATTGCCTGACACATGACAGGTAAATATTTGTTGAAATAATTAGTATTTGTTAATGGTAATTTGGAGAGGCTGCAGTATTTCACAGTGATTATAATGCTCGTTTCGGGCATTTTACTTTTCTTACCAGTCCTTCAGTGAACTCTTTCCCCATCTCCCAGGTGGGGTGGTTGAGATTCAGGAGGTGTGAGTGACCTGCCTAAAGACACAGGGCTGGTGTGTGAGAGTGAAGAACGAAGCCTGGCTTGTTCTGAAGCTGTCATTCTCATTTTCCCTCCTCCGCCTCTGGTTCTCTGGATTCCCCAGTGAAGGTTCAGTGGTCTCCATACGATACCGGGGTGAAGAGGGACATGGGCACTTTAGCAAAGGAGAATCTGTAGATTCCTAGCTCTGAAGGATTCCACACACAGGATTTATAATCTTCTACAGGGCCTTCAAAAGCCTGCGTCGTGTAGTAATTTGTAATTTTGCTGAGCCATGAGTTGAATCCTAAGTATGGAGAGGCTCTTCCGTGGGAGTGAGTCACTTTGCCACGTGAAGTCAGCCGGCAGGAGCTCAGCGTGACACTGCTGCTCTTTGTCATTTATGCAGTAATGGTCATAAAAAGATGTATCAACAACTGTCGCCCTGTGTCTAATGCACCTTAATGAGGGTCAGCTGCTGAAGCTGGGATGAAGTCAGAGAAGGCGAAGTGGTCTAAGAAATGACAGTCCCCATCCACGTTTTCTGTAGGAAATTTTATGCTGAGGGGTGTTGCCAGTTTGAGGACTCAGAGATCCAATATCCGGTGTGACCTGCAGAATGTTATTTCACATGTGAGCAAATTAAGGCTTGGGTGACTTGCCCAGTGTCGCAGAAGCTGGTAGGTAGGTGCACCACGGTTTATGATCTCTGTGCTGTTTTTTTGAAATTGAAAATTGAGAGGATTTACTTTTCTTTGGGGACATTTATAGAGGCAATTTTACAATTTTCTTTTGCTTTTTCAGTAACTGGTAGCATTAGGTGTTAGGCTCTGCCTTTGAGTTTTCTGTGCATTCTGTCCTTTAACCCCCTAAGGTCAGTGCTATTTCTACCCTCAGTTGACACATTGGGAACTAGAGGTTTAGAAATGTTAAGTAGCTTGCCCGAGGTCCCCTTTGTTCCTGCTGGGTGAAGGTGGGCTTACAACACAGCAATCCCATCCCAGAGTCCCTTATTTTACTCTGTACTTGAGAAGGAAATAAAACAGAAAGCTTCGGATCCCCTCTCCCCCCAGTTTATTTGGGAGTTTGCAGTGGTTTTGTTTGTTTTGTTGTTTTGTTTTTTTAAGAGTCAAATGTGAAAATGGAAAAAGCACCAAGGAAAAACAAGAATGAGAAGATGTGAGCCTTGGTTCAGAATTAAAACAGACTCCCACAGTGGTTGAGACTCTTCAATTCAGAGGGCCTCTGTGTGTCTTGGGCGCCCTTTCAAACAGAGCAGCCCCTAATGAGCTGCTGAATGTTTGTGTCTGAGAGCTCCCACAAATGTGGAAGTCACCATTTGGTTTTCTCCTTCGGGATTATAGGAACCAGAATAGGTGTGACATTCCAGCCAAAGCCACCCCAAGCTGTTAATGAGTTTTTAAAAATCCTTCCAAAGTGATTATAAGATCCTTTTTATTTCATCAAAAGGCTTGGCCTTTTGTGGGCAGGGTAAGACCCACCATGGTGGGGACTCAGTTCCTCCCCATTTGCTGAAGTGACCATGGAAATATCAACACATCCAAGATTTACCTGAATTTTACGGCCACCGGATCGTGAAAACAAGGCATTACCACATTGGCACATCTTGTGGTTTCCATGTGGTCTTTCGCTCAAATTCTGCCAGAGTTCCTAAGAGTAGCTGCTTGGTCTTCACAGTGTTCCTCTAAGGCTTGCCTCCAGCTTGCTAAGAATTCTGAAAGTGAGCATTCATCATTAAGTATTTCCATGCAGTGTGTTCAGCTGTGACTTAAAATGAAATAGAACTGTGCTTTACATTCTGTTTATTTAATCAACTCATACCTGTTTTGCTTTTCTATGTACAGTGTTCAAAACAGTCAGCTGTAATTGTTATTTATATTATCAGAAATGAATTCTTGGGGCGCCTGGGTGGCTCAGTCGGATAAGCGTCTACCTTATGTAACTCAGGTCATAATCCAAGGGTCCTAGGATCAAGGCCCGGATTGGTTCCCTACTCACTGGGGAGCCTGCTTCTCCCTCTGCTGTTCCCCCTGCTTTGTGCTCTTGCTCTCTCTCTCTGTCAGGTAAATAAATAAAATCTTTAAAAAAAATGAATTCTTTCCTTTTCTTCAGAGTTAGGCTTTTTTCATTACTAATTACTTAATTTTGCATAATTACTTGTGATTTTCACTATTATTCACATTGGACATTTGGACAAATGGAGAAAACAAAGTTCCTACTCTCACATATAAAAGTATATTCTTTCCACATACAGAATACTTTTTACAAAAAAATTGAGAGGATTTACTTTTCATTGGGGACATTTATAGAGGCAATTTTAAAATTCTAAGTGTATTTTGTAAAATGGTGTCATACTTTTAAATAACTTACGGAACTTAAGAGAACGTTCTTACATAAATGCAAATTACAGTTGATTATATTTGGATGTCATTTTCCAAAACAGCAAGGATGGAATTAAACAATGAAGCCTGAGAGGCAGTATAAGTGACTTAGAAGTTCTGCCCTGGGTGAAAGCCAAGCGATGACCTGTGTTTTTCTGAGAGCGATGTTCTTTCCAAGATGGTGGCTGTTGCCTTCTTCTGAGTTAGGGTTCATAGCTGAGACCAGTATTGCCGCTTTCCCTATGGAGGTTAATTTGAATTAAGAGTCAGCATGAAACTTCCTCACTGGACTGGTTTTTCCACAGTTAACAGAAAGTGCCATGTTTATTTTGTCCACCAAGCCTTGGTTCACCTACTCCTCCTCTCTAGAAGCATCATGCATCTTCACCTCCACCTGCCAGCTGAATCCTTCTCTTGACACACTGTTTGATCTCCTGTGTCTGTACCGAATTCTACTTGTTCAGTCCCCATGTAGCATTACTCATGTACAGATTTACTGATATCTGCCTGTTTTGTCAGGCGCTGGTTGGAAATAGTTCTTGTTTCAGTAAATGGTATGACACGCTCCTTGGTGCTCTATGCATTGTAGATGCATTTACTCTGTTTACAATCATCCTGCTTATGGCTAGAGAAGTCCTTAAGTGATTGGGTCTAATCGCATCATCTTATAGACAAGGAAAATGAAGTTCCAAAAAAGTAATGTGCTTTCTCCTAAGTAAAAATCATGGCCAGTTAGTGTCATGGGTAAAGCCAGGACTAGAAGTTAGATGTCCTGGTTGCAAGGTTAGAACAATTTCTACTCTTCCTTCCTTGCATCCTTCATCCGAAAATATTTATTGAGCCTCTCCCAAGTGTCAGGCACTCTGCTAACCCGCAAGCAGTGTTGAGCCTGTCTTGGAACTTGTACTGTGAATGTGGAGGAAGACACTAACAGGTATCACGCACGTAGATGTGTACCACTTGCTCCGATAAGTGCTGCTAAGGATTGTGTAGTTATATGAGAGCAGTAATGGGTGGAAGATTTCCTTGAGAAACTGACTTTGACTTGTAGGACCATTGTGCTTCTGTGTACTTTTTAAGTGCAGTTAAATTAGGCAAGTGTTTGTTATATGGACCCCTAAAGAAATTAGAGTCTGTAAGCTACGGCCCCTTCCTCACTGTATAGTCTAGAAGGGGAATAAATCAAGATGTAACTATAACATAAGCAAAATATAGAAGTTCCATGGTGCAAAGGATGCAAAGATAACTTTTTTTTGGAGGGGAATTATTAGGAATAACTTCCTGTGAGAGGTGGCATATGATACCGCTCTGGAGCAAAGGAGGTAAGGAGGTACAGAAAGGAAGAGGGAAGGCGTTCCCGTTGTAAAAGCAAGCAGAGAGAGACCAGGAGAGGAAATTACAGGAGTTTTCTGGCAATAGAAGGTAGTCTCACTTTACAGCATCAGGCTCTTGGTGGAAAGTTACAACTATACCCTCTTGAGAACGTTGTCTTTATTTAAATGCCCTTACAGTCAACTGAAATTAAGGATGGAAATGGAAATATTCCCTCCTGTTCCTACTCCTGGAGTACATAATCCTGTGCTTTGTTTGGTTGCCATCTGTATGAACTGTTTCCCCCACCCCCTGCAGGAACGCTGTCTAGTTCTCTAACTGCTGTATTACCTAGCATTTCATTGGGGTCCAGTAGGCATTTAATCATAATAGTGAAAAGTGTCTGGTCTGTTGAAGCTTTTTCTCTGGCAGAAACCAACTTCTCTAGACACAGAAACAGGACTCCTTCCAAATGAGATGACTGGCCCAGGGTAGTAAGTAGCAAATGCATTGTAGAAATATTACCTATACTAAGCTGTGTTACCCTGTCGCTCTTACCCTATTCAGAGTGAGGTCCCAACCATTTCTTCCTGTGGATCGTATAATCATTGGTCTAAATATTATTGTGGAAAAGTACTGAAAATTATCTACTCCTTAGCATGTGCTCGCCAGCAGCCAGCTACTGTATTCCAGGTTGTGCAGGATAGTGGTGTTGGTCAAGCTTATCAGGAAAGCAAATGGAAAAGAATTCTTTAGAACGTGTGTTGCACATGAATGGCCTCTGATCTAGCTCAGGCACAGATATGTCTTATTTATCTTTTATAGGGTTGCCAAGATCTAAAATTAGGGATCATTCACAGAAAAACCTAGGGTTGTTTTGGCTTCCTTGAAAAATTGGAAGATCTGGCAACAATGGACCTACCTTGCCGATGGCAACGATTGGTTGGAGCTAAGCAACAGCTGTGGTCTTTAATTAGGGAATATATTTGTCAGCGTGCCACAGTCCCCAGTACTCCCTATTGCCTGTATCCAGCCCATGTTAGTCGTTTCTGTGGCTTTCTGGCCCTTAGGACATCTGCTTTGGAATGATTGTTGCCTGTGTGAGCCTCTTCTCTTTAGCTTCCCGTAATTCTTGGCCCGCGAGGCAATTAATTATGATCAGAACAACTAGCATCTGTGTGCTTTGTAGTTTGCATTGGTTCTCAAACTTCTGCTTGCATCAAATCTTAAAACAGATTGCTGAGCCTTGCTTCCAGAGTTTCTGATGCACAAGGTTTGAGGATCAGAGGATTTACATTTCTCTCAAATTCCCGTGTAATGCTACCTTTTGAGAATCATCGAGCTATAGTACTGTAACACGATACAAAGCAACCTGAGGCAGGTGAGAAGTATATTCCTCACCAGAAATAATATTTGGAAAGAGTAAGCAATTTACCCAGGGTTATAAGAAGAAGTAGAGTCAGATTCAAAACCTTGTCTTTAGAGTATATCCAGCAGGAAAGCATACTGTAGATCCCTGCTTCTGTACCCACCTGCTTCCCAAGATCCACAGAATCTTCTAGACAACCCTGTAATAAAGACGTAGCCATAGGGACTCTAATTTAGGATTATGCCAAGGATGTGATCGTTCTCCTATCCCAGTGAGCAAGGGAAGAAAAGCAGGGGTTGAAACTTAACATTAGGTATACCTGCAGAGGTATGAGACATATACCTGCTAGGCAGGACCATTGACTAAGGTAGGCTCACCTGCAGTGGGACTCAAACAGAACTCCAGGCTGGCGAGTTTGCTACTGAGATGACAAGACAGTTTGCCTGGGCAGGGATTAGGTACAGAAAGCAATTACAGAGATCCCTTTTCCAAGATAGGGGTCCAGAGCATAGCTAGAATTTCTCACTTCCTAGATCTGCAAGGTCAGAACAGAACTAACAAGAAAGGTGATTTCTTCAGTCTCATCATGTTGGGCTTCTTAAAACCTTATTTAAGTCAAGATTAGTCTAAATGATATGGGGCCCTTCCCACTTGGAAGAGAAGGAAGGTGAAGTTTGGGAACGAGACAGGGTCTAACATGGATTAAACTTATTTTAAAATTTAAGTTTCTTAAAATTCCATCTGCGTAAAACACTTTGAAATGAATAATTAGGTCATCATGTGATCGTGATAGCCATCCACTAACCTAGTTTGAAAATTTGTAGTTCTGCATGTAAGAGTGTGTATATAGATAGATAGATAGATAGATAATGAGCTACTTACCTCCGATTTCCAAGGTAGTTGTATTTATTTGCATATTTATGTGTATGTATAATTCACATATGTATATTAATGTAACTATATTAATGTACTATATGTAGTCATAGGTTATAGATGGATGTAATTTATTACATCCATGAAACCTATTTTGACTGGGATTTTAGGCAGTGGTACAATTTGGTTAATTTCAGGGGTTGACCATACAACATTTTGATTTTAATCTTGTTGAAAAAATTTTTTTAATCTCCTTACCTATTTCCTGCTAAATGTTGTGTGATGAAAATAACAAAGTCCTTTTTCCTCATTAAAAAATTCTAATGAAATTCTCAATCTGATAATGTCGATAAGGCAGATATGAAATAAATACTTGGAAGTCAGGGTGTATTGAAATGGAGGGGGGAATTGTTACTGTGTTTCACATCATAATATTGTTCTTCTAGGGGTTTTATACCCTCTCCTGAAAAGGAATGATAGAAACTAAATCCAATTAGTTGAGGAGTCTGATTAAGTTTCTGCTAAGCCGTAAACACTCAAGGGCTGGGTATATTATGTATTTGATTATAATAAACTGTAAACATAGAGGGAATAATTATTCCTGTCCTTTTTCTCTTACTAGTTTGGTTTAGGATTCTGATAATCACCAGAAATGATCATATGTGTAGCATGACATCCTCACTGTTCTGCTGGAACTGAACACTGTCTTCCTCTAACCAACTTTCGGTAGCCTCAAGGTTTACTGTACAGGGAAAGATTTGGGACAGGATTCTCTCTAAGGAGAAAAAAAAAAAAAAACCAGCAGCAGCAAGACTTTTTGATAAACCAGTTTGAAAAAAGCATATGAAGGACGAACTCAGTGGTGCGCAGTATAACATGTGAATCAGGCAGTTTTCAATGACAGAAAGGAGAGAGAGTTTTAAAACTGCTGTTTTTGTTTTTAACAGGCTCATGCACAGTTAGTTCGAGAAGTTGACGTGGAGAAGGTGTCTGCTTTTGAGAATCCATACGTAGATGCAATAAAGAGTTTATGGAATGATCCTGGAATCCAGGAATGCTACGATAGACGACGAGAGTATCAGTTGTCTGACTCTACCAAATAGTGAGTATTCATCCAGGAGGCCCTTTGAATCTTTCTCTCGTTTCATCTGCTCTGCACTGATAACTGTCTGCCTCACACTCCAGCTAGGAAGCAGTATAGCTATTAAACTCATGCCAGCCTCATACATGTAGACTATATTCTGAGGGACTGGCATCCTGAGGCAGGGAGAGTATTTCTTTTACTGTTCTCCGTAAAAAAAAAAAACAGACCAAAGACTCGAGGAATCTGAAATTACCAGCCCATCTCTTCCACCAAACTGCAAACCAGCAATTCTCAAGCACATACTCCATTGTGATTTGAAATCCTGTAATAATAATTTTTCATACAGTTTTCTGATCTTTTTGTCATGTGCTGGAGAGCACCCACACACATTAAAACTTCCAAACAAATACGCTTGATTATGGCTTCTAAAACACATCAGACTTCCCAAATTCCAGTTTCCAGTTTCCAGACACAGAACCTTGACTGCTTTCTGGGAGCCACTGTTATGTTGATGGATAGGTTTGCCTTTGCATGAAAATTGCGTGTGAGTCTAATTTTGCATGCATTCCAAAATTATTCTGTGAGCTGTCAATCAAAATCATGTGTCCTGGGAGAGATTTGCATCCTAGAGAGATTTGTTAGTTCTCTAGATTAAATCTCCCCTAACAGAAAGAAAGTGAAGATCTGGCAATCATTGGATTAATGTAATCAATGCAGCCAGCAATCCAGATAATCAGGCGCCTGAAAAATGGACTTTTTGTAGTATTTAGCCAGATTTCTGTCTACATTAATTACGTTAGCCCAGCATTTGCCTCTTGTGTTGGTTTTGGGTGGAGAGAAGAATGGGTGGAAACTTAGCAGCAGCCTCAGGCCAGTCTGTATGATGCGGTGACCCGCTGGATGAGAGCAGGGCCGTGGGGAAAATAAGGAACCCCCTAGGCTGACTGGCATCACTCATAGTGCCTGGAAGATCCAAGAGCTTTTCAGTTCTGTTTTCTCAATAAAGTAGATCACGTCCTTACTCTCGCTCTAGGCATTGGTGTGAGACAAGTTATGATGCAGGGTAGCCACAGAAATGTTGCCTGGTCAAAACAGTTCTTGCATTCCTATGGGAAATTTGAATTCCATAATTCTGGAATGTGCCGTAGAAGGCTCATGATTACTGTGCCTGTCATATTTTAACTAGTATGAGTCCGCTGGTATGCCTGTGGAAGGTACACTTTCCTCATTCCTGACCTTCTCTTTCCTTCTTCCACACCTGCCCTTCCATTCCTTCTCTTCTGCTCTCTGCCTGCCTGCCTGCCTTCAGCCCCCGTCCTTCCCTCTGGAGCCCCTACTGTATAAGTTTCTGTGAGTGCAGACATGAGAGATGCAGTCAGCTCTTGTCTCTTCCAAATTCTGCCCCCTCAACCTTTGACCAGCTGTCTTTCTCTTACTTCCTGCCCCCTCTGTCCTTATGTTTGCTTTGCCATTTCAGATTTCGTCTATCTCCCCATGGTGCTGTTGTGTTTTATCTCTTGTTCCCTGTTCCTGCTCAGTATGTCTCCTCCTATCTGCTTGCTTCCCCCTCCACCCTCATCTGTCCTTCTCTGGGGTTCTCCTGTTCCTCCTTTGCACTTCTCACTGTACTACTGGGATGCCTGTCCTCACCCTTACTAAGCAGTAAATTCTCCATTATCACATTATATTTACTAATAAATCCTCCAATCTCTCATCATATCTAACCTCTCTCTTTCAACTTCTATCATAAATCCTGTCTCTTCCCCTTCCTCACCTATTCTGTTCTTTACCTGTCACCTGTGATTTTTCTCCCTATAGATAGGTCTTGCTATTGGGGACTCAGAGCACCAGTGTCTAATAATTACATGCTTACCAGGGTCAGGGTTCCCCCTTAGGAAATGATTTTGCCTCCTGCTGTGAGGATGGCCTTGGGAGAGGTTCCTGTTTGCCCCAAGGACACCTGTATGAGCTGTTTTGCTGTGTTCTTGAGACAAGGCTCTCCCCATGTCTGGTGACATTCCTCAGTTGAGATTTGTGGGTTTCTAGACAGGTGCCCATGAGTTAGTATAAAAATAGGACATTGCAATGTCTGCTACTTTAGGGAAAGAGCTCTTCAAGACCATTTGTTCAGACCCCTGTTAGCACTGTGATTCTGGGAAAGCCGCCATCTTAGAATTCTGTTGTATAGGCTGTGTCTATCATAGAACCATGCCTTTGGGCACATCCCTGATGCTGGAGCCAGACTGAGATGTGGGGGCAGCTGGGAGAGTCTCATCTAAACCCCTTCAAATGATTATTCTTTAAACAGTTTCACTTTCCCCAAATGGGGATATGAAGAAGTTGATTTTCTGAACTATATGTATTGGGTTTATGTGTATGCACATACACCTAACTCTTTTTTAACCATATTTGTGTGCAGAAGTAAGAAAGTAAATTATTACATATTCTTATATACCCACATTTCAGTGTCCACTCTTGAAAAAAGAAATAGGATGTTTCTCTTCATAATAAATAATACCATGTTACATCTAAAATTAATCATCAGTCCTTTTTATCATTATACTCATACACGTTCACATGTCCCAAATTCTTCCAAAACGTCCTTTAGAGTTGGTTGGTTTTAAGACTGCACATTGCTTTGGTTTCCTCCCCTCCTCTGGTTTTTACATCCCTTAGGCTCTTGTAATCGAGTAGAGTCCTGTTTGCATTTCATTGGCCTGTTGAAGAGATTAGCCTGATTGCGGCTTTATATAGTATGAATAAACTTGCTTCTTTGTCTCCTGAATTTACTATAAACTGGAAATTATATTTAAAGACTCAATTAGATTCAAGTTAAATGTGAGGAGAACTCACTTGAATTGATGTTGTTTGCTCATCATTGGTGAAGGTAAGGCTCACCACAGTATTGGGGCACTGACGCCCTCCATGATGAAGTTTTATTTTTCCTCCTGCCACCAAAAGCAATCTGCATGGTGTTACTTTGTCACTGGGTGATCTCTGGTTCCCCATCAACTCTTCACTTAATGGTTTTACTTGTATTTGATGTCTTGTGTGATTTAATAATTCCCTTAGGGTTTACAAAAGAGTGATTTCTCTACTTTTATCAGTCGGTCCACATTGGTATTCTTCAGTGAAATAGAAGGTTTTTTCCTCAGCTGGTGCTATTTGATTACCCTTTAATAAATTTTCTGCTAAAAGGCATATGTTTCAACCTTTTTGTTACAGTAACTTGTTGTGTAGACGAAATAGATGGTGACCATAGAATTTATCATTCGAACCAGGATATTTTGAGAAGGAAGGGGTTGCTATTAATAATGAGGCTGAAATAAAAGGTATAAGCTGGGAATCCTGGCTAAGCAGGAACATTTGGTCACTTTAGTTGCATGAGACATAGGGAGGTGTTTTGTATTTTGTTTGGGGTTCGCCCCCTTTGTTTTTTTTCTAGAAGACTGTTTGCTTCAGGGGGGCAGTAGAACCAATACATTGCTACCAGTTATGTAAGGAGTTGTATGTAGAAACCTGAGTTAGCTGGCCCCATGTTTCTGGTTTCTTCCTGATATGTTTTAGCACTCTTTATAGCCCACTGCCCAGCACCCTGGCTGGCCTGCCTTTAACCCCACTGAGTATTAGAGACACCTTATTCTTCCCCAGTTAGTCCAGGACACTTTTCCTTTTCCTTAGCTAGGAAAACCCTCCCAGCACAAGGATAGGACCTGTGGCGTGTTGGATTCACCCCCCTGCTGCTGTGCTCCATGTGTGTGTCTCTGTCTCGTGTCGCCCCAGCAGCCACTCTGGGGACTGCAGAAAGAGCACCGAGGAGGATGTGGGCCCCACATCTTGAGCACCATTTTCACAGAGCAACTGAAATACACATAACTCAAAGTCATTCTTTTCTCTGTATTCAGAATAGTTGTTACCTCTTTCCTGACATTTTTGTGTGCGTCCCACTAGTGTACCTTTAACATTTTGTCTCCCTCCTTTACTTCCTGTAGGTCTTCTGTGTTGTCCTATCTTTATAATTAAACTCAATAATACTTCATTGATATTCTGGACCTGATTTCTTACACGGTCATCACCTTACAGAACTCTTTCCAAACTCCGGACCAGCTTCTCTGGGTCCTGTCTCTACTCGTGGTTGTTCAGTTGAGATTCAGGGGACACATACGTAGGTCATCTCTAGCGGGGTGAGAAGTGGGGCCTGTCATGCACCTCTGCTTGGAGCTTGCTACATCATCACTGTTCTCTCCAGGACGCTGCTGGTGGCAAGAATCAGTGCCAGCCACTTGCCAGGAACGCTGAGAGCAGAGGCCAAGCACGTCTCTCTTCTTCTTTTCTATCTGCTGAGCTTCTCTTCATCCTTCGAGACCATGTTCAGAGGTCTAGCCTCTGAAAGTCTTTACTAAAGTGTCTCTCTCCTCAAAGCCTGACAGGGACTGCTTATGTTTGACCTTCATGAGTGATTGTTCCCTGAAATAATGGATGGGTAGTTTCCATGATTTCAGTGACCACGGTGTAGGTGTCATTCTAGATGAACTGTGATGTTTCAGAGCCGAAAGCATTCAAGGTGTGTTTTTGGTTTTGTTTTTTTTGTTGTTGTTGTTTTTTTCCTGCTGTTTTTGAAGGTCTGGTTTCTGGTAAGTTCTGTTACCGTTGTAGCTCCTGTTTGCTGAACACGTGTTTGTGTTAGATTCTATGCTTAACTCATCTACATGCATTATTTCATTTAATCCTTAAACCTACCTAAAGTGGTAGATGGTTCGTCTCATCCCCGTGAAACAGTAGAGGAAGCCAGTTCTCAGAGAGGTTGAGTAACTTGTTTAAAGTCAAACAGTTAGTAAGTGATAGGAGTAGGGGTTGAAATCAGATTTCTGTCTCTAGAGCCCAAACTTTTCAGCACTGTGAAATACAGCTTCATAGAGGATGGATGGATGGGTGAGACATAGATAGAAAATTGACCATAGTTAAATAAATAGATAGTAGACGAACAGATAAATATCAATGACCAGATAAATCACTTACCAGGAAAGATGCAAATTATTCATTAATCTTTATAAATGTTGCCTATAGGTCCTTCCCCTGTGTATAAGGGCAAGAGGGAAAATTATATAGAATTACTCGAAAACAAACCCAGCGGGGTTTTGATTTTCATCCAGAAAGTCTGCCCTGTTTAACTAAACACGTAAATTCTTCATACACCATGGAAGATGTTCTAAGTCACAGATAATTCAGAATTATTATTTCTTTATTTAACCTACAGTCTCAACCGTTTCCCCCATACTCTATCCGTTAACATTTTGCTGGAGTCAAACTAGAGCCAGTAAGAAGGATACAACAAAATCACTTGTGCTTCCCTTTTTCTGCTTTGATTAGCCAACTCACTGATCATAATAAAAAATCAGATGGCTCACAGGACAGGCAACACAGAAACAAGGAGATGGGAGAAGTCCAGGCGATGGAGAAGCAGTTTGGGATAGGTTTGCATTTGGCTTTAATTTGGTATATTCTTCCAATTTTATGTATTGAAAGAATAAAAAGCACACTAAGATGCTGGAGAATCTTATAGATTCCTTTATTAACTTTTTTGTTATTGATAAAAAGCTTGAGGGCTCTGAATCTCTTTAGGTAAAGAGCACAATGAACAGATGGCTGTAGGTTTCCTTTTTTTTTTCCCCCTCTGGGGTCCACCACCTGCTTTAATACGCTGAAACATCAGGTCAGATGAGTTCACTGCCTACAGTACCAAAAGCTCTCCAACATTAGCCAGAGAACACAAATCTCAATCACACCGGCACATAGTGAGAAAAGTCCTCACACTGCAGGCTTTTGGCAAAGACTGCTCTATCTGTGTTCACCTTAAGAGACCGAATAATCCCTAATCTCACTTGCCTGATATTCCCTCCAAGGAGTTCAGATCAGACACCTTCTTGAAATTTCCATATGTTCCATGGCCCATAAATCCAAAATACATATATAAGTTGGCTTTGGGGCCTGAGTCAACATTGGAGTTTACTTTTAACCTCATGCTTGAATTTTTAATTTAAATTAAATTTAATTAAAAATTAAATTAATTTAATTTAAATTAAAAGGAATTAAAGGAATTAAGGAATTAAAATTCCATTAAAGGAATTTGAATGTTGAATTTGAAATGCAAAAGGAATTTCAGAGGTAGATTTAGCCTATCCACCTGATCTAGGGCCGAATTCTTCTTGAAGAGGTACCTTGCTAAAAGTTCCCTGCTTGTTGAGCCAAATATTGGATGTCTAGTGTTTCCTCTGACTCTCACAACCGTCCTGACTTTACTCTTTATCTGATGATAAAAAGGGAAGTGTAAGCCTACTGCAGACTTTTGGAGGCAGACAAGACCGTTGTCTTGTCAAGAGAGCACTTTGAGTCAGGGTCTAGGCTTTGATGGAATCCCCTCTGTCACTCATCACCTCTGGGCCTTTCACTGAGTAAATCTCACTTGCCTCAGATCTATAATCTCTAAATTCTCTTTTAAACACTGAAATCCTGTGATCTATTACAGTAGACTGTCTTTATTGAAGAAACCATCATCCTATGCAGTCAAGTGAAAGTCTGGCACCCCGAAATTTACCTGAAAATGGAATGAACAAAGATTATTCTCTACATGGTTCAATTACAAAAAATGCCGTCTTCGGCTTGGAAGAGGGCATTGATCTTGAATGTGTTTGTCTTTTTAAAGAGCGACGGTAGAGTGTCATTTTTTTCTCTTGAGTGACATATTCACTTCTATTTTTGTTCTGTTCTGTTATCTAATGAGCCGTATCTCCTAATAACCTTTTGCAAGAATAAAACAAACAAAACAAACAAAAAACCCTGTATTTGTCTTCCACAGTGAACTCCGATGATCCTAAGATGCAGGTTTTTATTAATCCTTTTTCAGGATGCTTGGCGCTTTAGAGATGCTAAGATAGGACTTAGATGCGCTTTAACACTCGAACCTTCATTACTGGGAGGTTGTGGGGAATGGGCACCTGTCTGCCATTCAGTCAGGCTGCCTGAAGGGCATAGTGCCTGTGGGTGACACCCTTCACGTTGTCAGTTTGCTGCCAGCTCACATTTTGGCAGAGCACCTGTGACTTCCGTAGGTTGGTCTACCCAGGATGGCATTGTCCCCAGTCAAGACCAGGGGTGTTGTTACTATGGAACAGGGATTGGCAAACCCACAGGTCCAATTCTGCCTGCTGCCTGTTTTTATAAATAAAGTTTTATTGGAACACAGCCATGCTTACTTGTTTATGTATTGCCTGTGGCTGATTTCGCACCCAGTGGCAGAGTTGAATAGTTGCAACAGAGACTGAGTGGCCTACAAAGCCTAGAATATTTACTGCTTGATTCTCCCACCCACCACCACCAAAAAGGGCAAATCGCTCATATAGAAGAAGCCTGAATGTTTAAAGGCAACTGGTATTCTGCTTCCACTTGCATTTGGATAGAACTTACCTCAGGACCCCAGTGCTCTGAGTTACCCAAAGCCGAAGTTCAGAGTACTCAGAGAATGGATGGCGGTATGCCTTCAGCAGGACTCCGTGAGTATTGCTTTGCTCAAAAATGTTTGATAGGAAATAAGCACCGGAGAACTCAATCTCACATTCTATGGCAGTACCTGTAAATGCCATGCAAACAATGTATGTCTAGCACTAAAGGTGGTATGGATGACCAGAAGTGCTCATTGGCTTGAGTTGGCTCTGAGAGCAAGGATCGTGTCTTACACGTCCTGCCTTTTGCCCCATTGTAGTGCGTGATGCAGCTGGTAAAGGAGAGTGTAATAGGGTTGAACCATCAATGGAGCCAAGAGTAGGACTGAGAGGATTTTGTAAGGGGCCTAACAGAACTTGTACGTGACCAGAAGACAACCCTACCTCCAGTCACAAGTGAGCCCAGGAACCTTGCTATCCACATATAATCCTTAGGGTCATTTGGGTTCCTCTCTTTCGACTCCCTGCCTGCCAAGCAGTCTTTTGACTCTGATGGGCTGACCCTGATGTGTTTCTTCATTATCAGTATGGCATCTTGATTTGAAGTAATGAACTGAATTTTGATCTATAATTAGTTCAGGTAGTTTAGAAGCTCCTCAGTCTTGATCATCCTTGTCAGAATGAAAGGTCTGATCCTACAGAACCAATACCCAAGTTCAGGGGACATGACATTGAGACACCTGCTTTAATCAGCAGCCTTTTGCTCATGGCTCACTCTTGGCTATAATTACTGGAGCCTCTCTGATGACCCGCATCATGTCTGCGTTATAGTGTAGTTTTTTATAGCACGTTCGTTTCCATCGCCGAAGTACAAGCTCCTGGAGGACAGGACTCACATCTTTTTTCCCTTATTTTATGGTTCCCACTCGGTGTCTGCACGGTGCCTAGCGCTCAGCGTAGACTTTCAGAGAATGTAATTGGATGAATGAATGAGTAATAAGAAAGTAAATAAATTCGGTGTCTTTCCTAATTTCTTTCCATCTTCTCTCTTCCTTTCTGCCTATTCAGATCCCATTTCATCTGCACGGCGTAACTCATCCCCCACTTCTCCACACTATTCTCTAGTGACTAGAGTTCATAATCATCTCTCTTTTCTTATTGCATTCATAGTTAGCAGCTCACAATTTGGCACTTAATTATTTCTTAATTGATTCATCTGTGCTATCTTTGTTTCCCAGGTAGCCTGATGTCCCTCAAGGCACAGAATATATATATTTTAAGTATTTTGTACCAGCTCTCTGTGCCCACCCCCTTCTCTGCAACACACACAGTGCATTAGCTTTAACATATAACAGATTTTCAATAAATTTGTGTAAATTAACTAAATTAAGCACTGCCATTACATTTCAGGACAGACTGGCAGGGATAAAAAGCAGTTTCCTGATGTTTCTTGGTATGTTTCTGAAGTATAAAAATTGTATCAGAATTAGTCGGCAGCTTTGAAAGTTAGCCTATAAAAGACAAATAAATTAACAAAGCACAAAGCCAAACCAGGAAATTGAAAAAGGCCTCTTCCTTCCTTTTTCTCTCTCTGTTCCTGTCTCTCTGTTTTCTCGTTTTGCTTTTGTTTTTAATTACAAGGTCAGTTTATTTATTTGAGCAACAGACTTGAGAATCTGTCTCCGGAACCCAAGCCTGGCCCTGGCTCTCGTGTCTGTCTCGCAGACACACCGTTGCCTGGCCCGTTCCCCATTTGACACTGGTGGTCCCTTTCTATGAAACGTTCAGATCAACTATCCATATATAAGAACCTGAGAACCTGAAACTATCTAACAAATGCAGTGGTGGGATCTTTTTATGAGATACTTAATTTACTTTTACAAATCTGCTTTTCTTGTGTTGGTCTAAGTTCTTTGGCAAAGGATCATTGAAATGCAGGATTCCTTAGACTTCTCTTTTGTCCCACAGAATATTCTCTCGTGTGTCATCATCACAAACCGTGAGAGCGACACCTACTCGCGACTGCTGGGTGGTCTTTGCTTTAAACCTGGGATTTTGTATTGAAAACAAATAATGTCTTAGGACCCAAATCCCTGTAATACGTGGTGTGTTTCCTTGAGCTCTGATCGTGGTCGCGCCAGGTGTTGAAAAGGAAGGAGGAAAGTTGGCTGGCCCTCCACTCCACAGCATGCTCTTCGGGGGATGGAAGTGTTTGTGTACTGAGTAATCCTGTGCAGCTACCCAGCCTAACCAGATTACCAGCCAGGCTCGTCTCAGCAGCAGGATCTGCCAGATGAGGGAGGGACTTGGATGGCTCTTGGCACCAAAAGCTCTACCTGACTCTCCCCTCAGAATGGTGGTTTTGCAGAGTGGTTACTTCCCGCTAGTTTTTTGTTTTTCTTCTTCTTCTTTTAATGTTTACTTTGATAATTCCTTTTACTTTTTGCCTTTGAATCCTTGTGGTCACGTGGCACCTGTACAGGAACCACGTGTTTCTGGTTTCTCCTTAGCTTCCGCTCCTTTTGACAGCGCCAAGTCAGATCTCACGGCATGATCTAGCTTTCAACTCCCCCGAGACTGTGCCTCTTACAATGAGGTCTTCTTAAGATTTTTAATGAAGCCGACCTAGTTCTTCTAACCTTCTTTTCAATAATTAAAAAATGTGAAAATTCTACCCGGAGTCATTTTCTGTGCCAGAACTTCATTTCAGTATCTGACTTGAGCTGCAGATCTGTCATAAATCCAGCCTCTCAACAGGAGGCCCTTCCGCAGGAGTTGAGGAACGCCACACGTACCCCCACCACCGCCCCATCGCATGCTCCGTTAACTACTCCAAGGCGCTCTTCACTTATCTTACTGGGTTTGCTTGGATTTATACCAAATGTCAGAGATTTCTTTTTTCACTTACCACCCACAGGTACTTTCCCCCTTTTGGTGTAATTGCTGAGGGTTGTATGCCTATAACTTACTACATTTTTTTTTTAAACCACAGCTGTAATGTGATATAGTTTACCTGCTGAGTCATCTCTAAATTTTATTCATGTTTCTTTCATTTAAAAAAAAACACACACTATTTCGAATTTCTGTACTATTCTTGGTTTATTCAATTACCCTCCCAGTTATAGGTGATGGGGTTTTTTTCTCTTCAATTTTTTTTTTAAGATTTATTTACTTGAGGGAGAGAGGGAGAGAGGGAGCAGGGGGAGAAGAAGAGGAAGACAAGCAGACTCCCCCTCCGAGCAGGGAGCCCAACGTAGGGCTAGATCCCAGGACCCCAAGATCATGACCTGAGTGGAAACTGAGAGTTGGCCGGCTTAACCAACTGAGCCATCCAGGCGCCCCTTCTCTGTAATTTTAAAAAGATGTTTCAAACAAAAATAAGTTCTCATTACATGTCAGATTGGAGCATAAATTCAATTGGAAGGTGAACTCAAAACTGTTATTGACACACTATTGTCAAAAGAGAGGAACAATTGGAATTTTTTTGGTGGGGGATAGTGGGGATGGGGGGGCAGAGGCCGAGGGAGAGAGAGAGAATCTTAAGCAGGCTCCACACTGAGCTCAGAGTCCAATGCTGGGTTCCATCTCAAGACCCTGAGATCATGACCTGAGCTGAAATCAAGAGTTGGTCCCTTAACCAACTAAGCCACCCAGGTGCCCTGAGTTAGAATTTAAAAAAAAAACAAAAAAAAAACCCATATTCAAGAGAGGAAATGCCATAGTTAATTTGATTGGAGCTTTTATTTTAGTGACATTTAAGCTTCTCTCATATATTTTTACCATTTAAAATAATTATATCCCATTTCTGAATTTATTTTTTTTTTTTTAAGATTTTATTTATTTATTCGACAGAGATCGAGACAGCCAGCGAGAGAGGGAACACAAGCAGGGGGAGTGGGAGAGGAAGAAGCAGGCTCATAGCGGAGGAGCCTGATGTGGGGCTCGATCCCATAACGCCAGGATCACGCCCTGAGCCGAAGGCAGACGCTTAACCGCTGTGCCACCCAGGCGCCCCATGAATTTATTTTTTCTATAGCCAGAGGTGACCCTGAAGTTAAATATATAAGGAATTTAGTAGTTACAAGGTGTAATTACAAACTAACGAGCATGATTTCCTTAATCGAATCACTCATACTACAGAAGGATGTTTTATGGATAATCACCAAGGGTTAGAGACAGTTCAAACGAGTTCCCAGAAAATGACTCTGTCCAATATATACACCTGTTCATTCCATCCCTAATAAACTTTACCATTTCTCGTCTTCATATAGCCCTTTTATTGCCACATGTTGGTAAAGTTCTTTGCAGGCAGGGACTGTACCCTGGAGATCTCGTACATAGCCTTAGCACCTACGACAATGTCGTGGTCAGAATGTATCCATGAATTCTAGATGACCGTGCACTTTTCTCACGTAGGAAAGAAATGATTGAAATCTTACTACATGAGCTTTCTTGTTGCCTTGCTTTTCACTGAAAACCATCAGAAACCTGTTTCTTCCATTAAAGAGAGTATGTCATAATTGTCTGTCAGTAAGGCACCACTCCCTCTGTTTGCCCAGGGTTAGAGGGAATTCCAAGGCCTGAAAGCTTGATATTGACAGGCATGAAACGGACATACAAATTATTTTATTCTGTGGCCAGGACCTGCAAAAGAGCAGGAAGCACATCTGCTAAATGAAGTTAAATGATGCCTTTCCTCTCTGTGTTGTCTCTACATTCGTCAGAGGCATTTAAATTCAGAATTCAGTTCTTACATAATCAGGCCAGTAATAGCCCAGCGAGGTAATTACATAAAGGCAGGTAGCTAACAACCCCCTTACTCCTGTGTTTTCTCGTAGAAGGTCTAATCTGCCATTCTAACCACTACCGCATTTTCCATAAAAATTGTCTTAATTTGGGTCATATGTTGAGCACCTGCTGTGTTCTAGGCTCTTGGCTAAGTGTCATTGATCAGACATGAACAAAGATAGTCATGGTCCCTCACTCCACCGAATGGGAGAGTCCTGACGGGGCAGACACATGTGGAAAAATATTGAGGGTTTGTTTTTTTTTTTTAATCAGTTACCAAGTTATCAATTACAAAATATCTCAAAGCAGCGGCAAGTTATTCAATCCCCATGGGTGGATTGGAGTATGGATTCATCAACTAAACCTTCCATTTTCTAGCACACTCTTAGACATGTCTCCTAGACAGTTAAATAAGTCCCGTGTGTACCATGGGAGATTTCTCTCCCTGACATCAGGAGAGAGCTACTGCCAGCCACTTGTTACACATACATTGCCTTGGAAATGTACCTTGTGCCTGTCACCATAGCAACACCCTGAGAATGACCTCAGCAGCCACTCAGAATCATTCCTACAAAACAAATTATAGCTATAATTAACTCTCCGAATTTACTCTGCAATATAAATTTGTTCAGACCTCGGTGTTTCTTTGTAAAAGGTTAAATGAATGGAATAATCCACCGCAAGCTCCCCCTCCCCCATACTCCACCCAGGTTTCTGCTCAGAATATGAGATGCTTCAATGGAAAGCACGGTTCAGTTCAGAAACTCTTCTGTTACCTTTTCTTAGAATGTGACAAGAATCAGCGCATGAGGATGTGCTGGTCCTACCGCTCCATAACCAGATTTCTGAAGGCACAGGAGTGGCTGTTTCCCCTAAGCAAATGTGAAAGGCAGACAGTGCTGTGATTCCAGAGCACGGGGGGCACAGAGGTGGGGCTTCTGGAGGGAGAAGCTCTCCGTGCTGGCTGGCCTCTCCCTGGCAGTGGAAAATGCAGGACTCCGCGGCATCCACATTTCACCTGCTCCACAAATTGTCCACAACCTATCTTCAACCTTGGTGTGGCTGCTAAGACACCCAGACCTTCCCCTGGGAGCCAGTCACTTGTATGTCTTTTGTGTGGTTGGGGGGTTTGTTGCGGGGTTTTTTGTTTTGTCTGTCTTGCCTTGTTTCGGAGGTGTTCTGGGCTTGCCTTGGTTTGGGTTCTGGATAATGTACAACTAGCAGACCTCAGTGCTGTTCCTTCCAGCTTTTTTCTTTTGGGGAGCTAGATGAATACAACTTTAATCCTCCAAATTAAAGTGAGCCTTTCTCTCCACCACCCAACTGAGACAAAGCAAAGAGAATGTTAAGCAAGAGCTGTAGAAATGTATAGAACATCGTTAAGAGTCATTTCCTGGCTATGCAATTTGGTGTCACCTGGGCAGTGAACAGATAGAGCGTGACAAGGCGCAAGTCAGTGCTCAGTGTAAGTTTATTGTTATAAGGTTGTCGTTCCTCTTTGCAGACTGTGCCAACATTGAAAAGGAGCAAAAGAGAGACGAAGAAGGGAAAATATTCTTGCAAGTAGGAACACTTTAGGTATTCAGCTAGTATTTTTGTAGTGCCCTTGGTTCGTGGAGAGATACCATGAACAATATTTTTAGGGGAGTCAGTAAGCCCTTTTAAGTGGCTTTTTGGTCACAGAATCAATAACGTGATTCTGTCTTGTCCCATCATGGGCAGTGTTAGGATTTCCCACTTCGTGTGATGATTCTTTAAGTTCTATGCAAATACACATTCCTGTTTAAAAGTAGAGGGGCAACGAGTAGTCTGTTGCGTTCACCTTTGAGAACCAGAAAGCTGTGATTTCGCTTTACCACGGGCACACAATTCACCTTGTGTATGAGAATGAGCCACCCTCTGTCTGACCTCTGTGAACTGTAGTAAGCGAGCAAAAATGGTTTACTAGGCACCGCATTTCTGAGCCAGCTTGCCAACGTAAACTAGAAGTTCTCTGATTCCCCCGAATTGAGTTTTATACATAGTAGTTAAATAAATGGTGGTCTCGTGGGTTTTAAAAATGTACATTCACTTCAAGTTTTTCAAATCAGGGGGCTGGTAAATCAGAAAACTCCGTGTCTACAGACAAGCCAGTTGATTTTGTGTTTACAGTGTGATGAGCTGGTTTATCTGTAGAATTCTCGAGATACAAACCAACTCCCAGAACAAGGGCTTGTTAACCACATCAGATGCCTCCAAGACCATGCCAAGATACTGACTAAAATTTTGGATCCAGTCCATTTTTCTTCCTGCCTCTCACACCAGTATTGTCCCAGCCTCCCCCAGCCTGTGTTCATCCTCTAGCCATTTTTGTAATAATTCAAGGTATCAGGCTAGTTCCTATCAGTCAGTAGAGAGCTAATTGCCAGCTAGAGAATCATTGATGTGTTTGGGATAAGGCCACTAGAATACTAATTAACTCGTTACTTTGCATTAGGAATTTCCAAGATGATCCTTTCTTTTCTCTCAAAAAATTGATATTCCTCCAAAAAGGCAGTAATTTTATGTCTTCGTTAAAGTTACTTAGCTCTACTATTTTATGATCCATGAATCTTAGAGGATTAGTGCAATATTTCTTGTCAACACCCAATTTCAAATTTAATAATATAATTAATATGGAAACACCACTAATAACAATGATATTTAAATAATGCTAAGACTAAATACCAGCATAGGACATCATCTATCCATCCAACAAATATTCCTTAAGTACTATCTTCCAGGCACCCTTTTAGATTCTAAGGCAAAAATAATGCCGGGCAAGACAAAACCCTTCCCATAGGTAGGTCACATCAGCTGAATATTTGTGCACTTGCTGAGTTACGACACGCTCGGCACCAGGCATTTCCTGTTATTACCTTAGAACTCACTTTCTTGTTTTGTGGGCATAAAGGTGTTGAGATTCTAATCCTTTCTGATTCTATAGATGGGGCCACCTTTTCTTTAAGTCTTACTGATATGTTACTTTGTGTGTACACGTTGCAATCGTATGCTTTGAAACCAGACCTGTGCACCATCCTCTCCAGGGCCAAGGGGAGCGTAGCAAGCCTTTGAAATCATTAGGATGCCATGCAGAACCGTCCTTTTGCCCTGCTTGTCATTAATTCTCTCAAATCACGTCATTCTCAAAGTTGCAAAATATTTTTTGCAGTTTGAGAGAATGAAAGGTAAATGGAATATAACGTTTTTGAAAGGACAGAATTACTCTGATGGAGAACATATGTGTGGCTGCCAGGGGTTAGGCTTAGGAGAGGCAGGCTGTCCCCAGGACACTTTCTTTGCGGTGGCAGAACAGTTCTGTATCCTGATTGTGGTGGGAATTGCATGAATCTCTACATGTGATAAAATTTCACAGAACTTTACACCCCCCCCAAAAAGTGTGCGCGTCTGTGTGTGTGTGTGTGTGTGTGTAAGAACTAGTGAAATCTAAACAGATTGTAGTTGAGTTAATAGTATTGGATCAATGTCAGTTTCCTGGTTTTAATAATACATTGTCGGTGTAGAAGGTGTTATTATTGGGAGAAGCCGGGGGAAGGGTACAGGGGAACTCTCTGGAATATTTTTGTAACTTCTTGTAGTCAAAAATTATTTCAAAATGAAAAGCTTTTTTTTTTTTTAAGGAATGGAGAATAATCATATAAGCAGATAAATTTAAAGTTTAGGTGTGGTGACTCTAAACACTGGGAATATCTGACCTTAGACATTGTTAGCTCAGTAACCAGAAATCTCAACTCTTGTGGCTTCCCATTAATCACAAATGACTTAGATTTGGATAGAATTTAGGACATGGTATGCTGCTCTCCTCTCTTAGGGGAATAAGGAAATACATTCCAGAAAGAAGGCTCTGATATTCTGAAAAAAAAAAAAATATATCCTGACCTTATGTATAACTCTGTTATCTGTTTATTTATACAAATATACATTAAAAGTTATGTAAGTAATTCAAAATCTGTTTGCTTTAAACTCCTGCGTTACCTACCAGCCCTGCTAAATAAGCAGAAAGTAGAAGACTCATTTCATTTCTTTTCCCCCTCTACTTTTTGTATGGGTTCTAAGTGATAGAGAAGAAACGAGAAAGCCTGTGAACCAGATAATCCATAGATGGGTTACCTTGCTGTGGCCAGTGGAAGGTTGACTTTATCTTTCAACTTTCCAGATTTCTCTATCCCTTTCTGATATTTTCCTTCCTCTTCTCCACCTCTCTTTTACGATTTATTTTTGCCCTTCCATTTACAGAGGCAGATTTGGCATGATGGTGTCCTAACGCTCTCATTGTGTCTTCCCTCCTCTAGCTATCTTAATGACTTGGACCGCGTTGCTGACCCCGCCTACCTGCCTACGCAACAAGATGTGCTTAGAGTTCGAGTCCCCACCACAGGGATCATCGAATACCCCTTTGACTTACAAAGTGTCATTTTCAGGTAGTAACTGAGTCCATAAAACCCACCTTCCATCTCCTGTGCCTTGAGTAGTACATTTGGGGAACTCTACAAATATTAAAATCGTGTGGAGACTTTAAAACAATATCACCTGTAGACCAATTATATCATCATTAGATACACAAATGAAATAATATGTTCCAGAAAGAGGAGGCAGAGGAAAGATGTATGGGCAGGTTTCTCATTTCAGATTCAATCACCAAGAAATCAATGAAATCTTAAGTTTGCTGGTGGTTGAACAAAATCAGTCACTTAAACATTGGTCCTGACTATTATTCTTTGAGAACTGGTCCTGACTGTTCTTTGAGTCACATTTTAATTGTGAGGACAATGGATATATTTTTAGATTTGTATAAGATATGAATGACCTTATGACCCTACTAATAATAGAAACTGTATGATGTCAGAAGCTTTCATGTTGTTTCCTCCAAGTCTCTGCTGGTACCAGTGCAGAATTCTTTAGTAGCAATAAAAATATGGGATGTTTTATATTCCTGAAATAACTCGCTTGAAAATTTTTAAAATACATAATTTTGAAAATGGATTGATGAGCCTAGTCTAAATTTATATAGGAAAATACAATGAAAAAATCTGCTACTGTTCTGTCTGGGTAATACTTCAGAAAAGCATTTTAATTTTTTTAAGAAGAGAAAAAATAAATAATACCAGTGTGCTTTCATTTAATCTCTTATTATACAATCACTCAGTTTTACCTCTAGGTAGAATACAAACCACATTGTGCTTTGAGAAGTGAAGCCATGTGAATAGGTCTTTAAGCATGGAGAGTTGAGTTCTTTGGGGAGCTTATCCCATTGAAGACAACTATGGTCACTACAGGGACATGAAATAGGAGTTATGTGACTCCCACTGGGTAACTGCCACATGGCTCAGATGAGCAGGCCCTCAAAGCACTGTGGGTTTTATTCTAATCAGTCTCTGCCCCTGTAGTCAGGTCTGGCTGCCATATGCCACTCTAATACACATATCTGTAAAGCGGGTGGCATTTTAGAAATATTTCCGAACCTCATTTTTTTTCCATCTAAAATGGTTGCATTGCATGATCACCAAGGTTCCTTATAGCGCCAGCATGCTGGATTACTTAAGCTTTGAGTTCTTAGCATTTGGAGATCTTTCCGTTTGGAACACCCCAATTTCCTACCGCTTAGAACTGTACTACAGAATATTTTCAGAAGACATAGAGCATTTCATAGAGATTTTCATCTCTTAATTGTTTTGTAATTAATAGTGAATTCTGAAACAAGGTTACTCTTATATCTTGTTTTTACTACACTTTGTTCACTAGCTGTAAAGGACTTTTTTTTTTGCCACTACAGTAAAAGTAATGATTAAGAAGAATAATTTCCTGCCATCATCAAAAGCATCTTATAAGGCTCAGTGTGACAGGGTTTTATAGAATGAGGATTTCATGTAAATGAGTAATG
Organism: Ursus americanus; assembly: GCF_024610735.1. NCBI lineage: Eukaryota > Metazoa > Chordata > Mammalia > Carnivora > Ursidae > Ursus > Ursus americanus. Next base: position 18,126,444 of record NC_142160.1, on the reverse strand, counting down.
AATTATTTACTTGGAATGAGGGAAGAGCTAGAATTTGGTATTTCTAAAGAATTAAAAACTCTAGTTTTGATGTCCATAGTTCACAGGTCTCCCAGAATCCATTGCTGTGCCCCTTACGTATTTCTTCTGTGCCTTAGAGAACTTTTAGAAGCAATCACCAGAAGATCCTTGATTTCTTGGTTTGCATTTAATGCGTAGAGGCAGGAAAAGACCAGGAATAACTTCAGTTTTCAACAAATGCTCAGAGAGCCCTCCTTTCATTCTCTGAAAGTATTTTATCCTGCAAACATTGTGCACATTTTAGTCAAGATACGGATTGAACAATTTGAGGAAACTTGGCTTCAGTGCCAACTATTGCTTCATATTTTCATACAAACATTAAAATTCAAATTAATTGATGTCAGCGTTGGTTCCTAACCAGTAACTCAGCACATCGTTGATATGTTAAAAACAAATCCTTGAAAGAGTTCAGCTCATGGCCTCTTGAAGCATCTTGATGTTTTATATGCTTCACTTCTTAGCAGGTTAGCAAGTGTGTTTGCATAAGGCCAATTACACCATGATACCCAGAATGACTGGCTCTGTCCCAAATTATTGTCAGTATTGGAAGGAGAAAACAAGTCAAAATACTCCAGGATAAGTATCTGTGTTTAGTTAAACCATCCCATATACCCGTATTGAAATACATAGCATCTTGTATCTTTTAAATGTATTTGCAGTCCTTTCTAGTGTCCTTTAGAAATGCACAAGGATCTTCATTCTCATTTTCTAGAAAAAGAAACTGACATCAGTACTTGCCATTAGAGCTTACCGCGAATAAAGCATATTTTGTTTCTGACTCTTGTGTGCATGATTAAGTAAATCACCATTTTGCTTTACTTGGCATAGGATTTTTTACAGAGTTATTGTTTTCATACAAATCAGATAACTTTCTTATAACCACAATGGTTTATTACCCAGAAGGGCTTGGCTTGGATTGTTAGGTAACAGAAAATTAGTAGGTGTCCAAGAAGTATTAATTGAATGGACTTGGATGACCATTTTCTTTAGAGTGTTTTTCCTAAGTGTGTAAGTAAAGCTGTGTTTTTATTGGTCTTTTTTTCTTTATATGCTATTAATATGAATATTGTTAACCTTGCAGAATGGTCGATGTAGGGGGCCAAAGGTCAGAGAGAAGAAAATGGATACACTGCTTTGAAAATGTCACCTCTATCATGTTTCTAGTAGCGCTTAGTGAATATGATCAAGTTCTCGTGGAGTCGGACAATGAGGTGAGTGCTCTTTGGACAGGCAATGGATTATCATTTCAATATCTGATACAAATAAGAGGATGTAGGGTGTGAAACATGGGGTAAACTGATTTCATGGTTTTTTGACTACTGAGTTGGGGATTATTTTAAATAATAAAAATAACCCTATGGTAGCACGTGGTATAATCAGACTGTAAACTCTTTTGTCAGATGTATGAGCAGGTCTGTGTGTTGAGGTCTAATTAGACCCTATTTTATGTGCTTAACACTGTGTAGATGCTCTGAAAATGAAAATAACATAGAAATCCCCAGGCTAACCCTCACGTCATTTTCTAGCCCTCTTCCTACAGGATGGAGCTGGGAGTGTTGCAGTGAGTCAGCCTGTTTTGTTTTCATTTTGTTTAAATCATTGTTTGTGTGTTGGGTGGGTCCCAAAGAGTACTCAAAACCTCTCTTGGCAAATGTGAGTGACTTTGCAGCTGGGCTCTAGATCAGTTCATTGTGGAGCCAAGAAGCGTCTTGGTGACGTGGCTGTTCTGCTCTTACAGAATTCTGTAGGCTGTGGCATCATTTTGTCTCTACTAGAGCGATTGGAAAAAATATCCTTGATATGCCTGTCTGGAGAATCGATTCACTATTGTCATCTTCTCCCCATTATGTGAAAACCTAACAGGTATAAATATGGATTTTGAGGATGATAAAGTCTCAATAATGAGAGTTGACTATGGAGGATAATACAGGGGCGTAGAAAACTCGCTTTGAGCTGGAGTTCAGTGCGTGTGTTGGGGGAATGGAAAAGATGCCTGATAACCTGTTAGAGGCAGAAATTGCAGACGGACACGCCAGTAGTATCAAATATCATTCTAATAGGATAGAAAACAAAGAGAAGGAAATGAGCTATTTCCAATAGCTGATTAAAATATAAACTGGCATATTAAAATACACTTTTAGTTCTATACATTTTTTGATATAGAATAATTCTGGTTTCTGGTCCTTTTAAATGTTTTCTTTTTCTGCAGGTATTAATATGTGTATAAAAATACATGTCCAATTTCTTTTTGTATGCAGCGTTGATAAAGAGTTTGGGAACCGATATCCCCGATAGAGCTGAGGTACCTGTTCATGCATATCAGAATCCTTCCAGGGGTGCAAGTCTGTGGGCTTCTGAATCAAAGAACTTTGTAAGAATGTTTTATAAGCCGTTTGCCCTCTGTAGTTGTAATGAAAAGTGCCCGCTAAGCAAGCTAAAATCTGTGACAATCAGTTACCAAAATCTAAGGTAGGCAGTTACCATCAGAATACAGCTCTAATCTGTTGGTATGTATTTCTGTCTTTATATCTGTGTTCATTTGTTGTTCCGTCATCCTTGGATGGAGTGTTTTGAATATCGTGCATATCTGGGGAACAGAATAAGACATTTCTGCTATCTTTGAAAGTTGAATCAATCTAGAAAATGTTTTGAGGGCTTGTCTACTGTGTGCTAGGTACCAGAGTATCTAAAGAGATACGAAAATGAAACCTAAATTACCTTTGCCCAGAGGGACCTTGTAAGAGATCCATCCTTTTGTTAGAATGGAGAGTATGGGGAGAGGAAGGCCTTAGTTATATAGGTCATGATCTCTCTGCTTTAATTTGCTGTCCAGTAAGATAAAATTGGAGACATTTATCAAAAGAACGCATAGCTTTATTTCTTCTGTCACTGTTTATAGCTAGAGAAACGGAAGTGTTTATCGATACACATTTTATACAAGACAAGTACATTATGTCTATAAGACATATATAATGTGACTTAGTGCTCATTAATTTACCACTTTAAAATTTACAAAACAGAAAAGAAAGTCAGTTCCTTAGATAGCTCATCATCTAATTCTACTGCATAAACCCAGTCCTTCAATTATCTGGACATCACAGATTATTTATCCCACTTTCACCCAACATTGCTTATGGATATCTGGTTTTAATGTAAAAATCTATTATTTTATATTAATTAGAATAAGATGACATTGTCTTGATCAGATATAACTAAAGTCTCAGTAACTTACCATTCAATGGCATTGCAGGCATCTAAAAATATTTTGCCAGTTCCATTGATTCCTACAAATTAAGATAATCTGTTATCTTTTTCATTAGGACTCCCAGATCACTTGTGAATATTTTTAAAGCCTACCTTCTAATTCTGTGAGATAAAAGTCGTTCATGGTGCTCTTTTCTCAGAACTTAAGTCAAGCCTGTTGGTAATATTGCAGACGATCTTCAGCATAGTGAGAACAATGCTGCTTATTAATTACTTCGTCTGTGTTGACCACAGCCATCACTGTTGGTAATTAGGGAACACCATCAAAAGTAGTTTTTAATGTCAGGTTGTAGTCACATTCTTTTTTTTTTTTTTTTTCACTTGAACTAATATATGAAAATGCTGTTGCCTCTCCGCTTCCTTAAATTATTAAGGAAATTCAGAACTATAGAATTCCACCTTCCCCAAATTTTCTGGTTTTGGTGAGACAAAACTGAAATAAGCTCTTGAAACCTTTTGTTCTTCGTTTTGAAATCTGATGGTCATCACTTCTATCCAAAGCAGACATTGTGGTACCTCCCTTGTATATATTTGTGGGAAACACTGGGAAATGGCTACTGACAGCCTTCCCTTTGGTCCCGGAGAACTCTGGGAAATGCGCTGCAGGCCACAGGCAAAAGCACCTGAAGGACTTTGGATGATTGCTTCTGCTTTTCATATTTCTAAAACTTTGTGTTTTCATCTTTAAGGTTCTTATGTAGATCTGCTTTTGTCTTTCTAGATTCTCAGCCTTTCTAGGGTTTGGGGATTGAGTTTCTTTATCGTTTTTCTCCAGAGAGGGACAAATATCATCAAATAGAGTGAGACTGATTAGGATTGTCAAGCCGTGTTGATTTGCGCATTCCCTTTGCTGTAAATTTCCCTGTGATAACACAGTAGCACAGAGCCAAGTGCTCTCCTGTAGTCCTCCTGTGCCTGTATTATTACCTCAGCGCCCCTGAGAGCCAGAGCACACATTGAGGCAGCCCCATAACACATTTAAGTTTATCAGCATGTATCCATACTCTGTCTTTTAATCTTGATTTTTCTGATTTTCTGTTACATGAAATATCTGAGCACTAATACAACAGTAATTTCTCAGACCTTGACTCAGGGGCTGTCTTACAGACTGTGCTCTTTAGAGAATCTCAGACTTAGGCCTTTTCTCCTCCACCTCCTTTCTGAATGTGCACTTCTAACTTAAATTAATCCTTTTGAAATGGTCACAACTCATTATGTCTTAGTTTTAATAAAACATCGAGATAGTTCACACACCTCAAGCGTTCCTTTGAACCAAGATAGATTCCCCAACACTGCTTTCCATCAACACTCATTCTTGAAACCTGATTCTTGGAGTGCCTCAGCTGATTTTAAAAATAAATAAATAAAAGGAGAGAATAGGCGTTTATAATACCTTAGCACTTTATGCCTGTTCAAAACTTTCTTAAATCATCACTCGTCTGCATCTCCTGCGGGGTCATCCCTGGGAGGTGAGAAGATCAGGTTTGTTGGTAATGCAGTCTAACAATGAAAATGACAAGAATGGAGAGATTAAGGCCCATGGTCAAGGTCACCCAGGATCTAAACCCAGACCCTTTTAGACCAGCTTGCTTCCCCCTCCTTCACAGTGTCTTCCAGAAGTAAAAGACAAATTCGGAGGAAAAGCAAAGGGAGCTATTAACATATCTAAGAACATGAAGTCACATGACAATCCTGCCTTTGCAAGAAGGAATTGAAAAACCCTCCTCTGCCTGTGTGTCTTTATTATACTCACAGATGACAGTAGACCGGCCAGAGATCCTTTACTGGTGGGTCAGAGTTCCTGTATGGCTCATTTGATTTTGAACTGTTTATTTGTTTGTTTGTCTGTCTGTCTGTCAGAGAGAGAGAGAGAGAGAGCACAAGCAGGGGGAGCAGCAGGCAGAGGGAGAGGGAAAAGCAGGCTCCCTGGGGTCATGACCTGAGCTGAAGGCAGCCACTTAACCGACTGAGCCACCCAGGTGTCCCTGATTTTGAACTATTATAAAACAATAGTCTAAAATATGCATTTCCTTCATAGATTTCTCCTCTACTGGGTTTCGAAATGAATGCATTTTGAAGTTATTCGGCTAAAACCAAAGTCTGAACATTTTCCTTAAAAGCGTGAAACCTGTACTTTGTTCTGCTCTAAAAACTTCAAGTGAGTTTTGGGAATTTTCTTCATAGAAAATTCAGCGTTGGTGAGGAAATGACTAAAAATTGAGAAAAAAATTCCAACCCCTGAGGGAAGATCTATAGGAGACTTAGAAGTAGTTACAAGCAAGAGCTGAGCTCATGGCATCCACTCTCAGTTGGATTGGCCTTCACGTCCTGTATTGATCTTAAATTATGGAACCGGAAACTTCATCTTGCTCCTCAGCCTTTGGCATACTCGGCTCAGATTCATGGCCTGATTACCAAGGATCTTCCTGAAAGATGTCCCACTTTTTTATATTTTTAACTCTTTTTCCCATTTCCTCATTCCTTTGTTCATTTTTAGCCACCTGTCTCTTTTTTAAACCCCTTCCCCTTCATCCTTCAGACTTTCTGCTTCCTCATTATCATACTCCTCCACCTCTCTGCTCAGATGGCTTGAAGGAAGCTAGGAAGACGTTTTCTGATCACCATCTGTGAGTTAGAACCAGAGATCCACACTCGGTGCTGGTAAGGGCGCTGAAATCAGGAGTCAGACACTTAATCGACTGAGCCACCCAGGGGCCCCTATGCAATATTCTTTGTAAGACGAATTATATTATATGAGAAAGGCAGATTGCCAAAGAGTATATATGTAATGTAATCTGATTTCTATAATTACATCATATAATTATTACAGGGAAGGTTGTTAACCCTCCCCTCCCAAAAAAGAAAAGAATTTGGAAAATTTTCTACCGCCCCCAGCACATAAACAGTGATGCTCATTGTTGCTAGTCATAGTGTTACAAATAACAACTGAAACAATAATTTTTTAAAAAATAAAATAAGATTTGGGGTGCCTGGGTGGCTCATTCGGTTAATCCTTAGCAGCCTTCACCTTAGGTCATGATCCCAGGTTCCTGGGATCAAGCCCCACATGGGGCTCCCTGCTTAGCAGGGAGTTTGCTTCTCCCTCTGCCCCTCCCCCTGCTCATGCTCTCTCTTTCTCTCTCTCTCTCAAATAAATAAATCTTTTTAAAAACTTAAAGTAGGATTTCAGATTGGAATTTTAGCTCTGCCATTTACCATCTCTGTTTTTCTTCTGGATTATCATTTTTTTACTGACTTACATGAGTTCCTTATATTCTTTGAATGTGAGCCTTTGTCATATGCATTGCAAACATCTGCTTTGCAGATTGCCAGTTGTTAATAGTGTCTTTTGATGAGCAGAAGTTGTGTTTATGAAGATTTCCCTTTACGGCTGTAGAGTAGCACATGTGTGTCTACAAATAGGCGTAAGAGATAGGATCAAGTAAATCACCTAAAAAGTCTGGATGGAAGGGCAGTAGGGAATGGAGGGAGAGATGATGAATTAAAATGCCAGTGACAGAACCAGGTACCTATCCTAGCAGTGGTTCACAGAATGTAGTCAAGCATCGCTTAGCAATAATAAAAGGAGGTAATTATGGCCCATTAGACGATTCATTTATCTTTAAAACAAGTTAGCTTCTCTCTGTACTGAGCTACTCCTGCACCTTCACAAGGAGATGCCATGGGAGGGAGGAAGTTCCATGCACAATAATATCCCTCCAGGAAACCAATAGTAGAATTCACAGGGCTGTCTCTAAGCCTCTCTCAGTGTACGTTGGTGCCGTAACATCAGAGGTGACCCTGGGCCGGTACTGAGTGGTCTAAACACGCAGCTTGGTGTAAGAACAAGAGTGAGAAGAGCTAAGGAGGTGCATTTTGTTTTTAGAAACTATTTCAGTGATACAAGAGAGCATAAAATTCTAGAGAATTTACTTGCTTTAAATATTTATCTTCATAGAAATAAAATGATACAGATGCAAAGACATTACATAACCTTGGAATCATTTCTCTCCTTCCCCAAAAGTCACTGGCTTCAAGTTGGCATTGTGCATATTTTTTCACTTTTTTACTACATATGTATATGTCATTAAGCAATATGTAATATTGGATGCTTAGTATTATTCGTGATTATAAATTATATTTAGATGATTTCATTTTGCAGTGTGTTTTTTTTCCTTCATTCAACATTGTTGTTGAGATTTTTTTTTTATATTGCTGCACATGGCTTTAATTCACTTACTTAGACTACCATCTAGTTCCATTGTGTGACTATGCCCTACTGTGTTACACGTGCTTCTCAACCAGCAAGGTGGTTTTCAGTGTGGGTTACCTTTTCCCACCCTTGCCTGTTCTCCCCCTCACTCCAACCCCCAATGGAGTTGTCCTTTTTTTTTTTTTTAATTAGATTTTTTTTTTTTTTTATTCGACCGAGAGAGAGACAGCCAGCGAGAGAGGGAACACAAGCAGGGGGAGTGGGAGAGGAAGAAGCAGGCTCATAGCAGAGGAGCCTGATGCGGGGCTCGATCCCGGAACGCCGGGATCACGCCCTGAGCCGAAGGCAGCCGCTTAACCGCTGTGCCACCCAGGTGCCCCTGGAGTTGTCCTTTTTTAACTGGCATATACACTTTTTAAATATATTCTGGTTATTATTGTTTGCCAGTTATACATATAAAAATTAGCTCTTAGTGCATGGCTTGTCTTTTTGCTTTGTTGCTTATGGAAGATCTTTAATCTTAATGTAGTCAGCTCACTCAATTTCCTTTATCGGTTGTATTATTGTATTTTCTTCAGAAATATTTTTTCTTCCCCTAGAATATGAAGACATATCCTTTATTTTCTATTAAAAGTTACAGGACTTTACTTTCATAGTTTTTTTTTTTTTTCAAGGTGGGGCGGGGGGAGGAGGGGCTGGGGGGTGGAGAGAGAGAGAGAGAGAGAGAGAGAGAGAGAGAATCCCAAGCAGGCTCCATACCTAGCGCAGAGCCAGAGGCGGGGCTCAGTCTCACAACCCTGAGATCGTGATCTGAGCCAAAATCAAGAGTTGGGCGGACATGTAACTGACTGAGCCACCAAGGTGCCCCTTCTTAGTTTTTCTACACACCTTAAGTGATTTTTTAGTATGACAGGGGGTAAGGATTTCATATTTTCTTGCTATCTATCTGTTCAATTGATTCAGTGCCATTTATTGAATAGTAAATCCATCATCCATCTCTACTGATGGGTTTTTTTTACGTTTTTCTTTTTAATTGTGAAATATATACATACATATAAAGAAAAATACGCAAATTCAAAATTATAGCACGATTCATTGCAAGGCGTCTGTGTGTCCAGCATCCCAGTCAGGAACCAATGCCAAGACCACAGAAGCCCTGGTAGTGCCCCTTCTCTAGCAGGTACCACTGTTCTTGAAGGGAGTCACTTCTTTGCTATTCTCTTTAGGTTTAATCCTTAAATATGTATCCCTGAACCCTAAATTTTTACCTGTGTTTAACTTTTATACAAAGGGAACCAAATGGTGTGTTTTTGAACTTTTATACAAACTTTTGTGTCTAGCTTCTTTTGCTCAAGATTATACTTTGTAAGGTCTATACACTTTATATAGTTTATTCATTTATAATTCATTCATTGCCATGTAGTATTCTGTTGCGTGAAAATACCACTTTCCGTTTATCCATTCTACTGTTTATAGACTTTTCATGTGTTTGCAGTGTGGGGTTATTACAAATGGTCTGAATGTTCAGAGAAACATCTCTTGGTGCACACAGGCACACATTTTTATCGGACATACCTAGGAGTAGAATCCCAGGCACATAGGGAATACGTGTCTTCAACGTTAGTAGATAAGGCAAGAGTATTTTCCGAAGTGAATGTACCAGTGTACACTCCCACTACTCACGTCTGAAAGTTCCTTTTACTTGCCACTGTTTTTCAATTTAGCTCTTCTGGTGGCTAAAGACCTGAGCTATAGGCCTTGCATGCACCTGTTTCCTTGGGCATACCTTCACTCCTGGTGCCAAGCAGTGGTGGTTCACTAGAGCCCCATTCCGTCTGGCTCTCAGCTGCCACCTCCAGAATCAGCAGCTACCCCTGGGAAAAGAGGCCCCAAATCCTGGGGTCACTTTTCTAGACCTTTCCTTCCCCAGATCTTGGCCTGGTACTTCTTCCCAACTTTTCAGCTCTCTGACACCCTTAAGCAAATGTATTTTTCACTGTGTTATTTCTTCTGGTTGTCCTCCTTCCCACCGACATTAATGATATGTGAGACGCATGTCAGGTTTTACTACATCTGTGGTTCTTTCTCTGGGTTTTCTATTTGGTTGATCTGTTTACTACTCCTGTACCAATATAAAGTTATCAAGTCACTAGTTTTGTCATAATCTTGATATCATCAAATCTTCCTACCTTGTTGTTCTTCAGAATTTTCTTAGCTATTCTCGGTCATTGACTCTCTCTCTTGTAAATTTTAATTTCATCTGATCAAATTCCAAAAAACAAATACGATTGGAATTTTAATAAACAGATAGATAACTTTGAGGTTAGGCTTTCAACTTTGCAGTATTGAATTTTACCATCCGTAAACAGGACAGGGTATAGCTCACCATTGATCATTTAAAACACCGCTCATGTCATTGTATGTGGTCAGTTTTTATGAATGTTCCACAGGTGCTTGAAATTGTGATTTCATATTTTTGGGTACAAGGTTCTATATTATGTCTATTAAAACAAACTTGTTAATTGAATTATTCAAATCTTCTAAATCCTTACTCATTTCTTGTCTGTTTGATTAATTACTGACAGTTACTTTTTTATTGTTTTTATTATTTTATTTACATAGGCACATATAGAACAACATATAAATGATAAGTGTTCAGTGTGAGGAATTATCACAGAGTGAACACATCCATGTAAGTACCGTCTGCTACAAGGGATAGACATTATTAGTACCCCAGAAGCTCCCTTGTGCCCCTTTCCAATTATAGCTTCCCCTGCTTCCCCCCAGGAGTAACTCCTATTTTGACTTCTAACACCATAGTTTTGCCTATTTTGAACTTAATATAAATGAAATTAAATGCATTCTCATGTGTCCACTTCTTGTATTCAAAATAACTTTTGTTAGATAAATTCATGTTGTTGTATGTCACCGAAGTTTTTCATTTTTATTACTTTATATCATTCAATTAAATGAATATACCACAGTGTGTCCATCCTATTTTTGGTGGCCATCTGAGTGGTTTTGTCTTTGCAAGTGTTGTGAATAATGCTGCCATGACTATCCTTTTCATGTTTTTTGGCTTATATGTGCCTGGTTTTCTGTCGGGTCAGAATAGAATGGATAATTCACAGTGACTGTATGTGTTCATCTGTTGTGGATACCGCCTGTGTTCATTTTCTAGGGCTGCTGTAACAGATCACAGGCTTGGTGGGTTACAAAATAGAAATTTGTTCTCACAGTTCCCGAGGCTGAGGCGCCAAGTCTAAAATCAAGGTACCCGCAGGGCCATGCTCACTCCGAAGGCTGTGGAGGAGAATCTCCCTTTTCTCTTCCTCTTTCAGCTTCCCTTAGCATTCCTTGTGGTTGCCTAGCTCAGCTCTCTTCATCTGTCTTCCTTAGCCTTCTCCTCTCTATCCGTGCCTTCTCTTCTGTGCTCTCGTGGGAGGACACTTGTTGGATTTAGGGCCCACCCAGATAATCCAGGAGGATCTCCTCTCAAAATCCTTAATTATGTCTATGAAGACATTTTTTCCAAAGAAGGTCACATTCACAGGTTCTGGAGCAAAGGGTGTGGACATACCTTTTTGAGGGTAACCATTCAACCCACTGTGCCGCCCGTTTGAACTTTGGAAACAGTTTACACTTCCACCCACGGTATGTGTGTGTTCTGCTTGGTCCATATTCTTACCAGCATAGATACGGTGAGCTTTTAAGTTTCAGTCATTATCTTGGGTGTGTAGTAGCGTCTCATTTTGGTGTGAATTTGCATTTCTCTAATTACAGTGAGATTGAATACTTTGTATATGTTTTTTACCATTGGATATCCTCTTCTTGAAGTGCCTGTTTGATTCCATTATCAGTTTCTGTTGGTCTGCTTTTAAAAAAAAATATTAATTTAGAGGTCTTTGTATATTCTTGATACAAATCCTTTGTAAGTTATCTCTATTGCAAATAACTTCTGCCAGTCCATGATTTGCTTTTTTACCACCTTAAATGATATCTCTTTTTTAAGGATTTTATTTATTTATTTTAGAGAGGGAGAGAGAGAGAGAATGCCAGCGGGGTGGGGGGGGGCAGAGGGGGTGGGAGAGGGAGAATCTCAGGCAGACTCTTCGCTGAGCGAGGAGCCCCACCCTGGGCTCAATCTCATGACGCTGAGATCATGACCTGAGCCCAAACCAAGAATTGGATGCTTAACCGACTGAGCCATCCAGGCACCCCTTAAATGATATCTTTTGATGTGGCCAATTAATTGGTCTTTTAAGCTCTATCCTTTATATGTCCTCCTTAAGGAATCTTTCCCCCTAGTTGTAGTGCATAGCATTTATATTTTGGAAATGGCCATCTTAACGTGGTATTTGCTATAATTTTTTAGGTCTTGAATTATATTGCCTACATAATTTCACCTTTTTTATTTTGTCAGTTGTAATTACACTTAGAAATAAAATACTAATATTAACACCAGCATTTTAACATTATAAAGGTAAATAACCACTACTGTGTAATTTTTCCATGATCGTAACATCACTTGGGTAGGAATTACCCATTTACGTAGTTTGGGACATTGGAGAAAATGGAAATATATTAAACTTTTATTTTAAGGAATATGTTTCTTTTAGATAAATGCGATAAAAAATATATATGTAAAATAACAATGATATACATTGTATACTATATTTCAAGTTACCCTGCCAATCTTTTGTCATAAAAATATTTGTATAGCTTGATTGGCTCATAAAAGTCTACAGAAATGAATCCCTGAAAAGAAGAAAAAAAGAAGGAAAAAAATGTCCTCTAACTTTTCTGGGGGGAAAACAATAAAGCCAACTGGAAAGCCACGCGTGGGGTTTTTTTTCCCCCCTCACTGACTGAGTTGTTTTAAACCCTCCCACTTGGGTTGTAAACTTGTCTACTTTAATTCCACACCTCCGTTTTTTATATTTGCAGATTTCATTATTATGTCCATGATAAGTTTGCAGTTTGTATGTGTTCCTGATGAACAGTTCTGTCGTCAAGAAGATGGGGTTTTTTTTGTTTTTGTTCTTTTTTTCTTCCTTTAAGTCCAAGTGCTCTTTGCTGAAATAAAGCAGTTATGCAAGACCCAGACCGGAAGTGCCCGTGTCCTGCCTTTCGGTCTGGTGAGTCACAGAAGAGGCTGTGTTTTCCTAAGAGGTGGGGACCGAGCAGGAGGAAGGCAGTCAGCCGGTGGCAGCAGCAGAGAGCCAGGGCAGCACTGGGCAGACACATGCAGGAAGCGAGCTGAACAGGTTGTTACTAACTCGGGAGCGAAAGAGTATTTCGGGAGCCGTGTCTGTAGTGACAGAAGGTCTAGCCATGGAAAAAGTGGAAGAGATTAAATTGAGGGTTTTTTATTAACAGCTTATTGAGATATAATTCGTATACCATCCAGTTCGCCCTCTTAAAGTGAACACTTCAGTGGATTTTAGTATATTCATAGAATTATACGAATGTCACCACTATCTGTTTTTTTTTTTTTTTTAAATACAAAACAGACTTTATACTTCAGAGCAGTTTCAGGTTCACAGCAAAACTGAGTGGAAGATTTCCCATAGGCCCTCTTCCCCCGCACATGCATAGCCTCCCCCACAGGGGATTTGTCATATTTATTTGTCACACTTGATACATTTGTTACAATTGATGACCCTGCATTGACATGTGATGATCATTCAAAGTCCATAGTTTCCTTCAGGGTTCACGCTTTCTATGGATTGTTGTACATTGTGTGGATTTTGACAAATACGTAACACCATGTATTCACATTCTAGCAGACAGAATGGTGTCACGGCCCTGAAATCCTCTGTGCTCCGCCTATTCATCCCTCCGCCCTCCCCCCTCCCTCCTACACTCTGGCAACCACGGATTTTTTACTGCCTCCAGAGTTTTGCCTTTTCCAGAATGACATAGAGTTGGAATCCTACAGTATGTAGCCTTTTCAGATTGGCTTCTGTCACTGAGCGATATGCATTTAAGACATATCTGTTTTTTGTGGCTTGGTGGCGGGTTTCTTTTTAGTACTGAACAGTATTTCATTGGAGGGAACACACCACAGCGTGTTTCTCTCTCCACCGTTGGAAGGGCACCGTCGCCGCTTCCAGGATTTGACAACTTTGAATAAAGCTGCTGACAACATCACGTGCAGGTTTTTGGGTGGACATAAGTTTTCATCTCCTTTGGGCACATACCAAGTTTGCAGGATTGTGTAAGAGTATGTTTCGTTTTGTAGGAACCGGTTCAGCTGTCTTTCCAAGTTCCTGTGCCGTTTTGCCTTCCCACCAGCAGTGAGTGCAAAGTGCTGCTTCTCCGCCTTTGCTGGTGTCTTTGCTCCAGACTTTGGCCATTCTAATAGATGTGTAGTGATATCTCTTTGTTGTTTAAGTGTCATTTCTCTAATGTCCTATGTCGTAGAGCATTTTTGCATATATTTGTTATTTTGCATATCTTCTTTGGAGAGTTGTCTGTTCAGGTATTTGGTCCATTTTTAATCTGGTGGTTGGTTTGCTTATTGTTGAATTTTAAGAGTTCTCGGGTATTTTGGATAACAGTCCTTTATCAGTTCTGTTATTTGCAAGTAGTTTCTCCCAGTCTGTAGCTTGTCTTCTCATTCCCTAGTCTTATTTTCTTGTAATGTCTGTCTGCTTTTGGTATTAGGGTAATGCTGTCTCATAGAATAAGTTAGCCTGTATCCCTCTGCTACTGGCTCATGGAAGAGACTATAGGTAATTGGTATAATGTCTTCCTTAAATGTTTGGTAGAATTCACGAGTGAATCCATCTGGGCCTGCTTTCTGATTTGGAAGGTCATTAATGATTGATTCAGTTTCTTTACTAGATAGAAGCCAATTCAGATACTCTGTTTCTTCTCGTGTGAGTTTTGACAGATTCTGTCTTTCAAGGAATTGGTTTCATGTAGGTTATCAAATTTGTGGGCCTAGAATTGTCCATAGTATCCTTTCTTATCCTTGTAATATCCATGAGCTCTGTAGTGACGTCTTCTTTTGTTTCTGATACTGGCAATTTGTGTTCTCTCTTTTTTTCTTAGTTATCCCAGCCAGAAGTTAGGCTCTGATAAAACCCCAATAGTTTATACTCTGGTAAAATAATTTCCCTTGAGACCAGCCCTTATTAGGAAGAACAGAATGCTCTGGTGTATTTCATAATGGCTCCTTTTCCATCCCCTTATGACCATGTTCCTCCAGAGTCTTTAGTGCTCAGACTTACCCTCCAGCAATTTGTCAGTTACAATTTAGGGTTTCCTCCCCCTGCACTGGTCCCTGTGGAAGTTTTTTTTTTTTTCTCACGGTTTCTGCTCCAGTAAGTTGTGGTTCTCTGTATTCACATGTCTCTCTCTCTCTCCAGTTCGTGGGATAGCAGTATGCGCCATGTCCTCACTTCTCTGATAGATCTAAGAAGAGTTACTGATTTTTCATTTTGTTCACCTTTTTTCTTCGTCTTAGGACTCAGTGGTGACTTCCAAGCTCCCTGCAGCATTGACTGGAAACAGGAAGTCACTCCTCTCTAATTTGAGGACATTATTATTATTACCCCAATTAAACACTGCTGCCATTATCAGTCACTCTCCCTGCATTCTACCACCACCCCAAACCACAGCCTTCAGCAACCACAATCTACTTTATGTCTCTATGAATTTGCCTGTTTTGGACAATTTCTATAAATGAAATCATATAATATGTGGGCATTTGTGTTTATCCATGTGGTAGTATGTTTTAGTGCTTCTTTTTCATGGCCAAGTAATATTCCATTGTGTGGCTGTATCATATTTTACTTATTCATTAATCAGTTGATGGATGCTTGGGAGATCAAACTTTTTGGCTATTACAAATAACACTGCTGTGAATATTTATGGACAGTTTTTTCTGTGGACATATATTTTCCTTTCTTTTGGATATTCCTAGGAGTAAAATTTCTGAGTCATTTGGTAATTCGATAATTACATCTTGAAGAACTGTAGAACCATTTTCAATGTGGCTGCACCATCTTGGAGTCCTACAGGTGATGTGTTAGGGTTCCACTTTCCATATCCTAACTAACGCTTGTTATTGTGTCCCTTTTTTTGTTTTAGCCATTCTAGGGGTTGTCAAGTGGTATCTTACCGTGGTTTTGATTTCTCAGTTGATCAACAATGTTTTCATTTGCTTTATTGGTCACTTGTATATCTTTTGAGAAATACCTATTAAAATCTTTTGGTTACTTTTAATATGCTTATTTCTCTTTTTATTGTTGAGTTGCGAGAATTCTTTATATATAATCAATACTAGACTCATCAGAAATATGTTTACAAATATATTCTCCTATTCTGTGGGTTAACACTGTCTTAAAAGTGTTCTTTGACACACAAAGGTTTTTAATTTTGATGAGTCCAGTTCATCTGCTTTTTCTTTGGTTGCTTATGCTGTCAGTGTCATGCTTAAGAAATGTGCCTAATGTAAGGCTATGAATATTTACATCTGTATTTCCTTCTAGGAGTTTTGTGGTTTGGGCCCTTGCATTTTAGCGTATGATTTATTTTGAGGTACGTTTTGTATATGATGTAAGGTAAAGACCCAACTTTATTTATCTATTTATTGGCATGTGGAAGTTCAGTTGTCCCAGCATCATATATTGAAAGATTCTTTTTTCCCCTTGAGATTCTTGGCACCCTTGTCAAAAAGCAGTTGACCATAAACATAAGCATTTATTTCTAGACTCTTGATTCTGTTTCATTGATGTGTAGGTCTGTCTTTAAGCCAGTATCACAGTGTCTTGAAGATCGTGGCTTTGTAGCAAGTTTTTGAAATTAGTGTGAGTCTTTGACCTTTGTTCTTCTTTTCAAGATGGTTTTGGCTAGTCTGGGTTCCTCGCATTTATTTCCATGTAAGTTTTACAATCACCTTGTCTGTTCTTGCACACTCCCCCCAAGAAAATCTACCTGGGATTTGGCAGGGATGATGTTTAATATGTATATCAGTTTGGGGAGTGTTGTTATCTGAGCACTTGACAAGAATGGGAACTGTGCTGCTTTTGGGTCAAGTGCCTATCAGGTCTAGTTGGTTTATAGTGTTTTTCAAATTTTTCTTCTTCTTTTTTTAAGATTTTATTTATTTATTTTTTGTCAGAGAAGGAGAGAGCACGAGCACAAGCAGGGGGAGCAGCAGGCAGAGGGAGAGGCAGGCTCCCCGCTGAGCAGGGATCCGGATGCAGGACTTGATCTCAGGACCCTGGGATCCTGACCTGAGCCGAAGGCAGATGCTTAAGACTGAGCCACCTTGGCGCCCCTGTTTTTCAAATCTCTCTGCTTGTTGTTCTGCCTGGTTGCTTCATCCATTATTGAAAGTCTTGAGCTGTTCAGTTTATTTCTCCCTTCAGTTTTGACAGAGTTTGCTCCATGTATTTTGGGCCTCTATTTTTTAATGCATATGTTTATAATAGTTAGACTATTTGATGGATTTAATCTTCTTCATCATAAAGATGGGTGTAATCTTCATTCTCTGTCTCTAGTAACAATTTTTGTCAGAAGGCTTATTTTGTCTGATATTAGTGTAGTCGCTCCAGCTCTTCTTTTGGTTACTTTTGTACATGTTTTTTTCTGTCTTTAGACGTTCAGTCCATTTTGCCTTTGAGTCTGAAGTGGGTCTCTTGTAGCCACCGTGTAGTTGGATCATGGGTTTTTTTTCTTTTTTTATCCCTTCTGCTGATCTCTGCCTATGATACTGAGTATTTTTGCTGCTGATCACAGCGGCTGTGGCTGGGAGGGCAGTTGGTTATCAGGGCTGTTGTGGAGCTGGGAAAGGGGGATGGGAATAGTGCAAGTTAAATACCCCAGAACTCACTGTTCTCACCCACATTGGGTATTTCTCTTAAACAAATGTTCTTCAGATTGTCTGAAGTATTTGGTTAATTTCAAAGTTCTAAAAAAGTTGATGTTGACAGCTTTTTGCATTTTCTCATTATTTTTGTGGCAGGGTGGATTTTTGGAGGTCCTTGCTCCATCGTCCATGTGTGCTTCTCTGAATTGAATTTTTAAGGTTATCTGACCATTCGATAATCATAGAAACACAGTTGATTTATGAAAGTGCTTTTTTTTTTTAACCTATTAGAATGGCTGAGATTCAAAGGAAAGATGGATGTAGAGAAATAGATACTCTTATATACTGCTGGAAGAAAGATAAATTGGCACAACCTGCCACTGGTATGGTAGTTTGTAAAAATCCTTTATGGTGGTTATACCCTTTGATCCAGTAATTCTGCTTCTGGGCATTTATGCTAATTGTTTAGTTGGTTATGGGTCCCAGTGATATGTAGAGAGTAGTCCATCACAGCATTGTGTATGGTTGTGAGTAATTTGAAAACAACGAAATCATCCAAGAGTAGGGGATTGGATAAAAAGAATTCAGAGAACAGGTTTCTCCCAGTATCCGAAGTAGAGCGTTCCTGTGAAACGGTTACTCGAGTTACTGGAGTTGGGTTCTTGTGCTCAACAACAATAGAAACGCGGCCAGAGCTAAGAGTCAAAGGCACAGGCGAGGCCTTATTGGGGCTACCGCTGGAGCTGAAGGAGATACAGCGCCAACAGAGAATAGTTAGGTTGGCCTCCCTGAACAGAGGGGAAGCCCTGCTTATATAAAGTACCCTCCTCCTGACTGGCTGGCAGGGCCTCATCCTCATTGGTTGGAAGGCAACTCAGGCAGCTCATTGGTGTTTTTCGTAGCCAGGGGGCCTCTATTTTAAGTCCAGCTTGTATATGAGGCCACATCCTAGCTGCATTTTGATTGTGCTCCGCAAGAAAGGCAGTTTAACCATAGCCACCAATAGACAGTGCCCCAGATGCACATTTTTTTGTTGTTTTGTTTGGGGTTTGTTCCCATGGGCCTTAACTGCCATATTCCCCACCTGAGAAATTTCATCCTTCTTATTCTTAAGGGGAACATGGATGGGGGGAGGGGCTCATCTTCTGCATCTACTCCCTGCTTATTAGGGGCATAGACCCTGTCTGTCGTTGGAGGTTAAGGAAGTATCTTGCTCTCTGATCCCCGATGGTTATGGGTTTGAATCCCTGTGCAAACATCAGCTTGGAATGGAGCTGTTGTAATGCAGAGGATACAAATTAAACCAGTAAGTTAAACAGGCAAGACCCAAAAGGTAACAGCAGAAAAATGGCCACTAAGGGCCCAGGGAAAGGCAAGAACCAAGTAACACTTGGCGGGTACCCCTTAATGGAGTCCCGAATGGTTTGAGCGGTAGGGTTCTTAAAATTATGGAGCCAAAAGGTCTGTTGGAGGCTGATGTTAGCCCTTTGTTCCACCTTTCCAGAAGCATTAATGTAGAAACAACAAGATGGATTTGCAATAGCACATACTCCCCCTGGTTCAGCCAGTGAATCGTGTAAGGCTAATTTGTGATCTAAGAGCGTGAACGCAGAGAGTCTGATAAGCTTCCATTGGTTGGCCTCAGGGGCCACAATTTTAGATTCATCACTAAGCCATTCTGATTCATTGAAAGAATACCCTTGCCTTTTCTAAAAATGTTTCAGAAGCCAAAATGGCATAAAGCAAAGAAGCATTTGCAATTTCTTAAAAGCAAAAAATCCTCTTCAGATGTCTTTCAGTTAGCAAAAACAGGTACGGATATAGTCTGTCATAAAAACAAAGTAGCAGTAAGTGAACTTTTGGATAGCAGGGGAGCTTGCATATCTAGAAAATAAAATGCTATTAGGTACTAAAATTGATAATATAGATGTATAATTATTAAAGAGAAAGTGGCTCCTTGTATTGATGTGAAGAAATGATTTTAAAATGTCATAGATAGCACAGGTCTAATTTTTAAAGATATAGAACACAGATATTTATTACTGACACATGAAAAAACATCTGGAAGGTTAGTTAACATGCAACCGTTAGCAGGAACATCTCTGAACCGTTGGATTAAAGGCAGTTTTTTTTTTCTTACATTTCATTTGTCTTTTCTGCATTTCTGATGTTTTTCATAAACATATATACTGTATAGACTAAAGAAATGATAGATGTTTTTAAAGTCAAATTAAGAAATCTTTTTTAGAATGTTTATCAACTAAAATCTGGTTAAGTAAAAATAAACCTTGGGCTGCTTTCTCTTTTCCTAATTGCTTTCAGAAGGGTAAGATGGGGATAAAGTGAGGAAAGAAATCGGTATAAATGACTTGTCAAAGCAGCTTAGCCATATTAGAAAACATCCATTTTCTGTCAACTTGCTGAAAATATCTTGAAAACTGAGACAGCCTTTAGAAATAATACAAATTAAGGAGTTCATTGAAATAAGGGAGACAGTTTTATGAGGCCAGGATTTATGTCAACGCTTGTTTGTTCATCTCTGTCGGAGCAAATGCAGAGGGTTAAAAACCCAAAATAAATGAAAGTTCTGCATTGTCCACAGTCAAATAAATGCTGTGGGCTCAAAGCCAGAGGCGTCTGGACCACTTTGGTGGCCAGATTGAACCAGTTGGGGGCTTTCTTGAATACCATCTGATTCTACCCCCCCCCCTTTTTTTTTTCTGAAAAAGAGAAGAGTTTGTCTTTTGGTGGGGAATCTGCACTTTCTAAAGCTTAGGATCATTATCGGTGCTTGGTTACTCTCTAGAGAATCAGCACGCGTGATGGAACTCCAGGCACAGTAGTTCTAGGAGGTCCAGATTGCATGAAATTGTCTTCAGAGGTATTAGAGTAAGAGTCAAGGGCATGAATAAGTAAGTGCCAGTCTCGTGTACCTTCTGTGGCCTCAGTTAAATCTGCTGCAGTGACCTCTCCAACATGTTTTCACACATGAACCTGTGAAGAAATGAATGAAAGCTGTATTTTCTTTTCTTTTCTTTTCTTTTCTTTTCTTTTCTCTTCTCTTCTCTTCTTTTCTTTCTTTCTTTCTTTCTTTCTTTCTTTCTTTCTTTCTTTCTTTCTTTCTTTCTTTCTTTCGAATTGCCCATTCCTGTAATGGGAATCGTCACTTTAGGAAAAGAATAAGAGAACAGGGATTTCTTTGAAGGAGGAACACGGGCAGCTGCAATGTACTACTTCCAGACAGTGCCTGGAAAGGGAGTAGGGAAGTAGAAAGAGTGGGTTGGCTCTACCCATTTCAGGCTGGATGATCTGGAAGAGGTTACTATCCCTGTACCTTGCCTCCCTTTCAGTATACACAGCGAGGATATTATTTGTCTCAAAGTGTCACGGGGATTATTAGAATAGGTACTATCTAAACTTACTGGAGAACATTGAGATTCAGTAAGTGATAGTTCATGTTATCAATAATTTTAATGGTGAAGGAAATGCTGTTATAACTTTCATTTCTAAACAATATCCTCTGTAGCTAATTCAGTCTTCCTCAAGAGAACTCTTTGATGTGACATTATGCCTTACAGCCAGAAAAATAGACTTAACTAGTATTTGTTCAATAAGATAAAAATAGGGGGAAAAGTGTTATTTGTGCAAATGCTAAAAAACAAAGACGCTTTTGTTTAAGAAAACTCCTTTCAGAATAATAGGAGGAAAAGGTTTTAAAATGCAAAACAGGGAACTGAAATCAATATGGCTTTTAAAATACAGCTACTCCTATTCATAACATATTTGTTATCTGCTTCCATGTTTTATTTATCATGGTGTTTGTATTAGTCATGACTTTGTGCTTGGAAAAGACAGAAATTCTTGCAGACTAATTCAAGCACATAGTGGCTCATGCACCGAGGAAGCAGCCTTAGAGGCTCTTTGATCCAGGGATGAGACTGGTGATCTTTTTCTCTGGTCAAACAGCCTGGAAACACATCTTCCCATCGTAGCAACCCAAGAGAAAAAGGAGTTTCCATTTCATGTGCAAATTGAAAATTTCAGGGGTGGGAGATGTGGTATATTGACCATCTCAGTGTGAATTAACGTTGACCCATGGTCAGAGGCATATTTTGTTTTCAGAAGACTAGAGGGCATGAAGGGAAACGCACCTGGCAGAGAAAAACAGTAGCCACTATAACGGCGTTTTCCGATTACGGGTTTCAACACATCCCAGCCATTATTGGGTTGAGAATTCCATATGGCGAGGCCATGAGCTGCATCTTTAAAAAATTAAATAAAATTAGATTTAAATGAAATTGAATAGAAAAGATCAAAGGGTATCATAGAGAATTATTGTTTCATGAAACTCTTGTTTCCATTGTGTGTGTCTATGCGTGTATGCATGTGTGTTTGGACTAAGTACAACATAAAATGAATTCTTCATGTGGGTCACGATTTTCAAAGGCTCCCAGTCTGCCCTGCACAGTGCTCTCCCTGGTAAATGACTGCTCTCAACGGAAAGGTAGTCCGCTGTATACTGGGCTCTTATTCTGTGTTCCAACCTAGGCATCAAGAGGAACAGGGAGTGTGGGATAGCGCCAGCTGGGGATGGGAAATAGTTGCCCCCCCTACCCCCCCACCCCGGCATCAGGGTTGGGTTTTTTGTTTTGTTTTTGTCTGGGGAATCTAGGGGCAGTTTTTTTCTTTCCCCTTCTGTGACTCAATTTGAGGTAGAAGTAATTATCAGAAATGGCTGCAGCCGTAAATTCCACTCCATTTGTACAGTCTAACATAAAAAATCTCTCATTAGCAGGGCTGGCTTCACAGGTGTGCAACCCTGTGCAATCACATGGGGCCCCATGCTTGGCTCAATGCCCTCATGTCTCCATCTTAATTTTTTTTTTAAAGATTTTATTTATTTATTCGACAGAGATAGAGACAGCCAGCGAGAGAGGGAACACAAGCAGGGGGAGTGGGAGAGGAAGAAGCAGGCCCATAGCTGAAGAGCCTGATGTGGGGCTCGATCCCAGATCGCTGGGATCACACCCTGAGCCGAAGGCAGACGCTTAACCGCTGTGCCACCCAGGCGCCCCTCCATCTTAATTTTTGAACATGGCCTCGCATTTTCATTTTGTATGGGGTCCTGCAAATTATGTAGCTGGTCCTTTCCACTAAACCGAGACATCAGTGATTAGAATCCTTTTGCCTGCACCCAGAGAGCTGTGGCCATCCTTAGATCTCCCCTGTGCTTGTGGGGCACGTGACACCTTCAGGAGGAATATATATCTTAAGTTCCCTGTTAAACTTCATTTCACCTGATGCCTCTTCGTTTTAATTCTTTTTTTAAAAAAAATGCCACTGAACGTGCTCTTCCTGATTAATTTGCAGCTTGTTAATCTATACTGTAATTAGCAGCTGATTTCCTGCCTCACTTCCCCAACAGTGCCAGGCTGACATGCCCAGTGAGGACGGTCAGAAACTAATCATTGAAGCCGTGGCAGCACAAACTTATGTTTAATGTATGCCCCAGTTCTCCCCATCCCTTCACTGCCCCCGCATCCCTTAAATAGGCTGTCAGCTTACTAAAAGGGAAGAGACAGCATCGAATTTAAAAGAACTTGCACTTGGGTTATGTATTCATTAAACTGAGTTCCTAACGTACAGTGTTCATACGCCAGCACTTCCTTCCCATCTCATCTTTGAGTTGTCCCTTGAACTGACTTAATGGCTAGACCCACCCCCTCCTGCCCCAACCCCCCGCCGAAAGCTACCCAGCTAATTAAAAACTATGGATGAACTGGGCGAAATAATGTTTTATTTTTCATGCCCTGGAAATAAACGTCTTAAAACGGTTTTATCTTTGTGATTGTGCTCTGTGCTTTCATTGCCAAATTGCCCAGCGCTCAGTAAGAGTTCCTTTGGCACAGATACAAAATATATATAATCTTTTGTTTTGTCTTAATTCAGATTCACTAAAACCATCAGAAGTCCCATGCTGTTCAGGTCCTCTCCCACCTGAGTAGGGAGGTCTTACTGTGGGACTTGTCAAACCAAGAGGAAAAGCTCCTAAGACGTCGGAGCTGGATTGTCAGGTGGTCTGAGCTATCCAGCTAAACGATTCGCAGGTTGGGGTTTCAGCTAGCTCACCACACAGAAGTAGAGCTCTTTCCAAGGGGAGAGATGGCAGGGTAAAGACGGTAATGAAGAAACACCTGGGGGAGGAGGCCTTTTGTGACAAAGTCAAAAGTCCTGTTGTTGACACTGATAATAAGATCCCTGTTTTTTGTTTTGTTTTTTGAGTCTGGCAGGCCCTGCTCTCTGGTTTTAGTTTGAGACTGAGTCTTGGGATGAGCAGTGAAGTATTTACCTGCCTTTCCACAGATCCTCCAGGCACTGAGCACACAAAGGAGCCAACACCTAAAGATAAAATCATTCTGTTTGTTAGCAGACAGTGAATGAGTGTTCATCAGTAGACGTCTTCCTCTTTCTCATCTCATCCACAGAGTACCTTTAGAAAAACCAAAGATAAATTGTCAGCCTGCTCTTGGGGAATGCTGTATATCACTTGAAACACTGAAATTAACACAGAATCCTTCATACCACAAGCCATATGCTAAATTCCAAAACTATCCCAAAATTTCTCCAGTGGTGCCAGTCGTTTTGCTAATTATTCAGTCCCATTAACCGGTACGCAGCACCACCAGGAGAAATAATGCTTCTTGCTCTTTGATCACCCAAGTACACCATCCCCATGAAGATTTTGTTTCTTTATCTTTAACACTGTGAGAAAAAGCGTAATTCTTGTTGGAATTATTACGATCTGCGTTCTTTTGAATGAGTATCACAGTCTCAGGAGATAAGAAACCTATGCATTCTTATCAAACCTTCTGGCTGCCTGGGATGTAAAGCTGCAGGAACATTGAGGGGCGTTTGTCATTCCTGTTTCTTCTCTTCAGCGGCTGTGCCCCTTTCTAATGCGTTTAGCAGTTGGCGTGGCGCAGCAGTTGCCTTGCTGTTTCATACGGGGTGTTTCTCCAGTGGGGTTCAAGGAGCAGGGGCGAACTTCACTCTCTGTCTTCCCGGGCAACACAGGCCCTGGTGTTATCAGGGTCTGCGTGTCACTGTCAGGGGTAAGGGGTTCTCTGGGTTCGCTCTCTCATTCCACTTTGCTGTCCTCAGACTGGGTTTGCTCAGAATTTCACTGTTGAACCAGACTCTCCACTCAGAGTGTTAGCAGACCGTAACTAAGGTGACAAGGGAAGAAGTCTCTATGATATCAGGGCTGGGGGCTTTGGAGTGACCTGCAGCCTCTTCGGCAGCCAGCCTGAGCCGACTTCACGGAAGTCCCTGTAGGCTTCCGAATGCACAGGTGGGTTTAGACTCCCAAGTGGGTTAGCTACAGGTTTAGCTGAAAGCAGAACTTGTAGAATGGATTCCTTGACCACAGGTCCATAGAGATTTCTTCAGAAAAATACTTCTTACGATAAAGGAAAGCCTCAAAGAAAAAGTATGTATTGCTGTTGCACTTCGGCCATTAACATTAACCAGTGAGAGGCATCTCATATGGGGAGGGGAAAGCCTTTGAGCTCACATCTTCCAGTCCCAAGCTTGGTGTTTGTCCTGCACCACCTTGCTTTGAATGTCAGGCTAAGGTTAGGGACATTCTTGTCCCTGAGTTGAATATCTCCTGGCAGAAATTTCCAGGGCTAAGTGTTTATTGACCATCTCTCATGAGTGAGGCACTGGAACGATCTCTACAAACCATCTGGCTCAGTGGCTTTTACAGTTGAGGCTAAAGAGATTGGAGTATCCAGGGTTACTCGGACTTGGGTTTCCATTGGCAATTTTAGCAAAAAGAGCTTAGAATTTGAAAGAGGATTGAGATCCCAGATTTACTACTTTCTTACTGTCTGGCTGTAGGGGCTTTCAAAGCCTCGGTCTGTTTAGCTGTAAAGTAGGGATAAGAACAGTGCATTCTTCAGCGGTGTTGGGGTTATTGTAAGTGGATTCAGTGACTTCATACATGTAAAGTATTTAGGACAGTCCCTGACATATAGTAAATGCTATAAAAGTGAGGATTATAATTATGGTGATGATTATTCCTAATCCAGGAGTCTGAAAATATTCCGTTTTGGAAATTTGCTCCTTCCCTGGGGTTCGGACTATAAAAGCTACAACCTCCAGACATTAAAACTCAATAAATTCCCTACATTTGGAAGATGTTTTAGGGCTTATTTCTTTGCAGAAGGAGCAAGGGGGTAAAGGGCACCATGGCTTCAAGATTTAACAGTCTTGATTAAATGTCCAGATGGGCTGAGGAGAGAGAAAGAAGGCAGGCAAAAGGTTTCATATATGAAATCCTATGAAAACACACCAATTTGAGATCTCTCAGTGTTCCTTCTCTTTCCAGCAGTCATCTTAAAGAGAAAGAGAGACTTCTTGGGGCGCCTGGGTGGCTCACATGGTTAAGCGTCCACCTTCAGCTCAGGTCATGATCTCCAGGTGCTGGACTTGAGTCGGGCTCCCAGCCCAGCAGGAAATCTGCTTCTCGCTCTCCCTCTGCCTCTCCCCCTGTTTGTGGTTTCTCTGTCTCTCTCTCTCTCCAATGAATAAATTTTAAAAAATCTTAAGAGAGAGACTTCTCTTTAGATATTGAAATTCTTATTCCATGTGATTAGATTGCTCTGGAAGCTTCTTACGAAGTCTGATGAGAATCACTGTCACTGTTTGCACTTTCGTGCACTTGGTCTTCTACCCTGGCTTGGACCATTTGCTAATAGTTTCAGTGTAGATCTGAATTCCTTAGTGAGCTTATAAGCTCCTTGGCAAGAATAGCTAGTGATGCATATTGGCAGAGCAGCTGACCACCTACATGGTTATGTTTAGAGCAGTGGTTCTCAACAAAGCTGGTGGGAGGCTCTTTTGCCCCCACCCCCACCGCCAGGGAACATTTGCCAATGTTTGGAGCCATTTTGGGGTCTCACAACTGGAGGGGTGCTGCTGGCATCCAGTGGGAGAGGTTAAGGATGCTACTAATCTTCCTGCAGTGCACAGGACAGCCGCGCACAACGACGAGGACCGCCATACCTTCCCCCACCCCATTTCCCCCTGTGCCAGCTCCTTGACCGTCAGGAATTCCGAAGTTAGAGGATCATGTGTTTGTCTGGTGTCGAGCCCTGTTAAAATGCCAGGACGCATCAGGCTTCCCCCGACACTTCTGTATTAGGGGGATTTCGTTTACCCACCAGCTCTTTCCAAAGGTAGATTCTGTAAAGACAGATTAAATACAGGAGCACCAGAGAGTCCTTCCGAGGGGAAAGGCACTGGAAAGAGCTTACTGAAACCTAAAATTAACTTAATTCCTTTTTGCTCGGGGGCAATCAGACCTTTTGTAGCCCCCCAGGGAGGCCCCACACAGCGACCTGGTTGAAAACGAGAGCAAAGGGCATCCGCTCAGAGCCGGTCATTCTTTACGGAGTGTCGGGCCCCTCCCGCGATGGCGGCGCCAGCTGTCACTCCTTGATGCCCGCTCTTGGGCCACGGACTGCGGCAGCAGAACGGCAGGCTGGTGCTCCAGGCATCTGAACGCCGCTGTCTGATCCCCCCAGGCGCCGAGCCCAGGCTGGAACGGAGGGCACATTTTCAAGTTTAGCACCTCTCCCTTCTGGATCAAGCTCAAAAGAAAATCAGAGACACCCAAAAGTCTCATCCAGTGTGCATTATTTATTAGTCAAAAAATCACAAGGGACCACGGTGTTTACTTTCTTTCTCCTGGATTCTTAAAAGTGCACATTCCCCTTTTGAAAGCGTTCAGCAGTTATCCAGAACAGTGCACTTTCCAGCGTGCAGTTGGAGTCGATGTATTCTGTGAGCTCTGCATCAGAACCAAGCAGGTTTTTTTTAAGAAGTTTTAAGGAAATGAGTTTTTTCTTCTCCAAAAAGAGACTTCAATTTCCACTTCACCCTGATACCATTTTTTTTTTACCAGTAGTAAAATAGGCATAAAACTTCACGTTTCTGAGTGCACAGTTGAGTGGGGCTAAGAACGTCCACGTGGCTGCGCAGCCATGACCGCCCATCCAGCTCCAGAAGTTTTTCATCTTTGCAAACTGAAACCCTGAGCCTGTTAAGCTGTAACTCCCACTCTGCCCTTCCCCCAGCCCCTGACAACCACCATTCAGCTTTCTGTCGCTGTGAATCTAACCACTCTAGGTACCTCACAGAAGTGGAATCATCCAGTATTTGTCCCTTTATGACCGGCTTCTTTTACTTGACGTGTCTTCAGTGTTCATCCGGGAAGCATGTGTCACAATTTCCTTTCTCTTTAAGGTGAAGTGGTACTCCACTGGATGTCTCTTCCACGTTTTGTTTACCCACTCATCCATCCGTGGACACTTGGGTTGCTTCTACCTTTTGGCTATTTAAATAATGCCGTTTATGAAAATGGGCAGAGGGGTACCTGGGTGGCTCAGCTGGTGAAGCAGCTGCCTTCGGTTTAGGTCATGATCCCAGGGTCCTGGAATCAAGCCCCATGTCGGGCTCCCCGCTGAGTGGGGAGTCTGCTTCTGCCTCCTTCTCTGCCCTTCCCCAACCCCCCGCTCATGCTTGTGTGCACGCCTTCTCTCAAATAAATAAATAAAATCTTAAAAAAAAAAAAAGAAAAGAAAATGGGTATATAAATATCAGTTCAAATTCCTACTTTCACTTCTCTGGGTTCCTGCTTTCAGTTCTTTCTCTCATCCTGAAGTGGGCTTACTGGATGATATGGTAATTCTATTTTTAATTTTTTGGAGGAACTGCCTCCTGTTTTTCTTAGTGGCCGTACCGTTTTACATCCTTGCTTGCAAACAAGGGTTTGAATGTCTCTACATCCTTGCCCAACACTTAGTATTTTCTGATTTTTTGTGTATAAGTTTTATAATAGCCATCCTAATGGATATGAAGTGATACCTCATTGTGATTTTGATTTCCTTGATGATTAGTGATGTTCAACGTGTTTTCATGTGCTTATTGGCCATTTGTGTATCTTCTGTGGAGAAAGGTCTTTTCAATTCCTTTGCCCCTCTTTGAATCAAGTTTTTTGTTGTTGCTGAGTTGTAAGAGTTTTTTATATAGTCTGGATATTAAACCCTTATGATTTGCAACTATTTTCTCTCAATCCACAGATGATATCAGTAGCTTGAAGTCCTTACTTTTCTAGCATACCAAATATGGTAGTCACTTCAGTAGTGAAAAGAGTCTCCTTTGTCAATGCTAGTTATTTTTTTACCCTGCCTGAAGTCAAAGAGAATGAGCGGTATGGACTCTAGATGTCCTTCCTGTCATCTGCTTGTTTGTTGGTTTAAATAGATAAACAGTTCTAACATTTCTGTAAAATGAAATTTTTATTCCCCATGGCTAGTCAACTCAGTGAAATGTCCACTAGGTGGTACTGTAACTACAAAATAAAGCTGAAGGTGGATTCCAAAGTCGTCCTGACAAAAGACTTGCTTCACAAAAATACAGTATTTATGTGACCTTGAACAAACTAATCACATTTATAAAATACTAGCACTAAAATTAGAGTTTACCTATTGCAGCCTTCTCCCTGTGAAATGAGAAAATTGGGATCCGGTGAGTTTAAGTGACTTGCTCAAGGTCATACTGCTGGTTACTGATGGAGTGAGGCTTCCCTGCAGGACTTTCACCCCCAATCTGGTACTTAATTCAGTTCCCCATGCCGCCACTGCTTACTGTTAAGAGTCTTCCAGAGTGTCCTGGAATATGCGAAAGCCCTGGTTAGTGTCGCTTCTTCCAGGAGTAAAGGAAACCACAGATGTGAGCAAGATACTCTGTTGCTTCTGGAAAGATGCTTGGGCTACAGTTTAAACAAAAGTCCACTAGTTTCCTATTAATCTTGGGGAAACCATTTAATATCCAAGCCTTGGTACCCTTATCATTTAATTAAGAGGTTGTATTAAATGTATGCAGATGAACTTCAACCTCTGTATTATATAAAAATTGAGTCTGGCACAGGAACTCTGAGACTGGAGGCCTAATATTTCTGTAACTTACTTTTTTAAAAAAAGTTTTTATTTAAATGCCAGTTAGTTCACATACAGTGTAGAATTAGTTTCAGGTGTACATATAGTGATTCAGCACTGCTGTACATCACCCAGGGCTCCTCAGGACAAGTGTACTCCTTCATCCCCATCACCTGTTTAACCCCCCTTCCCCTTAGGTAACCATCAGTTTGTTCTCTCGAGTTAAGAATCTTGTTTCTTCGTTTGCCTCTGTCTCTCCCTTTTTTACCCCCCTTTGCTTGTTAAACTTACTTCTTGTTTGGCAGCCTAGCTCTGTTATTTCTTTTTTGACCGTCAGATGTGGAAATTCCTATTTACCATTTCTTGTGGCATTGGATGAAATTGGCTAACCATGTTTAAACTTTCTGCAACTTTCACTTTGACTAATGTTGGTTCTAGACATTACCAATAATACATCAGCCTGCAATTTAAATGGAACTGCTAACGAAATAAGACTCTTTTATGGAAATGTATTGCAGGGGGTACAAAAATAGCACTGATGTGGGACATTTATGTGGGCTTCCCAGAGCAGCTTGCCGTGCTCAGGACTGGTAATCATTCACAGATTTTCACACACTGTTTCTCACCTGCCTCTTCCCTAAGTAACTTGCTGCTGTACCACCAACATGCTTCGCTTTTCACTCTCTGTCTGTTTACAGAATCATCCCACCAGACAGGACATTTTCGACATTATGTTTGTACCGCTCAGTCATGTTCAGAGTAACGGTTTTTATTTAACCTCATAATGAATATAAATGATATCTTCACGTTTGATCTATCACCATACAAGAGTCCCTCACCAAAGTCAGAATTATCTTCCTGGAAAATACATCAGTCAGCGAAAAGGCAGGATCATTGCCTCGTGGAAAACAAGGGTGGGGGCAGATAATGTAAACGTCTTTACACGTAGAATATTATCATCACAGCATACGAGAGTTCTAGAAGGCAAAGGGAGGTGAAAAGCCCGCACCTTTTTCATGGATTACCTTATTCAGTACACATCGAGCTTTGTTGTCCATTTTAAAAATGTTCCAGCCAGTTCCCATGCCTCAGTCACTAGCCTTTGCCTTTGTTTCTCTGTTCCAGGTGTTAACAGAATGTCTGTGTCATTGTCTGGCCTTTTTACAAGTTATCCTGGGGTGAAGGGCATGGCTTTCTGGGTTACAGACTGAAGCAGGGAGCATCATTTGGCCCAACATCTGCACTATTCCGCAGACCTGCCTCACAGTCTGGAATAGAGGGAGCAGTAACTATAGCCACGTCCTGCACTCGTTGAAGAGGGCACTGAACTGAACACAGGCTTTTAAATATTTGACATGCAAGTAGAAAAACATATTATCTCAGAACCAACTGGGTAGGGACTATCCCATTTTTGTTTTTTGAAAAATACCTAATGAAGAGAGTTTACTTTTGCTAGGACTAAATTGAACAGAAATAGTAAAAAAAAAAAAAAAAAAAAAAAAAAAAATTTTGGATTTGTTATGTTCATTCAACATCCAGATGTTTTTTTTTAAGATTTTATTTATTTATTTAACAGAGAGACATCCAGGGAGAGAGGGAACACAAGCAGGGGGAGTGGGAGAGGAAGAAGCAGGCTTCCAGTGGAGGAGCCCGATGTGGGGCTCGATCCTGGAACACCGGGATCACGCCCTGAGCCGAAGGCAGATGCTTAACGACTGAGCCACCCAGGCGCCCCCATCCAGATATTTTCTATAATGATGAATTGAAAAATCAAAAAATAGTAAAGTTTTTAAAGATATTTAAGAGCTATAAAATTATGACTTTTGCTCTGTAAACGATAGCATTAGGTTCAGATCCGTATTGACAAAATTTGCATGATATTGTTTTGAATGCCAGGTTTGCATCACTAGCACTGATCTACGAAATCTGAAATATGTATTTTCATCTTTCTATGAATTCCACAGAATTCTGCCAAGAAAATACATCTTACAGGTTTTGGACATAACCAGATCATTTCATATCCTAAGGACACTCTGTTGAGTCCATTTTTTTTTTACCTGCACGTTTAATCTAATGGGCTGTTTTTAGCTTTACAAACGAGGTGATTTGTTTTTTAAATTAATCATGCATCAGTCATTCTCCTCTGAAAGCAACTTTAGATATCTTTCAAAATGTAAAATACACATGTCCTTTGCCTGGGCAGTTTATTTGTACACATTTGTACGAAAACTTAAGTGCAAAGATGAAAAAAGACTGGGGAGAATCCACATGCACATCAAGGTGGCTGATTCAGAAGATTAGTCAAGCCCTTTAAAGGACATACAAGCTGGATTTACATGTACTGACATAGAACAGTCTCAAAAGCATGTTATTAAGTGAAAAAAAGGAAATCATCGACCATGCGTAAAGTCTCTTTCCATTTATCTAAACATTATACATAAATTCATATTATATGTATGTACATAAAATTTTTCTGAAATGATACAGGAGAAAATGGGACGGTCACCTGGATCTCAGGTGCAGGGAGCTCCTGTTTCTCTTTGCATATTTTTTGCTGTTAAAATTGTTTTTACCACGTATATATAATTTTCATTTTATCAACTAGCAGTTTCGTTTAGAAACTGGCACTTTGCAATTAGGGAGCCATTTAAACATAGATATGTCGTATGTATTGTTTGTACCATCTAAATATACTCCACCCTTTCTTATTAAATGGTTCTTGAATGTATTCCTTGACACAGAGCATTTGTAATGCTGTTCAGGGCTTTTAATTTCGTGTTGCTTTAAGGTCTTACATGTTGATGCCTGTGCTGAGTAACTTCAAGGAAAAACCACATCAAGAATGTGTGGAAGCTGTGTTAGAGGGAAGGGTCATCTGAGGAAAGAATAATTTGAAAATGGGTAAAAATTAAATTCTGAAAGCGAGTGTAGGGCAGATCCTTATGTGGCAATGCACACAAATACTTAACGATGCCCCCCCTCCTCCCACCTGCTGGAGGGAAATACTCCTGTAAGCTTTCCCGATAAACTTTTCTTTGACTTGGCTTACACGGATATAATATTTTCAGGCAGTGTTTAACCGGGAAATATTATAGTTGGGAGGATGGATATTTGTATCTTTTAGAATTTTGCTTTTGTGGAGTTAGCAGGCTTAGAAAACTTGAGAGCAGTTCAAAAGTGCATGATATTTGTATGTTGGGGAGCTAAGTGTTGATTGATAGAAACTTCAAGTGTTCCCAGAGCCTGATACTGGACCGTAGAAGTTGCAAAAACAACTGATGTGCCAGTGGGCGGTTGATGTGCAGCTAGTGAAACTGGAGAACATTTCAGCTGCTAAGGGAGTCATCAGCTAGTAGAAGCCAGAAGTGCAGTTATGGTTCATAGGGTCCTTATACAAGTTGATATTGAGCACCCAGTGAGAGCTCTATGGTGATAACTCCTTGGTGTGGTAGGAATGGTAGAAAAGAGCATAGTGAGTCTTTTCTCTGCTGGGAAGATTGGAGACCTGAGCCGTTAGAGCCGATGCTGGCTTTAAGCCATATAGATGTGAAAGTCATTTTACTTTACTCTCTTTTTCTAATAGGAAGAATTATGAGCTGGAGAAGAGGCAGAGAGGGAGAGAAAAATGCCAGTGGATGTGGGAGAAATTGTGGAAAAGTGGAAAAGAGATTTCTAACCTGGTAGAAAGTTGATAATTATTTGCAGGCCTGGTGAAGGATAAATATTGAGGTAGCCAAAAGTGAGAGAAATTACTACAGGATCGGAGGGCCTTGAGGATGGTTCCTTTGCTGGTTTTAAGAAGATAAATGAGGCGTTGTTTGTGGTACTTGTGGGGATAGATTGCCGTCTGTTGGAAGACAGTTACAACAGATTTTCAGCATGTTTGTGTTTTAATGCCAGCAGAGCTTAACTCGAAGGTTCCATTTCATGGGCATAATTTCATGGAGAGTCTTTGCCTTTGCAAAATGTCATCAACTCTGGTCGGTACCTGAACTGTCAAATATGAGCTCAATCCTTTAATGTTAAGGTTCTGATCTTCAGTAAATGGCACAGGCTCCAAGTTGAGATAACAAGCTGTTATCGGGTAAAGGAAAGCTGGGGCACAGCCTTTGACAAGGCACCATGAAAGCAAACCTGAGGGAGAAGTGCTTCTGTTAGGATGTGATTGGATAGGTCTCACGGGAGTGAGACTACCGATGAATCATAGAACTTCAGAGCCAGAAAGGATTTTAGTGACCCTGCTCGTTTTACAGATAAGGGCAGTTGAAGCTCTGGGATGTGAAGGGAAAATGAGGCCGCCACCATCTATCTCCTAATTCCCATTCCTCCATAGAGAATTTGGTTAACTCAGCTGCTATAACAAAGAGTCCTGAAGTACAGTAGCGTAAAGAATAGAGACATCCATTCCTCTTCTAAGGACGCAATCCAGTGCAGCAGAGCAGAGCTGCCCCTCTTGACCCGTCAGGAGCCCAGCCTCCTTCAAGTCCCCGTCTCACTGTTCCCGAGGGCACGGTTATCATGTGGGCAGTTGCGCTGGGTCACTGCCTCATCCAGTTTCAGCGAGTAGAAAGCAGAGGGCTTTGTGGTGGAGTCCCACCTGTTGGAAGGCCCAGACACGGAGTGATACACATCGTCCTATTTGTGTTTTATTTGTAGGAACTCAGTCACAGGGTCACATACAACTTTAAGATGTGCTTAGACATGGAGTCTAGCTGGCAAGTCATTTCTCTGGCTACAGTTATAGTGTAATAGGAAAAGGAAGAAACCCATTTGGATGAACAGTGAATGGTCGAGGCCACAGGGGCCCCCCGGACTCCCAGGCAGGTTACTGACCTGCAGTTTTGGCTCCTGAGAAATCTACAACCATACCACCTGATTTCCATCCAGATTGTAATATATCCTGACGGAAGTCCCCTGATTTTGGCATACTTGGCGGGTCTTGGGATTGTCTTTCCTGTTAATGGCTCCTGTTGATCCCCACATTCTTCGCAGGGCCCATGTAGAGCAAAAAGCATCTCTTACCTGGTAGTAACATGCCCGCTGCTAGGGACAATGTGGTATCTGCCATCAAGGTCCTATTAATATATCCAGGGCTGGGAGCATATTGTGGCAGAACAGCGGAATTCTGCAGCTCCGTAAATGCTCCCCACCCACCACCCCCGACCACCACTGGGATCATTAAAGTAAATTGACTGTTTGGGAGCTTGTTATGAATGTGAAATTAGATAATACATTTAAATGGCAATTTATTTTGTCAAGAGATATTTATGGAGTGTTCCAGGAACTGTGCTAAATACTTAGGATGCTCTAGTCTAGGAGATATCACCCAGGGCTCCTAAGAAGCCCAGTGAAGGAGACGCTGAAGTCAGCGGGCAGGTGGCAGTGCAGACTGGCAGTAACTACAGGTGCTGGGGGAACGGCAACCAGAGGCACTTAACCGCTGTTGGGAGGCCCACAGGTCTGAGGAAGCAGGCCTGGGCTGACACCTAACAGCAGGCTCAAGGACACCATCCATACCAAGGCTGGATCAAAGGGACTCCAAATGCTTCTGACTGTTTCTCTGAGTATTTCCTTTGGCCTCCCCCTCCTCCAGTGTTACTTCCCAGGACTCTGCTCGTCGAGGCTTATGGGGAAAAGACTGAGATTTTGCTTCCAAGAGAAATTGTTTTCCTTGACTTTGGCATTGTGAGGTCAGTCCCTACACACAAAGAAAGGAAAGTGATTTGATAAGGATACCATTATGACAGGAGAGTTCTGGGAGATTTGGCTTTTACTGTTTCAAATTAGGAAATTGAGCAACAATTTAATAAGGGCATTCAGTAAGTACACAAAGTAATTTAACATTGTTAAATATCCCACTGGCTTATGAATTTTTTAATTAATTCAGATATATTGGTTTTTCAAGGGAGAATACCCATTACCTTTCCTATTATTTGTATTATACAATGATAGTCTTAGGAAGCGTGCTAAAGAATAATAAATATGATCAGCAGATACACACCAAATTGGTATTTGTAGACCGCTCTAGGGGAAGAGGTAGTTTGACCTACATCATGAGTGTTTAAATTCTCAGACTGTACTTCGTCTCCCTGTACCCTCCCCCATCATAGCACCATATTCCCGAGAATCCTCCCCAACGATTTTATAATAGTGTCTATCTGATTACAGTCATCTTTTAATCTGTGAAAGCTTATTTGCTTTCTAATTAAAGACAGACTTTTAATCATAGCCCTTATCATGCTGAAAGCAGTGGTATCCACAGAGCCATGCATAGGCAACGCGAGCATGGCTGACTTTCACAGAGGGACCGCTTATCCTCTTAAAGCCAGGAAAACAGGTTAGACTCTGGGAAAAGTGAATGCAAGATGTGCTTTCTGTAGCTCTTTCACATCTGACTCTGAAACCTTTCATATCTATATCTATATATTTAAACGTATACCACCTTCCAGTGATCACAGTGAAGAACATGTTTCTCAAATATGTGTGAGCAATGTGACTTCAAAAGTGGACTTAAATTCTATACTACCTGTTTATAAAAAAAAAAAAAAATCCTCAGTGAACAAAATTCCCATCTCTACAAATGCTAATTTTGAAATTGCCCTCAATTTAAAATCACTCGGGAGGAAGTAAGACAAAATCTGTAGGCAGAATAACTTCTGTGGAAAGCCAGTAAGTTTGCACAAGTACTTTGGGATTACAAGGTGTAACAGCAGACACAGAGGGTTCCAGATAGCAAACCAAGGAAACAAAGAGTCTTGGATGGAAAGGGTGAGAAGACTCAAGTCTACACTTGGCGTCACCAGAAATGCCTTGTGGGTTTGGAGCGAGTTCTTCCACCTCTGCTGGTTGTCGCTGGATCTGCTGTAATCAGGAGATTGGGTCCGGATGAAAGCCAGGTTGCCTTGCTGCTTATTCTTTAATGCTTGAGTGGGAGTGTAAAACACTCTTTCAGATAAGTCCCATGGAAGCTTCTCTCAGCTTGGCAGTTTCATCGAATTAGCAAACATTTATTGAGCACCTTCTCTACCTGGCTTGTGCAAGATACCGCAACCTATCCATGAGACTCTCCTTGATATCATCCAGAGTCACTTGCTAATAAGACTCTAAATGAACCACCGGAACGCTTTCTTCATCTTCAATTCTTTCAGATTTCTGTAGTATTCTTGAAGGCTCCGCCATTTTTGCTAAGGTACAGTTGTTGCAGTTTTGCCTCCGCCATGTTTATTTTGTTTTATGGTCTGTTGGCAGGTCAGCTACAAATAGACGTACTTGCCAAAGTGATAAATTTACAAGTGACTACAGGCTTTTCAAAATGAGGTTATCCTCCCCACGGTGTGCATGATAAGACTTAGAGAAAGCGTTCCATTACCCACGGCCAAGGGAAGCATTCACACTCTTTGATCTGTGAGTGTCTCCCAGCCTGATCATGAGCACGGCGTACCTGCAGCCATCATGTTGCAGGACAGTGGCACCGGGCTTCAAATTCATTTTTACATTTCCCTTGGCAGAACCCCAGTTCCTGTTAGAATTAATGTAATAGCTTCACTTCAGTGACCTGGTTCTCTCTCTTTCTCTCTCTCTTTGGAGGTCTCTCTGTTCCTTGCCTCATTTCCTAGTTGTCCTGGCAACAACCATCAAATCGAAATTACAGGAAGTGAAAGGTCTTCCTTGTTTATGACTAAAGAGAAGGGGAGCCATGGACTCAGATACGGATTCTTACTCCTGGTATCCACAGGGTGGCAGCATTGCTTTGAGCGAGGTCCCTGCTCTCAGCACCCCTCTCCCCACCCACCCACCCACCCACCCCATTGTAAAATTTCTCCCTACTTCTGGCCAACCACAGTTATCCATGTCTTCTGTTTTCTGGGCTTTGTGAAGTGCACTGAACTGTCTTAAAGCGCATGTCTTCAAGTCCAGGCTCATTGAAGTTAGTTTGCAGCGTGGGGTTATGTCAGGCCTCCCTGTTCCATCAGGGGAACCACTCAGCCCACTCTGGAATGCCTGTGTTCTTCTGGCAATATCTCCAGAACACATGTGGAATCTTTGCTGATCTGAGCAAGTGAAGGCCAGAAAGAAAGCTGGACAGACTTGTCCAAAATCAAGGTATTGGGGGAAAGGGTTGGATGATGTGGAAAGCAGATGCTTAATAGCTCCCTTAATCACCTCTGATTGCTAAATGGGATTCCACTGACTCCACATGTCGCATGCTATTCAGACTATGAAGGGGAAAAGATTTGTAAAGGAATAAATGTATCAGAAGAGAGAAGCTTGGAAAGTCAAAGCAGTACTGGATCTCCCTTTATCCCACTCATGAGTGGGTCTGTATTTAAATCGCTTTCGGGAGGTAGGCTTACCTCCACTGTTTCAGATATATGCCCATGTTCATCCTTGTTCAAAATAGTCACTTATCCAACAAATATTTCCTGATTACTGGCCATGAAAAGGTGACGTTTGGGTGTTGGGAGAGATTATAGATGGAAGTAAGGCACAGCCTATACCCTCCAAGAAGCTTACACCTCTCAGGGCTGCCATGACACATACATGAATATAATGTAAACTCACGTGGGGGTTCATGTCATAGTGATTATTAACCATGCATGATTTCAGAGATTTTTTTTTTTCCAGCTAAATGGGGAGGATTCAATAAAGAGGCAGCTCTTAAACTAAGACTTGAAATGGGTCCGTTTTCAAAAGAACATGAGGGTTAAGGATATTCCAATCAGGGAGTGGTGGCAATAAAGGAAAGCAGTAAACCAAATAATAGAGGCATATTCAGGGAAGGTGGAGCCACTCCACTTGGCTGGAGGATAGAGGGCCTGGGGTCAGCCTCTGTACGCCATCTTGGAAATGACCCTGACTGATGCGTATGCTTTCTTTTTCTTCGTTGCATAATGACCATAACCTGATCATTACAAATGGGATTATATTTTCAGAAGAACCTTCTTACATTTAAAATGTTCTTATTAAGGCCCTGTCTGTATTTCCTAATTAAGGGAAACTTGCACTAGGATTACAACTGCTAGGAAGAGGCAAGTCTGTTTGCTTGCTTCCTTGTTTTTCCTATTTTGCATTTAAGAAAAATTGAGTGCCCCCAACATCTGTTCTTAATAATACTATGACAAATACAAGGACCGGTATAATTGAAGTTGGCCCAAGTATTAGGAATCTTTTCATACTGGTGGAAAGGAATGGTGAGATTTCTTTAATATCAATTTGGCATTTATAGGAGGAAAGCTGGTTTTCAATGGAGATAGCATTTTTTAAAGATACACTAGACGTGACTACTCAGATATCCTTTTGTCAGTCGTGACTTCTACTGCAGGATTGCAAAACTGTATATCCATTCGGTTACAGAGACTTTTTAGCCCAATCTTGCAAAATATTCATGATTGTAATACGATTGAGAAGAAGACAGTGTAAATTAGTGAAGAAATACAGAATACCCACAATATTTTTCTTTAGCCCACCAAGACCTATTACTGGGTCATAAAATGAATTCAGTGGGTCTTATTCAGTGTATATTTTTTAAAAATATAAGTGGCTGAAGTAGCATAGGGAAAATATAATGCAGTTGAGTAGAATTGAGTACATTGCATATTATAAGAAAAGATACTGTTTCACGAAACTTTCATTTCAGCTATGTGGATTACTGGATTGCTTTGTATGGGTCATGATCAGTAGTTTGAAAAACAGTAGTTCAGAGAAATGCCAGTTTATTCCTTTCAACTGTGCACACCATAAATGAATTATACCAACAGTTGTTCACCTGAAAGACCCAGCATTAGTGATTAGAGAAAAATGATCCACACTTAGCATGTCATTTATGTAAAGAAATATTTGTAAACTGCCTTTGTTCTCACCAGAAACTTCTTCCCATATGTATGCATTCCTGAGACTCATAGACAAAGAAAAGAGGGAGGATGAGAAGGACCTGCTGACATATTTAAAGCTTTCAGCCTGTTTTCCTTGAAAATGCTCTGTGACTTGCTTAAGGGAGTTAGAAGAAGGGGTACCTTGGGGTGAATGCCCAAGACCTCACTTTATGAAGGTGTCATTGGCATTAGCTCATGGCTTCTGCAGGGTCTGGCCTCTTACCCCATGAGGGGCTGGTACTAGTCTCATGATACCATGACTGGGCTCTAAGCAGGTAGGGAGCCTAAGCAGCCAGGGAGACTGAGAAAATGTCCGAGTCACATGCAGTATTGAGGGCCAGGGGACAGAGTGAAAGGGAAGGCCCCGTGTCCTTCCCAAATGCTGAGGCTGAGGACACAGAGAATGGTGAAGCTAGAGTGTTGGAGATGGCCAACCATTGGAGATGTCAGAAACCAGGGTCCGAGCAGGAGACATGTCCTCCTCTCAGATCTCCTCCTTATCCTGTCCCTGGTCTGTCCTGAGGAATCACTCCCTGTGCTCAACTTTTTTAAACTGATGGAATCTGATTATTGTAACAGCAGCAATCCTGCTACATCACCGGGGCCACGTGGTGCACTTGACCCCTCCCCCCCCCCCAGTGAGCCAAAACCCACCCCTGAAACACTTGTCATTGACATTTACTTTGGAACTTACTAAACACTTGTCACGTGCATGCTGTGCCATAGATTTCCTTATTCTTTTGGACAAGAGCAGTTGCCATTTCCTCTCTAGAACTAGGGAGGGTTGGGAATCTCAACAAAAAAGCGTTAAATAACTTTTCCCATTACCCAGTGCTTTCAAAGCTGCCCCAGGCCTAGAGCCACGGACTTTACTGCTGAGTTGGGCCATTGCGTGAGACTGACCCGCTCCTGTCACCTCACCATGGTTGTTCATTGGGAGGCAATTTATGCCTGACGTTGGCTGTAGTGCCTCCTTAAGGCATCAGGCCCCACGGAGCTTTATGCTTGCTTTATGCTTGTCCTTAAAAGTTAATCGGGAGTGTCGGGAGGAGTGAATGCTAGGCTCTTTCCTTTTCCCAGAACTGGAATGAATCCTTGGATCTTTCCAGAGTATTTTAAATGAGCCTCAGTCATGTACTGTGCTTTCATTGCCTAAGGTTCAGCTTTTCCACACCTTGAAACGACAGCTTTTTACAAAAGATACTGTTTGAAGTGCAGTGAAGTGTAGATATAAAAAGAAAAAAAGTGACTATCAAAGTAAGCCTTTAAAAAAACAATGGCTATAAATATCAATGCTACTAGTATTTCTTCCACTGGATTTTATTTCATCTTAAAATGTCACATTTCCTCTGGGGGAAGAAACTGGAGCTTAG
Organism: Ursus americanus; assembly: GCF_024610735.1. NCBI lineage: Eukaryota > Metazoa > Chordata > Mammalia > Carnivora > Ursidae > Ursus > Ursus americanus. The sequence goes on along the minus strand of NC_142160.1, from coordinate 18,085,834 downwards.
AGAGGTAGAAGGACTTCCCAGGAAGTGGCCTTGGGAGGAGGCTAAGAACTAAGCCCTCCTCACCACCTGTCTCCGTACCTCATTTTCTTGCTGGGCCAAAATGTGAAGAATATTCACGGACATCCTAAAAGTGTTGCTTGCTTTGAACGAGGATACTTTTTAAAAAAAAAGTCCTGACCCGTTGATATCATCCAGTATGCTTAGTAGAAAAAGCAGGGACTTTGTAGGCAGGGAAATTCAAGATTGAGCCTCAGATCTCTTCATCCGCACCATGGGAGAAACGAATGGTTCATTTCATAGGGCTGCACGAGTGGATTGAGGTAACACGTGGGCCACCTGGCACAGAGCGGATGCTCAGTGAGTACGTCCCCATGCAGGAGTTACGAGCTCCATTCCTAGAGTCAAGGAGGCTGGTCTCTCATCCTTCTCACCCCCCCCCCCCATTTTCTAGGAGGTGCTGTGGATGGGTAGGTTCCTGGAGCCATTGTGTTGCCCTGAGAATACTGAAGGTCTTCTGAAAATTCGGTGTGCAGCAGCCTCCCTTCCATGTACCATCCCATCCCATCCCTGTTCCCATCTGAATTAAGGGCCCTTGGACCGATTCCCTGCCAGCCTTGCTAATTATATAATGTTCACCAAAAAGGTAGTAACTAAAATGAGATGGTTGGATTGCCTTAGCATGTCATGTCTCCAGCTAGAAACTTGATCTCAGAGCACCTGATTAGGGTACTCTCTTATAATCTCCATACCAGTCTTAGTTTCTTCTTAGTGATCGTCTCTTCGCTTTCTTCAGTATGAAGTTCTTCTTGACAGAATATTCAGGAACAAAGTAGGCCAGAAGGTTCTGGCTTTCTGTGTGACATTTATCAGCTCTGCACCATGCAGTGGACCTTTCTTATCCTTGGATGTCTTTCCTTTAGATTATTATCTTTTTAAAAAAAGATTTATTTATTTGAGAGAGGGAGAGGGAGAAGCAGACTCCCCGGTGAGCAGGGAGCCCGATGTAGGGCTCCATCCCAGGACCCGGGGATCGTGATCTGAGTGAAAGGCAGACGCTTAACCAACTGAGCCACTCAGGCGCCCTTTATATTACTTTTTAAATACAAAGTAAATGTATTGTCAATTTCTTGAACTACATTAGTCAGGGGCACCTGGGTGGCTCATTCGTTAAGCGTCTGCCTTCGGCAGGAGCCCCACATTGGGCTCCCTGCTTAGCAGGAAGCCTGCTTCTTCCTCTCCCACTCCCCCTGCTGTGTTCCCTCTCTTGCTGTCTCTCTCTGTCAAATAAATAAATAAAATCTTAAAAAAAAAAAAGAAATATATTAGTCAGTTTTTATCATTTTAAAAACCAAGGTAATAATACATGTTCATTATTAAAAATTCTAAATATATAGAAGGCTACAGAAGAGAGTAAAAGTTCCTTTGTGTGTTCACTCTGTCTTCTCTATGCCCCACATTTATGTGACTACTGCCAGCAGTTTTTTGTGTATCTTCCCAGATCTTTTTTTTTTGCACATGAAACCAGTACATTTTTTTAAGTGTAAAAATTAATTTGTATTTTTTGAAGCAAATAATGGTCTAGAAAACTGAGTAACCAAAAGACTTACAGTAGTTCCCCCTTACTCCCATCTGTGATTTCACTTTCTGTGGTTTCAGTTACCCGCGATCAACTGCGGTCTGGAAGGAGATTCTCCTCCTTCTGACATATGGTCAGAAGGTCATTTGTAGCCTGACACTACGGTACAATGTCTGTCATTCACTTCATCTCATCACATAGGCATTTTATCATCTCCCGTCCTCACAAGAACGGTGAGTACAGTTCAGTAAGATATTTTGAGAGCGACAGGCTACATTCACATAACTCTTATTACAGTATAATTGTTCTATTTTATTAATTATTGTTAATCTCTTACTGTGTCTAATTTATAAATCAAACTTTATCATAGCCTGCATGTATAGGAAAAAAACGATATATATAGAGTTCAGTGCTGTCCGTGGCTTCAGGAATTTACTGTGGGTCTTGGAACATATCCCCCATGAACGGGGCGGGGGGGGACTACTGTATAATTTTTTAAACATCACTT